>NW_027255937.1:1955555-2266666 GCF_043229965.1 Drosophila suzukii | reverse complement strand
GATCCATTAGAATGGCTATTATCGGTTACAATTGTTTAGAAATTAATAATGCAAGGGCTTTAGTTAGTGAAAAATAACTCGGACCCTGAACTAGTTGTGAATAATTTAAACAAGTGGATGTTGTACGAAGAAAAATTAAAATATTTTTAAAATATTAGGACTCCAAGATGAATAAAAGCACATATAAATATTGCTGTTCAGCATCACGTTTTTGCAGATGCTTGCGAAAAAGCTAACTTGGATAAGCAATCGGAACTGCAATGATACATTTATTAGACGTACAGCGTATGATATCAAAATATTAATAGACATAGCGTGGTGTCATGTGAAATCGGAAGATAACCCGACAAACATTGTTTCCAGAGGTATTTATGCACCAAATCAAAAGATTGCTCAATTTGGTGGAATGGGCCAAAATTGCTTTTAATGTCTAAAGAAAAATTGACATATATTCAACTGAAACAAAATGGCGATACAGCTGTTAGTGCTGTAATCACGAGCACAGGAACAACATTTCTTAATTACTTGAAAAATATTCAAGTTTTCAAAAATTGGAGCGGAAGCGAACGACATTTAAAGGTTATATTTCAGTGTTTGTGTGTATGGCTACTAAAGTCATTCACTTAGAAGCTGTTAGTGACTTAACTTTCCATGCATTTGTAGCAGCATTAAAAATAATTATATTTAGAAAGGCGAAATGAACTAAAATATTTACGGATAATGGTACTAATATGGTAGGTGCTGCTCGGAAGTTGAATGAAGAATTTCTAGAAGCCATTAAACATACTAGTATAGTACTTTCAGAAATTAAGAGCGACAAAATGCAGTGGTATTTTATGTGTTAAATTCAATCCAGTTGGGGATAATAATTTGACTTACGAAGACATTTAAGGACTGTTATGTCAGATAAAAGCATTGTTAAGTTAAAGAGCATTATATACTACGGGGAGGATAATGAAGTTTTAACACCCTGTAATTTTTGAATAGGTAGACCACTATTAGATGTGATTGAACCAATCCAAGACAATGAGAAAATTGGTAGACTATAGGTGGATACTAGTTCAAAAAGTGAAAAGATATTTTCGAGTGAAGTTGAAGGACGAATATCTTTACACACTGCAGCAAAGATATAAATGGAAAAAGGGAATTCCAAATATAGAACAAGGGCATGTTGTGCTCTTGATATCATCCAAACCATCAAATCCAAGGTGGGTCCTACGCGGGACGACTACTACTGGCTCAAGAGATGGTTGGCTTAGGCCTTCCAGCGTTAACAGGCTGCCGACGTATTGGAGCTTGGGCAAGCGGCAGCCCTCGAACTGCCAAGAAAGCTGATTTAGGGTACGGGTATACTTCAGAGGTGGCCTATACCTGTGATCTAACAGTTTTCCTAGGAAGTTTAATTAAAGCAGTAGCGGAAAAGAACTGCCGAAAGGGTTTTCACTATCCAGCACGTTTTTGGGGCACACGAGGTAATGCCAATCACGAACGGACTGCAATCGGCCACATCCAATAGGAATATTCTCTTTCACTTATGCAAAAACGACCATGGTTTGGGTTTTGTGCAACTTAAATGGCGTGATAGACTTTGTCAATGGCGCTTCGAACTTAACCTTGTGGCGTTTTAAGATCACTTAGACGAAGATCTGATACGAATACTTTTGCGGGTTGTGAAAGATAATTACTGCGTTTATGCGATGGCCATTTCACGCTTTCATTTCAGGAAATGGTCCGATTCGTGTGTGCATAAACACCGTTTCATGAATTCGACAACACACGAAAGTTGACTATGAGTTCAATCTGAAACTCCGGTAACTCTATACAATTATACAAATTATTTTTCAATTCAGTGCCAATGAAAACTAGTTTTCATCTTTTATTTTGACGTTAGAAAAACTGTTATACTGGCTTGCACACACTTTATCTTTAATATTAGCAAGATTATTTCATGCGAATCAAAAAAATATTCGGTTTAATTATCGCTCACACCTTTTTCCACCGGTTCGGCATCTCTGTCAGCTGAGATTGATAAAATGCATGAATTCGGCCACGTCGCATAAACCATAAATCATGAAACCCTTAGCATAAACACAGTAAATGATTGCAACCAGGTGGGCGTTTATATACCGAACATTTCCAAACACCCAAGTTTTTATACCCGTTACTCGTAGAGTAAAAGGGTATACTAGATTCGTCGGAAAGTATGTAACAGGCAGAAGGAAGCGTTTCCGACCCCACAAAGTATATATATTCTTGATCAGGATCACTAGCCGAGTCGATCTAGCCATGTCCGTCTGTCCGTCTGTCCGTCTGTCCGTCTGTCTGTCCGTCCGGATGAACGCTGAGATCTCGGAAACTATGGGAGCTAGGCTATTGAGATTTGGCGTGCAGATTCCTGAGCTTCTTACGCAGCGCAAGTTTGTTTCGGCACAGTGCCACGCCCACTCTAACGCCCACAAACCGCCCAAAACTGTGGCTCCTACAGTTTTGATGCTAGAATAAAAATTTTAACTGAAATGTATTGTTCTCATCAATACCTATCGATTGACCCAAAAAAAAGTTTGCCACGCCCACTTTAACGCCCACAAACCGCGAAAACCTGTGACGCCCACAATTTTCATGCTAGATAAAAAATTTTAACTGAAATGTATTGGTCTCGTCGATACCTATCGATTGATCCAAAAAAATTTGCCACGCCCACTCTAACGCCCATAACGCTTAAATCTGTATACCGCCGGTAGGTGGCGCATTTTAATCTCGCTTTGCTGCTTGCATATCTCCATAAAGCTGAGTAACGGGTATCTGATAGTCGAGGTACTCGACTATAGCGTTCTTCCTTGTTATTTCTTGGAACGTCATGGAAATATTGAAACAAGTTAACGGCGCTGAACAATGCAGCTGATACGAAAACGCTAAGCTAAGATTACCCTATGCTGCCTTAAATTATACACTAATAGGGGTTTAATAAAACTATTGGTTTTGGTTTCTCTTGCTGCAAAATGATAGCCGAGCATTCAATCCAGAATGACGACCATTACAAACAGACTATTTACACTGGGGTTGAGTTATTGTGTTATTGGGTTATTAGTTTACTTATAGTTAGTTAACTTTTAGTAATGAAAGGGCAAATAAATTAAATCGGGGTAAGTTTACATTTATATTAAAAAAATAAACCCCGGAATCAGCTTATACCGGTTTCAGTAGCTACACCGATATTTTAAGATTTAACGTTCAGCTAAAACACATGGAGCAAAGAAAAAGATTTTCTAATGGAAAAAAAAATTGAAAGAAAAAGAAAATTGAAATTTTGGGGCAGTTTGGACTCGCTTATTGTACCAATTTAAACTAAACTTAATTCCGAATTTCTGTTTTTTAGACTTTTAAGTCAAGCCGTTTTTGCTGCAGGAGCTACTTTCCATTTTTTTTATTGGTCCTCATATTAGAAGTTATGCTAAAATATTTTTTAAATTTCTTACATATGACAATTCAATTTTTTTATCTTAATTTTTATTTTTGTGTATTAAGTTTTTGATATTTTTTTATGTTCTATTTTGCAACATTTTGTTCGTTGTTAGTCACTGCAACGCAGTGAAGGAGACGTTTCCGACCCCATTAAGTATATATATTCTTGGGCAGCATCACTAGACGATTCACTGAGATCCCGGAAACTATATTGATATTTGGCGTGCAGATTCCTGAGCTCCTTACGCAGCGCAAGTTTGATTCAGCAAGGTGCCACGCCCACTCTAACGCCCACAAACCGTCAAAAACTGTGGCTCCTACAGTTTTGATGATAGAATACAAATTTTGACTGAAATGTATTGCTCTCATCAATACCTATCGATTGACTCAAAAAAAAGTTTGCCACGCCCACTTTAACGCCCACAAACCGCCCAAGCCTGTGACGCCCACAATTTTCATGCTAGATACAAAATTTTAACTGAAATGTTTTGGTTTCGTCAATACCTATCGATTGATCCAAAAAAATTTGCCATGCCCACTCTAACGCCCATAACGCGTAAATCTGTCTACCGCCGGTAGGTGGCGCTTTTTAATCTCGCTTTGCTGCTTGCATATCTCCATTTCCCTGACTTAGCTGAGTAACTGGTATCTGATAGTCGAGGTACTCGATTATAGCGCTCTTCCTTGTTTTTTATACAAGCCGTTTTTGCTGCAGGAGCTATTTGCCCTTTTTTTTATTGGTCCTTATGTTTAGAAGTTAAGATGGATTGAGTGTCTGTAGTGTTGTAGTGGCATTCGGTAATATGGGGGAACTTTAAGTGTTCTTTTGCTGCTAAGTCTGTTCTGTCGTTACCAGGGATATATTTGTGAACTGGAATTCACAGCAATTTAATATTTGGTTGGTGGTGGTTAAAGATGTCTCGATCACGGGAAGTGTAGATGGATTGAGAAAACGATCGAAATCAGCGAAGCTTTTATTGTGTTCATATTAATTTTTCATTAATTTTCCGATCATTCGTATGTCAGCTAAATTACATATTTGTTAGAATTTTTAGAAATTAAATTCGAAACTCGAATATTCCTATATAACGGCGGACAGACAGACATGACTAGATCGACTTGTCCGATGATGCTGATCAAGAGCAAATATACTTTTTTGGGCCGGAAATGTCTCCTGAACTGCGATGCAAAATTCTAACTAAAATCATAATATTCCCTTTAATAGCATTAAAATGCCATAAATACTGATACGTCGGCATATCAGTGCCCGAGTCTGAGAAGAACTTGGGCCGAGGGGAGTTGCGTCCTGAGCCGGCACGCTGGCTGCCGGCTAAGCTTTCTGTATTTGGGGTGGGTCCTTCGGAAACATCTCCCTCTGTAACGTTACGAGAACAAATATATCGTGCCTAAAAATTGGATAGAATATGTAAAGTCTGTCTACACTACTCCACAAGCACGATGGGGCTGTGTTTCGGCCACATACCTTCCCTGGACACGTCGTGTGCCAAATGGATCTTCGCGGGCCATGCTATACGATCCCCTAATATCTTAGTCGACAGTCGAAAGTTATACTATTGCACTATGGGGAATTTGACCACTTTTTCTTGACTCATTTTTGAAAAATCGTTAAAAATTGGTTTTGTTTATCAGAATGTATTAGGATAACATGAAGCCTGTTAAAGCCTGTTTTTATTTCAACGAGGTGGCAGCGCTTGTAAGTCGCCTTTTATTCTTAATAGTTTAAATTGTCAAAAAGTATAAAGCTAAACAAAGCACTGCAGTTTTTGATATACCATTAGGCTCAGTTAGTATAAAAGTGCACTTTTGCGCACTTACTTTTAAATTTGTCTTGTAAGAGCTGTACCTAGTAATGCATATTTCTCACAATTTTGTCTCGTAAATGCCAGCTTCGATGGTTTCTTAAAAAACAGTGTGCAACTTTTGGATTTTAAAAATCTAAGCCGCTGCTCCGATCAAGATGATTTTAAGATGAACAGTTATTCTATGGTCCAAATGCTAAAGTTTTTTTTTCAAATATCTAGCATTTTTATACCCGTTACTCGTAGAGTAAAAGGGTATACTAGATTCGTCGGAAAGTATGTAACAGGCAGAAGGAAGCGTTTCCGATCCCACAAAGTATATATATTCTTGATCAGGATCACTAGCCGAGTCGATCTAGCCATGTCCGTCTGTCCGTCTGTCCGTCTGTCTGTCCGTCCGGATGAACGCTGAGATCTCGGAAACTATGGGAGCTAGGCTATTGAGATTTGGCGTGCAGATTCCTAAGCTTCTTACGCAGCGCAAGTTTGTTTCGGCACAGTGCCACGCCCACTCTAACGCCCACAAACCGCCCAAAACTGTGGCTCCTACAGTTTTGATGCTAGAATAAAAATTTTAACTGAAATGTATTGTTCTCATCAATACCTATCGATTGACCCAAAAAAAAGTTTGCCACGCCCACTTTAACGCCCACAAACCGCGAAAACCTGTGACGCCCACAATTTTCATGCTAGATAAAAAATTTTAACTGAAATGTATTGGTCTCGTCGATACCTATCGATTGATCCAAAAAAAAATTGCCACGCCCACTCTAACGCCCATAACGCTTAAATCTGTGTACCGCCGGTAGGGGGCGCATTTTAATCTCGCTTTGCTGCTTGCATATCTCCATATAGCTGAGTAACGGGTATCTGATAGTCGAGGTACTCGACTATAGCGTTCTTCCTTGTTTAAAGTATTTTTATACAATTTTTTTCTGATTTTTGAGTTATTATGCAGCATTTTTTTGCAGAAGCGAGCGCCCGTTGAGATAATCAAACGCCAATAGAGCAATGGCCGAGAGAGCAAGGCCGACACAGCAACAGCAAGAGAACTGATAAGAGGGAGATTAATTTCAAATCTTGTAATGAAAAGGTCAAATCATAAAGGAAAGACATTTGTAAATTCCTTAAGCTTTGTTTTTGCCCCTCCCTCTCCTCACAACGTTCTCAATCCTTCCACAACCTTGATCCCATCCTATCTATAGCTAACCCCACAATCGACAACTTCAACATCATCTCAAACTTCCTGATCAAAGCTAAAATTATTAATAAAATTGTGAGGAGTTGAATAAAATAGAAGCAGCAGCAGATGGCCGGCCGCTTACCAGATACGCGGCGAATTCGCGTAGTAACGGCGCGGCGAGGAGAACGAGAGAGTTTGAAGACCAAGGGTGGAGATCGAGAGAGTTTGGAGACCAACGAAGGAGAGCGAGAGAGTTTGGAGACCAATGAAGGAGAGCGAGAGAGATTGGAGACCAAGGATGGAGATCGAGAGAGAATGGAGACTTCGCGAGCAGAGCAAGAGTGCCGTGTGCAAAAGGGGATAACGGAACTCCACCGGACTTTGGACTCTCCCGTGAACTTTGGACCGGGAGGGGAAGTGCCACATCTCGACAGTGGAGCGGCACACAGGCGTGCCACAAGCGGCACGGGAATCAGCGGGACTGCAGCAGTGGGCGGAGCATCGATGGAAAGCGGTTCGTGAAGGACAAGTGGGTCAACCAGGAGGCACGGACTTTGGACCCAGAGTGGAGAGATCCAGGGGGCCGTGCGCAAATGGGAAATAACGGTTCCCGGAAGCCCTATATAAGGCCGCAGAGCGCTGGCAGCTGGATCAGTCGATCACGAGGAGTCAAACCTTCAAGATCAGTTAAAGTACCAAGTAAACAGTCAGTCAAGCAAATAATCTACGAGGGAGCTACAACCAAGCGAGTCGTCGGAAGCAGCGCCGTGGGAAGCATACAAGGAGCAAGATCGCCACGTCGAGACGTTCGGGATTAGGACATCAGGAATCTCCGAATTGAGACACAGGTGGCTGAGTTCTGGAAGGCATCACGCGAATAAGTCAAGGCGTTTTGTCACGACCACACCCTGGAGAGTCGCCCGGCGGTTCTGTCAGAGACAAGCAAAAGAGTCCTACGACGAAGAGCCGTCAGCTTGGGGAGGAAAGTTGCCTGCGACCCAGCGTACCTTGCCCGACCAAGCAGGACCTGACGGACGAGCGGTAGATCGATTTGCGGTTTCAAGAGGCGGCAGCCTGGAGAGCCCTGCGATTACCGGCGAAGTTCCCGAGCAGCGACCGCCCAGCTCCCCGAGCGCCAGAACGACGAGATACTGGTCAGAAACAGCGCAGAGGACATCGACAGCGACACCAGCAGACATTTCCGGCAGCCACGTTACCATCGCCGTCACGCATTAGGGTGAAGCCGGGTGGAACGTTCGTCTGCGCTAGGCGTAAATCGAAGTGAACCGCTAGACAGCCTCCTGGCGACAGCCTTGACTGTCAGCGCGAACTGAGCAAGAACCTAGCGGGACCGTGCGGGACAGAGCAAGGGACAGGTGCTGCCTCGAAAGGCGTCGGCCTGGAGAGCAAGGCTTGTTCACCCTAGTCTGAGAACGGTGACGCTTCCCTAAGCCCACAAGGCCGAACTCTCTGCGGGTCTAAGGCGCAACAAGCGACCCCGAGGCAACGCGTCGGCAAGCAAGCAGAGGCGGCCACTACGAGCGTCCCGAGACCCAGGATCCAGAGGAGGACGAGTCAACGCGTCGAGGAGCCAGAAAGAGGAGCGCCAGCAGCCGGCGGAACCAGAGCCAAGAGATACCGAAGCCAGCCCAGCCACACACCCGCTGTACTAATACCACGAGAATTAATCCCACTTTTACCATTTGAACCCTTTGTTTTGTCACTGATCTACGGGCAATCACGTCATATAAATTTGGTGGGACGAACGCACAATCTTCTGAGCTAGCCGCACGAATCTCGTAGCGAGCAGACACACAAAATCAGTTCGTTACAAAATATAATTTAAATAAAATAAAAATAAAATCAAAAATAAGCATAAAAATAAAACACTGTAAATATCTAACCATGTAGAAAATAAGCTAGATTCAAATAGACAAAAGAAAACAAAATGAAATTATACTAAACCAGAAGAGCTGAAGGCCTATAGCTGCTATAGCTCATGACCACTGTTAGCATTTAGTTTATAATTATTTGTTAGCATTATATAAATAAATAAATAAATAAATTCCTTAAGCCTAGTACTCAGATCGACGAATACCGCGAGCTAACTATAGGAGTGAGCGAAAGGCAAATACGCGACTAACGCTTTTCGTCGGGTCTGTTTTTCAGCGCGGTACTCAGATAAGCTAAGGAAATACCAGAAAAAATACCAGTTTTCGAGAGTGATTTTCTAATCTTTGGCGGTGTCGTGCAAAGGCGATGTGGAAACTAAAAATTAAAAATGGAAAGAAAACCCCAAAATCGGATGCAGGAGGTCAGTGCAGATGAAATAGGACTCCAAATCCAAGCTTATGCCCTTTATTGTGGGATTTGAACGACAGGAAGCAATTCCACAAAAGAGGCAAATTCGCAGAATAGTCGAAGTGCTGGAGGAGATCCACCAAAGAATCCCAGTGGGAAGGAACATGCCGAGTGGGACTTCGACCTCTACATGGACATCCTGCCGGGCGCGTCCTTGCAAAGAAAGTAAGATCTGGCCAAAAGAATTTGGTTACGTTGAACTAATAGAAGTATCTTTTTAGCAGAACCACAAGTAAAACGATCTCCGACAACCTCCCCATTAGGACTCCGGACACCACCACCACCAGCTACCTGGCAGCTTAAGCGGAGCTGGAAGACCCGCTGGCTTTTATAGGGAGGAGGAAAATAGGGCGCCCGCTAAGGAAAAGTTGGAGAAGCCATAGCCAGCCACTGCCAGGATGCTGGGCGACTTCCTGCCGCATCAGCGGATCAACCCCGTTCTCCCACTTCCTCAAGGTCCAATATGCCTATTGGGACTCGGAGCTGTACTGCGGTGGAGCGGGAAAGATGACGAAGCATCCGTGGGACGAGAAGGAAGTTTTAAACTACTTATTTACATAAATTAATACATTCGTAAAACATTCCATTTATTTTTATTTAAATTTCTTTGTTTACCAGCAGACTCCTCCTTTTTAGATTTCTCCAATTTATTTGTTTTCCGTTTGGCAACAAACCCAGCTGCTTGACAGTATGACCATGCTACATGCGTTGCGGGTGAACTTTGAAAACTTCTGTCACACTACATAGACTAGTGAAACTCTTAGCCGATCTGAGTACTAAGCTTTATCATTTGAGAGCCAAATAAAAAACTGAAATTTGGTTTTCAAAACCTTAACCTACTGCTGATTTTTTGATAGACGGCTTATTTTTATTTTATTTAGGTTTCATTTTTCAATGTTGATTATTAAACTTAGGACTAGCATTTTTGACCAAGTACAGGAGTTTGAATTGTAAGCAAACATAAAAGATACTTTGCAGATACACAAAAAAAATTATTTATTTGATATGCGCATGGTAAATTTATGTTTTTTAGACACATGTAATTTTTACCATGAAATAATGCCATATTGATACCAAAACAAGTCAAGTTTTCGATTTCTCTCTTTTCGGAAATTCCTTGGCATCGAAAAAGAGAGGATATAGCAATATGGCGACATCAATCACGTGAGTGAAAGCGAAATAGATATATTCGAAATTCGAATTGGTCTTCTTCGATCATGTTGACTCGCTTGCACTAACATACGTTTTAGCCAGACATTGTCAGTGTATCACTTAGCGCAGAAAATATGCGCAGAAGATATGCTGCTTGCATATCTCCATTTCCCTTTGGTCCCATTAGCTGAGTAACGGGTATCTGATAGTCGAGGTACTCGACTATAGCGTTCTTCCTTGTTATACCCGTTACTCGTAGAGTAAAAGGGCATACTAGATTCGTCGGAAAGTATGTAACATGCAGAAGGAAGCGTTTCCGACCCCATAAAGTATATATATTCTTGATCAGGATCACTAGCCGAGTCGATCTAGCCATGTCCGTCTGTCCGTCTGTCTGTCCGGATGAACGCTGAGATCTCGGAAACTATGAGAGCTAGGCTATTGAGATTTGGCGTACAGATTCCTGAGCTTCTTACGCAGCGCAAGTTTGTTTCAGTAGACTGCCACGCCCACTCTAACGCCCACAAACCGCCCAAAACTGTAATTCCTACAGTTTTGATGCTAGATAGAAAATTTTAACTGAAAAGTATTGTTCTCATCAATACCTATCGATTGACTTAAAAAAAAGTTTGCCACGCCCACTTAAACGCCCACAAACCGCGAAAACCTGTGACGCCCACAATTTGCATGCTAGATAAAAAATTTTAACTGAAATGTATTGGTGTCGTCAATACCTATTGATTGATCCAAAAATAAATTTGCAACGCCCACTCTAACGCCCACAACGCTTAAATCTGTCTACCGCCGGTAGGTGGCGCATTTTAATCTCGCTTTGCTGCTTGCATATCTCCATTTCCCTTTGAGTAACGGGTATCTGATAGTCGAGGTACTCGACTATAGCGTTCTTCCTTGTTTTTATTTTGATTTCTTTGTGCACCACCAGTCTTTTCTTTTTTAAATTTCTCCAATTGATTTGTTTTCCGTTTGGCAACAACAAGCCGCTTGACAGTAAGACCATGACACATGCATTGCGGGTGAACATAGAAAACTTCGGTCACACTACAAAGAATACGATTTTTCTAGTAGTGAAACTCTTAGCCGACCTGAGTACTAGTCTTTAAAACAAATATTTAGGAAGATAGTCGAAGAAAAATACCTAGCCCCAGCAGAAGAACAGATAAAATTAGTAAGAAACCAGATAATTTTTTTTTGTAGGCGATGAGGTTCCAATTCAAATAGAATCTTTTTAAGAGTTAGAAGGGGACATTTTTATTAATGGAAGATAGGGACAGTTTTTTTTATTGAGCCAATGAATTCTTCTGGCATCGGTATATATCTAGTTAATTTAAAAGTGCCTTCTAGTATAAAAAGATTTTCAATAATGGAATTTAGGAGAAAAGCGGTAGCCATTCCTTTTTTAGCAAAAAATAGTAGCAGTTCCAAGTTTGCATTTTTTTTTAATTGAACTTTTAGTTTTTTTTGTAAAGGAGGTGTTAGTCTGTAGGCGTAATTTTCTTGTGAGTCGAGGATATTTATTGCGACGGCGCTTTAAATATCTTTTGAAGATTCACCTACCTTGGTTCGAGTATCAAAAAAAAAAAAAACTGCATTTGTATTATTTTATTTATTATTTCTTTTTATTTTCTTTATTTACAATTATTGTTAATTTATTCTTTATTATTATTTTCCTTAATTTTTGGTTATTTTTTAAAATTTTATTTAATTCTAACTATTTACTAATATTTTCTTTGTTTACAATTATTGTTTATTTTCTGTTTATCATTATTTTCATTTATTTTTGTTTATTTTTTATAATTTGATTAATTTATAATTTTTTTACTTGATTTAATTATTTTTTTGTTTTTTTTTACATTTTAAAATTAGTATGTCGCAACCAGATTCAATAGTTCGTCGAGTCCAGTTTGATTTGGAAGGTAAGTGTAAACACAATAAATTAATTTTCTTGTTTCAATATCCATAGTGACTGCATTAACACAATATTTTATTTACAGAAACCCCATTGGTCTCTAGTGAGTTAATAAATGTGTGCTATTGTGTAATTTTGTAATTTTTATTCTTTTTTTTAAAGATTCAACTGAACGACAAAAGGCAGTGTTGAAAGGTATGTTTTAAAACCCTACACTGAAAATAGTAATCGCCCCGATTTTTAGAAATTTGTCGTCAATGTCGATTTATTTTATAAATATTGAGTACGATAAATTTTCAAAAAATCCGGCCGAATACTATTTAATATTAAAAAAAAAAAAAACAAAAATTGGTTTAACGAGTATCAACGTGGTCGCACGTCGTTTTTTAATGAGCCACGGCCAGGTGCCCCGAAAATGGCTACCACGGAGCATAACGTGATAAAAATCAACGATCTCGTATTGGCAGACCGCCGATTGAAGATGAGCGAGATAGCTGAGACAGTAGGCATGTCAAAAGACCGCGTGGGTCATGTCCTGGATGCAATTTTGGGCATGAGAAAGCTGTCGGCGCGATGGGTGCCGCGTTTGCTCACTCCGGACAACAAACGCAACCGTGAGACCACTTCAGAGCAGTTTTTGATGCTGTTTAAGCGCAATCCGAAGGAGTTTCTGCGTCGTTTCGTGACCGTCGACGAAACATGGATCCACTGGTACACACCAGAGACCAAGGAACAGTCGAAACAGTGGACTTTACCCGGCGAACCTGCTCCGAAGAAGGCGACGACTGTCCCATTGGCCGGAAAGGTGATTGCCACCGTCTTTTGGGGTTCACAAGAAAAAAGTGATTTTCCATCATGACAACGCACCGGCTCACACTTCCGCCCTCGCCAAGGCCAAATTGGTCGAATTGGGCTACGAACTGCTACCCCATCCACCATATTCTTCAGATTTGGCCCCGTGTGACTTATTTTTGTTTCCAAACTTGAAAAAGTCACTCGCTGGACAGAAATTTGGGTCGAATGAGGAGGTCGTCGCCGCCACAGAGGTCAATTTTGAAGACCTTGAGAAAACGTATTTTTCAGACGTCAAGTCTGGATCAAGTGTATCGAGCTAAAAGAAGATTATCATGAGAAATAAATCGCCACTTTTCCAAAATTTTCGTTATTCTTTTGGAGGCTATGTACTTATCGGACCACCCTCGTATGTATGTATTTTAAATTCTATATTTTCAAAATTGAAATCTCATGGAAAAAATTCTTCATTTTACAAGTGATTTCACTTGGGACGTGTCACATGCAAGTGATTTCATAAGTGAGAACTCATTGGAAATATTCTGCATTTCACAAGTGATTTCACGTGGGACGTGTCATCGGCACGTGACAGGCCATACGACAAATGAATATAAGGAACAAGTGAAATCCCGTGGGACTTCGAAAACTTTTCATTTGAATTTTCACTTGTAAAAAGGCGGACATCCCATACAATTGTCTATATGGAGTGTCACTTGTTCTTCACTTGTGCAAGAGGACATATCACACAGGATTCACAAGGTGATTCACAAGTGAAAGTTTTTTTGGAACTGAAGGGTATGTACACACATACGTATGTACGTAGGCGTGTGTATGTGTAGTGGCTGTGCCAGCGTGAAAACAAAATTTATAAGTATGTCTATATAACATTAAACTTTAATTTAACATATAACATTTAAAATGCGCTTAAATTGATGTTTAATTAAGGTTTCAAATGTTAGCGAGCATTTTCAAGCTTATGTGGTGGGTGCCGAACTGGAATCTTATAGGATTGTATAAAAACTATAATTATAAGTTATTCAGAATTAAGAAACTTTAATTAATAAGTATACATAAGAAATAAAACAAGGAAGAACGCTATAGTCGAGTACCTCGACTATCAGATACCCGTTACTCAGCTAAATAGAGATATGCAAGCAGCAAAGCAAGATTAAAATGCGCCACCTACCGGCGGTATACAGATTTAAGCCTTATGGGCGTTAGAGTGGGCGTGGCAAATTTTTCAATCAATCAATTTTTTCAATTGATAGGTATTGACGAGACCAATACATTTCAGTTAAAATTTTTTATCTAGCACAAAAATTGTGGGCGTCACAGGCTATCGCGGTTTGTGGGCGTTAAAGTGGGCGTGGCAAACTTTTTTTGGGTCAATCGATAGGTATTGATGAGAACAATACATTTCAGTTAAAATTTTTATTCTAGCACCAAAACTGTAGGAGCCACAGTTTTGGGCGGTTTGTGGGCGTTAGACTGGGCGTGGCACTCTGCTGAAACAAACTTGCGCTGCGTAAGAAGCTTAGGAATCTGCACGCCAAATCTCAATAGCCTAGCTCCCATAGCTTCCGAGATCTCAGCGTTCATCCGGACAGACGGACAGACGGACATGGCTAGATTGACTCGGCTAGTGATCCTGATCAAGAATATATATACTTTGTGGGGTCGGAAGCGCTTCCTTCTGTCTGTTACATACTTTCCGGCGAATCTAGTATACCCTTTTACTCTACGAGTAACGGGTATAAAAAGTATAGTATTCGGCCGTATTGTTTGAAAATTTATCGCTTATTAATAAAATAAACCGACATTGACGACAAATTTCTAAAAATCAGGGCGATTACTGTTTTCATTCTATTTTGATTTTTTTTTAATTTTTTTGTAGTATATATAAATTACAAATTCAGAAGAGGTTCTCCAGATCCGCAGGGAAATCTCTGTCGTAATGCAAAGATTGACATTTTGGCGGACAAACTGGCGGAAACCACCGCCATTTTAAAGGTGTCGTTTGCTCCTGACAAGGATTTTTCGGGCGTGGTACCATTTCCGTTAAAAACGGAAGAAGAATTGGATGAATTCGAAAATTCCTTTACCCCGGAGCATATCGGTTTATACGTAAGTATCGAGCAAGACCGACTTTTTTTTGCATTTCCTTATTTTTATTTTTTTATTTCTATTTGCAGACAAAGAAAATATCAAAAATTATTTGAAGCGAACCGCTGTCAAAGCGGTTCAAACTTACCATAGCGGAAGACATTATAAGCAACTACAATTTGGACGTGTCCAACGGGAAATAGTCCCTCAGATCCCGTATAGGGTTATACGAAGTTCTTAAAGGTAAATATTCAAATAAACAAGTAAAACGCATTTCTAAACATATGACATTACATTTTTTTTTAGGAGCGTTGGCCAAGGACTCCGAGGACCCGGACAAATGTTTGAGAAAGGAGATGACAAGTGTTAAAAATAAGCTTACAAAACAAAATAACAGAAACAATAATTGTCCATTATTTGAAAATTTGAATTATACCATCTAATTAAAATGAAATAAAACGTAATTGAATGCGAGGGCAGTCCGATAAGTACTTAGCCTCACCGCTCGATGGCGTCACTATCGCAAGAGAAATTTACTATCGTGTAGTACATTTTCGTAGACGGCTACTGTCGAAATTTCAGCCGAATCGGACCCGTAGTTTTGTTTTGACTGCATGTGGAATCGGACGTGTCCGCGGATTTAAGAAAAATGGAGAAAGAGCAATATCGGTCTGTGACTCGGTTCTTGTTTTTGAGAGGGAAATCGCGCAGCGAAATCAAAGAGCGCTTGGACGCTGTGTACGGTGACTCTTCTCCTTCGATGGCGACCGTCAAAAATTGGTTTAACGAGTTTCAACGTGGTCGCACGTCGGTTTTTAATGAGCCACGGCCAGGTGCCCTGAAAACGGCTACCACGGAGCATAACGTGATAAAAATCAACGATCTCGTATTGGCAGACCGCCGATTGAAGATACGCGAGATAGCTGAGACAGTAGGCATGTCAAAAGACCGCGTGGGTCAAATCCTGGATGCAATTTTGGGCATGAGAAAGCTGTCGGCGCGATGGGTGCCGCGTTTGCTCACTCCGGACAACAAACGCAACCGTGAGACCACTTCAGAGCAGTTTTTGATGCTGTTTAAGCGCAATCCGAAGGAGTTTCTGCGTCGTTTCGTGACCGTCGACGAAACATGGATCCACTGGTACACACCAGAGACCAAGGAACAGTCGAAACAGTGGACTTTACCCGGCGAACCTGCTCCGAAGAACCGTCTTTTGGGGTTCACAAGAAAAAAGTGATTTTCCATCATGACAACGCACCGGCTCACACTTCCGCCCTCGCCAAGGCCAAATTGGTCGAATTGGGCTACGAACTGCTACCCCATCCACCATATTCTTCAGATTTGGCCCCGTGTGACTTATTTTTGTTTCCAAACTTGAAAAAGTCACTCGCTGGACAGAAATTTGCGTCGAATGAGGAGGTCGTCGCCGCCACAGAGGCCTATTTTGAAGACCTCGAGAAAACGTATTTTTAGACGTGTTAAAGAAGTGTGAGCATCGCTGGGTCAAGTGTATCGAGCTAAAAGGAGATTATCATGAGAAATAAATCGACACTTTTCCAAAATTTTCGATATTCTTTTGGAGGCTAAGTACTTATCGGACCACCCTCGTATGTATGTATTTTAAATACTATATTTTCAAAATGGAAAACTCATGGAAAAAATTCTGAATTTTACAAGTGATTTCACTTGGGATGTGTCACATGCAATTGATTTCATAAGTGAAAACTCATTGGAAATATTTTGAATTTCACAAGTGATTTCACGTGGGACGTGTCATCGGCACGTGACAGGCCATACGACAAATGAATATAAGGAACAAGTGAAATCCCGTGGGACTTCGAAAACTTTTCATTTGAATTTTCACTTGTGAAAAGGCGGACATCCCATACAATTGTCTATATGGAGTGTCACTTGTTCTTCACTTGTGCAAGAGGACATATCACACGGGACTCACAAGGTGATTCACAAGTGAAAGTTTTTTTTGGAACTGAAGGGTATGTACACACATACGTATGTACGTAGGCGTGTGTATGTGTAGAGGCTGTGCCAGCGTGAAAACAAAATTTATAAGTATGTCTATATAACATTAAACTTTAATTTAACATATAACATTTAAAATGCGCTTAAATTGATGTTTAATTAAGGTTTCAAATGTTAGCGAGCATTTTCAAGCTTATGTGGTGGGTGCCGAACTGGAATCTTATAGGATTGTATAAAAACTATAATTATAAGTTATTCAGAATTAAGAAACTTTAATTAATAAGTATACATAAGAAATAAAACAAGGAAGAACGCTATAGTCGAGTACCTCGACTATCAGATACCCGTTACTCAGCTAAATAGAGATATGCAAGCAGCAAAGCGAGATTAAAATGCGCCACCTACCGGCGGTATACAGATTTAAGCCTTATGGGCGTTAGAGTGGGCGTGGCAAATTTTTCAATCAATCAATTTTTTCAGTTGATAGGTATTGACGAGACCAATACATTTCAGTTAAAATTTTTTATCTAGCACAAAAATTGTGGGCGTCACAGGCTATCGCGGTTTGTGGGCGTTAAAGTGGGCGTGGCAAACTTTTTTTGGGTCAATCGATAGGTATTGATGAGAACAATACATTTCAGTTAAAATTTTTATTCTAGCACCAAAACTGTAGGAGCCACAGTTTTGGGCGGTTTGTGGGCGTTAGAGTGGGTGTGGCACATTGCTAAAACAAACTTGCGCTGCGTAAGAAGCTTAGGAATCTGCACGCCAAATCTGAATAGCCTAGCTCCCATAGCTTCCGAGATCTCAGCGTTCATCCGGACAGACGGACAGACGGACATGGCTAGATTGACTCGGCTAGTGATCCTGATCAAGAATATATATACTTTGTGGGGTCGGAAGCGCTTCCTTCTGTCTGTTACATACTTTCCGGCGAATCTAGTATACCCTTTTACTCTACGAGTAACGGGTATAAAAAGTATAGTATTCGGCCGTATTGTTTGAAAATTTATCGCTTAATTAATAAAATAAACCGACATTGACGACAAATTTCTAAAAATCAGGGCGATTACTGTTTTCATTCTATTTTGATTTTTTTTAAATTTTTTTGTAGTATATATAAATTACAAATTCAGAAGAGGTTCTCCAGATCCGCAGGGAAATCTCTGTCGTAATGCAAAGATTGACATTTTGGCGGACAAACTGGCGGAAACCACCGCCATTTTAAAGGTGTCGTTTGCTCCTGACAAGGATTTTTCGGGCGTGGTACCATTTCCGTTAAAAACGGAAGAAGAATTGGATGAATTCGAAAATTCTTTTACCCCGGAGCATATCGGTTTATACGTAAGTATCGAGCAAGACCGACTTTTTTTTGCATTTCCTTATTTTTATTTTTTTATTTCTATTTGCAGACAAAGAAAATATCAAAAATTATTTGAAGCGAACCGCTGTCAAAGCGGTTCAAACTTACCATAGCGGAAGACATTATAAGCAACTACAATTTTGACGTGTCCAACGGGAAAAAGTCCCTCAGATCCCGTATAGGGTTATACGAAGTTCTTAAAGGTAAATATTCAAATAAACAAGTAAAACGCATTTCTAAACATATGACATTACATTTTTTTTTAGGAGCGTTGGCCAAGGACTCCGAGGACCCGGACAAATGTTTGAGAAAGGAGATGACAAGTGTTAAAAATAAGCTTACAAAACAAAATAACAGAAACAATAATTGTCCATTATTTGAAAATTTGAATTATACCATCTAATTAAAATGAAATAAAACGTAATTGAATGCGAGGGCAGTCCGATAAGTACTTAGCCTCACCGCTCGATGGCGTCACTATCGCAAGAGAAATTTACTATCGTGTAGTACATTTTCGTAGACGGCTACTGTCGAAATTTCAGCCGAATCGGACCCGTAGTTTTGTTTTGACTGCATGTGGAATCGGACGTGTCCGCGGATTTAAGAAAAATGGAGAAAGAGCAATATCGGTCTGTGACTCGGTTCTTGTTTTTGAGAGGGAAATCGCGCAGCGAAATCAAAGAGCGCTTGGACGCTGTGTACGGTGACTCTTCTCCTTCGATGGCGACCGTCAAAAATTGGTTTAACGAGTTTCAACGTGGTCGCACGTCGGTTTTTAATGAGCCACGGCCAGGTGCCCTGAAAACGGCTACCACGGAGCATAACGTGATAAAAATCAACGATCTATTGGCAGACCGCCGATTGAAGATACGCGAGATAGCTGAGACAGTAGGCATGTCAAAAGACCGCGTGGGTCAAATCCTGGATGCAATTTTGGGCATGAGAAAGCTGTCGGCGCGATGGGTGCCGCGTTTGCTCACTCCGGACAACAAACGCAACCGTGAGACCACTTCAGAGCAGTTTTTGATGCTGTTTAAGCGCAATCCGAAGGAGTTTCTGCGTCGTTTCGTGACCGTCGACGAAACATGGATCCACTGGTACACACCAGAGACCAAGGAACAGTCGAAACAGTGGACTTTACCCGGCGAACCTGCTCCGAAGAACCGTCTTTTGGGGTTCACAAGAAAAAAGTGATTTTCCATCATGACAACGCACCGGCTCACACTTCCGCCCTCGCCATTCACAAGGTGATTCACAAGTGAAAGTTTTTTTTTGAACTGAAGGGTATGTACACACATACGTATGTACGTAGGCGTGTGTATGTGTAGTGGCTGTGCCAGCGTGAAAACAAAATTTATAAGTATGTCTATAAAACATTAAACTTTAACTTAACATATAACATTTAAAATGCGCTTAAATTGATGTTTAATTAAGGTTTCAAATGTTAGCGAGCATTTTCAAGCTTATGTGGTGGGTGCCGAACTGGAATCTTATGGGATTGTATAAAAACTATAATTATAAGTTATTCAGAATTAAGAAATTTTAATTAATAAGTATACATAAGAAATAAAACAAGGAAGAACGCTATAGTCGAGTACCTCGACTATCAGATACCCGTTACTCAGCTAAATAGAGATATGCAAGCAGCAAAGCGAGATTAAAATGCGCCACCTACCGGCGGTATACAGATTTAAGCCTTATGGGCGTTAGAGTGGGCGTGGCAAATTTTTCAATCAATCAATTTTTTCAATTGTTAGGTATTGACGAGACCAATACATTTCAGTTAAAATTTTTTATCTAGCACGAAAATTGTGGGCGTCACAGGCTATCGCGGTTTGTGGGCGTTAAAGTGGGCGTGGCAAACTTTTTTTGGGTCAATCGATAGGTATTGATGAGAACAATACATTTCAGTTAAAATTTTTATTCTAGCACCAAAACTGTAGGAGCCACAGTTTTGGGCGGTTTGTGGGCGTTAGACTGGGCGTGGCACTCTGCTGAAACAAACTTGCGCTGCGTAAGAAGCTTAGGAATCTGCACGCCAAATCTCAATAGCCTAGCTCCCATAGCTTCCGAGATCTCAGCGTTCATCCGGACAGACGGACAGACGGACATGGCTAGATTGACTCGGCTAGTGATCCTGATCAAGAATATATATACTTTGTGGGGTCGGAAGCGCTTCCTTCTGTCTGTTACATACTTTCCGGCGAATCTAGTATACCCTTTTACTCTACGAGTAACGGGTATAAAAAGTATAGTATTCGGCCGTATTGTTTGAAAATTTATCGCTTAATTAATAAAATAAACCGACATTGACGACAAATTTCTAAAAATCAGGGCGATTACTGTTTTCATTCTATTTTGATTTTTTTTAAATTTTTTTGTAGTATATATAAATTACAAATTCAGAAGAGGTTCTCCAGATCCGCAGGGAAATCTCTGTCGTAATGCAAAGATTGACATTTTGGCGGACAAACTGGCGGAAACCACCGCCATTTTAAAGGTGTCGTTTGCTCCTGACAAGGATTTTTCGGGCGTGGTACCATTTCCGTTAAAAACGGAAGAAGAATTGGATGAATTCGAAAATTCCTTAACCCCGGAGCATATCGGTTTATACGTAAGTATCGAGCAAGACCGACTTTTTTTTGCATTTCCTTATTTTTATTTTTTTATTTCTATTTGCAGACAAAGAAAATATCAAAAATTATTTGAAGCGAACCGCTGTCAAAGCGGTTCAAACTTACCATAGCGGAAGACATTATAAGCAACTACAATTTTGACGTGTCCAACGGGAAAAAGTCCCTCAGATCCCGTATAGGGTTATACGAAGTTCTTAAAGGTAAATATTCAAATAAACAAGTAAAACGCATTTCTAAACATATGACATTACATTTTTTTTTAGGAGCGTTGGCCAAGGACTCCGAGGACCCGGACAAATGTTTGAGAAAGGAGATGACAAGTGTTAAAAATAAGCTTACAAAACAAAATAACAGAAACAATAATTGTCCATTATTTGAAAATTTGAATTATACCATCTAATTAAAATGAAATAAAACGTAATTAAATGCGAGGGCAGTCCGATAAGTACTTAGCCTCACCGCTCGATGGCGTCACTATCGCAAGAGAAATTTACTATCGTGTAGTACATTTTCGTAGACGGCTACTGTCGAAATTTCAGCCGAATCGGACCCGTAGTTTTGTTTTGACTGCATGTGGAATCGGACGTGTCCGCGGATTTAAGAAAAATGGAGAAAGAGCAATATCGGTCTGTGACTCGGTTCTTGTTTTTGAGAGGGAAATCGCGCAGCGAAATCAAAGAGCGCTTGGACGCTGTGTACGGTGACTCTTCTCCTTCGATGGCGACCGTCAAAAATTGGTTTAACGAGTTTCGCACGTCGGTTTTTAATGAGCCACGGCCAGGTGTCCTGAAAACGGCTACCACGGAGCATAACGTGATAAAAATCAACGATCTCGTATTGGCAGACCGCCGATTGAAGATACGCGAGATAGCTGAGACAGTAGGCATGTCAAAAGACCGCGTGGGTCAAATCCTGTATGCAATTTTGGGCATGAGAAAGCTGTCGGCGCGATGGGTGCCGCGTTTGCTCACTCCGGACAACAAACGCAACCGTGAGACCACTTCAGAGCAGTTTTTGATGCTGTTTAAGCGCAATCCGAAGGAGTTTCTGCGTCGTTTCGTGACCGTCGACGAAACATGGATCCACTGGTACACACCAGAGACCAAGGAACAGTCGAAACAGTGGACTTTACCCGGCGAACCTGCTCCGAAGAACCGTCTTTTGGGGTTCACAAGAAAAAAGTGATTTTCCATCATGACAACGCACCGGCTCACACTTCCGCCCTCGCCATTCACAAGGTGATTCACAAGTGAAAGTTTTTTTTGGAACTGAAGGGTATGTACACACATACGTATGTACGTAGGCGTGTGTATGTGTAGTGGCTGTGCCAGCGTGAAAACAAAATTTATAAGTATGTCTATAAAACATTAAACTTTAACTTAACATATAACATTTAAAATGCGCTTAAATTGATGTTTAATTAAGGTTTCAAATGTTAGCGAGCATTTTCAAGCTTATGTGGTGGGTGCCGAACTGGAATCTTATAGGATTGTATAAAAACTATAATTATAAGTTATTCAGAATTAAGAAATTTTAATTAATAAGTATACATAAGAAATAAAACAAGGAAGAACGCTATAGTCGAGTACCCCGACTATCAGATACCCGTTACTCAGCTGTAGGGACAAATGGGAAATGAAGATATGCAATCATATGCGCTACGGAAACTAAATCTGAGATCCCAATTCTCCCTCTTTGACAGCTACCGAGATATCCGCGTTCATACTTACGATTTTTGAAAGTTTGTGGGCGGCTTGTGGGCGATAAAGTGGGCGTGTCAAACTTTGTTTGGACCACTCGATAGGTATTGACGAGATCAATACATGTCAGATAACATTTTTATTCGAGCATCAAAACTGTAGATGCCACAGTTTTGGGCGGTTTGTGGGCGTTAGAGTGGACGTGGCACGCTGCTGAAACAAACTTGCGCTGCTTAAGGTGCTCAGAAATCTGCATGCCAAGTCCCAATAGCCTAGCTCTTACAGTTTCCGAGATCTCAGCGTTCATCCGGACGGACAGACAGACGGACATACCTTGCAGTTCCACAATTGAGTGTAAGCGCCCAATCATCACGAAGTCGACTGCGACGTCGGCAGAGCAGCCAGCGACGCCGGCGACCTGAGCGCAACTGCGGCAAAGAGACGCGCTCTCAGTCGGGGTCCGCAAAGAGAACGCACAAAAAGTACTTTTGGGCTGTCACTGTCTCGCTATATCTCAGCTGGAAAAATGCGGGTGAAGGCGAGGAGGCCCAGAAATTAAAATAGCTGGAATTTTGTGCACCCTTGCCTTTTAAGCAATGCGACATTTTTTTGTAAATGTTAAAACAACCAATTAAAATAACAGATTTGGGTTTTAAAATATATGTATTTCTTAAAAAATATTGTATGTTCATTAATATTATTTATTAATATGTGAAGTTTTAAAATATATATAAATATAAATATATAAATAAAATATATTGAATAAATATGTTAAAATATATTTTAATATAACGATTTGCATAGTCGGATATATCTATAAATACCCTGCTTTTATGTGCAAGCTGCACATTAATTATTTCAGTTGCGAATAATTTAAAAAAATTTATTTTAATTTTTTATTTACTAAGTTACAACTTTTACAACTTTTCCTTAATATCGACTTTTATTCTTGGCGGTTCACAATTAACTTCTTATACAACCGATCTTCTCGGATGCAAAAACGGAATGCCTGGCCAAGGGCCGCTTATCTGATAATCAAACCTCGGTTTAAGAGAATTGGGGAACTCATTAAGAGTTGGACAAGGGTTGGACTCAAGAGAGTCGGGAAATCGGATGATCTAATTCTCTGCTCAATTGCCAAACGGATTACGCTGCAGTTTTGGGGCTCGCCGGGTGTTGACCGGATGCTTGTGTTTACATTAGCTGGACCCAGCTTAGTTTATGTTAGGAGGACCGCGGCGCAATTGAATCTTAATAACGAACTTCGATTGAAGTGGGGGAGCTAATTGGGATTCTGTGGGAACGCTGAGTAAGGGTTTCCAATCTAAGAATTGTTTATAAGAAATTGTTTACGACTTGGGTAAGGCGGCTGGGCGCTAGAGCTGGAAGGCGTTCTCATCTAAGAATTGTATATGAAGAGTTTGTTTATAAATTGGGTAAGGAGGCTGGGATCATGAGCTGGATAACTCTCCCCCTTCTAAATTGAATCGTCCCGATTCATTGCAAGTGACGGATAAACTGAATTTAGATGATTTGTCAATTCGACTATAATTTCATCCTCAGTGGTATTTTCATTTTCGGACGTATTATTTTCGGAGGTTATTTCAATATCAATTTGCCGTGGTTTGAATATTAGATATTTTTATACCCGTTACTCGTAGAGTAAAAGGGTATACTAGATTCGTCGGAAAGTATGTAACAGGCAGAAGGAAGCGTTTCCGACCCCACAAAGTATATATATTCTTGATCAGGATCACTAGCCGAGTCGATCTAGCCATGTCCGTCTGTCCGTCTGTCCGTCTGTCCGTCTGTCTGTCCGTCCGGATGAACGCTGAGATCTCGGAAACTATGGGAGCTAGGCTATTGAGATTTGGCGTGCAGATTCCTGAGCTTCTTACGCAGCGCAAGTTTGTTTCGGCACAGTGCCACGCCCACTCTAACGCCCACAAACCGCCCAAAACTGTGGCTCCTACAGTTTTGATGCTAGAATAAAAATTTTAACTGAAATGTATTGTTCTCATCAATACCTATCGATTGACCCAAAAAAAAGTTTGCCACGCCCACTTTAACGCCCACAAACCGCGAAAACCTGTGACGCCCACAATTTTCATGCTAGATAAAAAATTTTAACTGAAATGTATTGGTCTCGTCGATACCTATCGATTGGTCCAAAAAAAAATTTGCCACGCCCACTCTAACGCCCATAACGCTTAAATCTGTAGACCGCCGGTAGGTGGCGCATTTTAATCTCGCTTTGCTGCTTGCATATCTCCATTTAGCTGAGTAACGGGTATCTGATAGTCGAGGTACTCGACTATAGCGTTCTTCCTTGTTTGAATTTAAATACAAGCGTGATATATTAAAATTAAATTAGTATAAATGTAATTGGGATTTGAGTTTGTTTAATTTGAATAAATGGGTTTAATATGTTAGTGTTATCGAATGAAAATTCCGAATCATTTGACATAAGATATTCGGATACTAAAAAATCATTATACTGTTTAGCAGTGATATACTCTATTATGTTATGGTCCAGATTAGAGTAGGGTATGTTATTTATTGTAGTAGTACTGTTAAAAGTAATTAAAAATGACCCATTTAAATGAGTATCATTAACAGTATTATAACCATTTATAAAAATGGCTTCTTCTTGGATTACATCAATTTGTTTATTATATTCCCTGATTTTATTACAAAGGTATTTTTCTCCATTTAGTAGCCTAGTAAAACAAGTACTTTCTGGGCTTAAAGTGCCATAATTATTAAATATTTCTGTCTTAAAATTAGAAATTACATAGTACCTATTGTTACATTTGGCGACATGATTATCAATTAATAGTTTTCCATCATTGTGTGAGATGGATCTTGCGTTATACACTTCGCAACGGTTTGTTATGATGGGGTATTTTATATATATTAAAACTAATTCTTGGTGTATCGCGATTTTAATTTTTAATATGTCTAATATGTCAGTTATTACTACAGGTTTCTGTTCGTGTTTATATATTTCTTGGATTTCTTCAGCGTTCAGAATTTTAGTGTTGAAAACATCTATTATTGCTAATGTAATTGTATCCATTAAATTCATCAGATCGTAAGTGAGCAAGCGAAGACGGTGTTTTCTGAATAGAAATTCTTGGTTTGAAAGAACTGTTTGAAGATTTTCAGATTGGGTTTTTATTTCTTTAAATAATTTAGAGTTAATAACAAATTGATTGTTATTATTTTGGATTAAATCATCAATTTTATTTGTCACCGTTATCAAATCATCGTGATCGGGAGTCCCTGCTATCCATTTCCAAAGGGTGCCTATTTCATTGATTCCTCTTTTTGCCCTACTTGGTAAAATTTGTGAGAGAAGCATTTTAATGATATCTAAATCATAGGAAATTTCCCACTGTAAATTCTGGTTGCTTTTGTTTATGTGTGTTGATTCGAGTTTGATTATGTCTTTATATAAACTTAAATTAGTTATATGAAATAGGTCAGCGTATGAATCATAAATAAGAATGTCTTTTGTATCCTTGTAGAGGAAAAAATCATGGTTCGTGTAATCCATTATTTCGGAATTGATGGCCGCTACTATCAATAATACAAATATTATTGAATTCATTCTCTGTAATTTAAGACAAACTGTGTTTAAGATTTGATGTTATCTTTATGAATCGTACGATTTCTATTGTTTATGATAACTTTATTATGTAAATTCTCCTAAACTACTTGTTTTTTTTTTTGTATTTAGAGTTAAGCTTATTCCTTTCCCCGTGTTTTTTCTCATAAATGACTTCCCCTACGAGATAGTCCTTTTCCTTTCTACCTTTGTTGTGAGAACATAACATTTTCTCTTGCGCCTGTTTTAATAACTGTGGAATAGTATCATGTTCGATTTTATTGTATAATATATCTTACGGTCGTTGGTTGGTAATGGAATGTATAGTCATGTTATATTTCTGAGCTGCTCTAATTATAACTTCAGAATAATCAACTAAGTTAAGTTCATCTTTGATGCAACGAGCAATCTCAGTAAGGGTTGAATGAGCCCTTCCTATTTGTCCATTGGACGTACTATGGCGAGGATCTGCGAAATATAAATTAATACCGCATCTTTGTGCGAAGGATTTAAATTGTGTTGAAGAAAAACTAGGCTCGTTATCCATCATTAAAGTTTTAGCAAGTGAAAAATGTTGCAATATTTCTGAAATTTTGGTTTCTATGTTGAGTTTTTTTTGAATCTCCTTTACAACTAAGTATTTTGAATATGAATCAATACAAGTAATGAACATTAAATTCTGAGCGTAAAAAATGTCGATATGCAAATTTTCTCCTTCTTTATTTGGGATGTGTGCTTGACCAATAGGAATTAGTACAGGGTGTCTATTATATTTGTTACTATTACAAATTGTACAGTTCTTTATGTACTCCTGTAGTTTTTTGTTCAAATTTGGCCAATAGTATTTATTTAACAAATTAAGCTAAGCATACAATGACTAACTTAATTGCAAAAAATACCGAGCACTGGCTGCGGTGGCCTTCGACTCTGGTTGTAATTAACTTGTTCTATGTATTTATTATGGTTTTATTTATATATATATATATACATTTGTTTTTCATATTTTAACTTAACTTTTATATTGAGAGCTTTGCTTTTTTAATGAATTCGTGCATTATTTTGATGTTTTCTGCGGGTGGGCATTCTAAGGTTTGTGTGGGTAGCTGGGGCCCAAAGAAGTATGATCTGAGGCTAGACAGACCGGGACAATCATTTAGTAGGTGGTCAATGGTCGGAAGTCCACCGCAGAGACTACAAATTGGATTATTTTGGCCTTTTAATAGGTGCTCGTGTGTTTGTTGAGTGTGTCCTATTCGAAGTCGGATAAAAGTGCTGCACTGGGGTCTACCGGTCGCAGCTGGAAGATGTATTTTGGTGCATGTAGGATTAAAACTCCTGTACCTATGGTTGAAACTATTCCATTTCAGCATCTTTTGGGTTTCCAAGTGGTTATATGTAAGGTTGTGTATATCGTTGCAATTAATGGGTGTAAAGATGAAGGTTGGTGAGCGGCCCATATTGTGGGCAGCCAGGTCTCCGTCTTCGTTTCCTCGTATGCCCTGATGGCTAGGGACCCAGAAGAATGTAATTTTTGTGGAATACTGTTTGCCTATCCTTTGTATCTCCTGTATGGTGGGGTCGCAATACTCGGGGTTATTTATTGCTAATAGAGAAGAGAGGCTGTCTGTGCAGACAACAAATTTCCCCTTGTGATCGATTGCAAAGCGGCAGGCTAATAATATAGCAGTGGCTTCTGCAATGAATATGGAATTGTAAAGGGGAAGGCCTCTCCCCGCTATGATGGAGTTGTTAGCGTCTACAACCGCGAATGAGGTTGATTCCGATGTTTTGGATCCGTCGGTATACAGCCAATGTTTTCCCCCGAGGCGCTCTTTTTCGTTTTGAAATCGGGTGCGATATACTGAGCTAGGAGTGTGACACTTGCTTGAGATACGCAGGTTGGTGTTTATAATCGGTTGTTTCCGAGCCCAGGGTGGAAATGGCCCGGGCGGCTTGAAGCGGTTCGGTGGGGGTAGATCCAATTCTTTGCTGAAGTTGGCGCATATTCGGAGA
This sequence comes from Drosophila suzukii, assembly GCF_043229965.1. Lineage (NCBI taxonomy): Eukaryota > Metazoa > Arthropoda > Insecta > Diptera > Drosophilidae > Drosophila > Drosophila suzukii. Next base: position 2,238,564 of record NW_027255937.1, on the reverse strand, counting down.
GTATAAAGGCATTTATACTTCCTTCTATCCTTGAAAGTGCTCTTGAAGTCGTCAGCCAGTATCCGATTTGGGGTGGTGTACAATTTTGGAATTAGCCGGGTGGTTGTTTCTTTTACCCTTGTGGGGATGCTGGGTAGTCCTGATTCCGCAAGTATGCACTTTATAGGTGACGTAGGAAACGCGTAGATTGATCTGCGTGCAGCTCCATGGTATGGTGGTTGAATTTTCTTGATATGTGTGGCTGCGCACCAGCCGAAGATCTGGAGAACGTAGTCTATTTTGGAGAGCATTAATGCTCTGGTTATGTTTATAAGAGTATTAATATGTACATGAGAATACTTAGAGCTAAGAAATTTAATTATATTTAGGCGAGATTCTAGCTGTTATCGTAATAGTAAGCAGTGTGTTTTAAATGTAAACCTAGAGTCGAAGGTAATCCCTAAAATTTTCAGATTCTCCGTATAGCTTATACTTTTATTCCTGAATACAATTTCGGGAAAGTTACAATTGTGCTTACGACATATATGTAGGACCTGGCATTTTTCTATGGAGAGTGAAGCCCCGGATGAAGCACCCCATTGCTCCAGCTCTTCCAAAACTTCAGAGAAAGTTTCCTTGACAGAATCGAGATCTTTTTTTTTGGTAAAAATAAAGGCATCGTCCGCATACAGCGAGATGGATATATCTTTATGCCTGTTAAAGATGGAGGTGATCTGCTCAAAGGCAACCATAAAGAGCAACACCGATAAAGGGGAACCCTGAGGTATACCGTTGTGGAGCTTGTGTAGTTTAGAGGTGGAGTTGTTAACTCGGACCCTAAAAGTTCTATTGGTCATAAAGGCTTTGATAAGGTTATAAAGCCTTGGACCAACACCCCAGAGTTCAAGTTGGTGTAACACTGAATGTAACCCTACGCGGTCGAAAGCCTTTTAAAAATCCGTAGCCAGAACGGATACGTGATTTTTTGTAGAAAGGGCCTTCGACGTGAAGTGTTGAAATCTCAGCAGAGCGTCCATGGTAGAGTGCCTCCTTTTAAATGCCACTTGGTAGTGAGAGATTCGGTTTTTTTGGGTGATATACCACATGAGTCTACGAGCTATCATTTTTTCTATTATTTTCCCAAGGCAGGAGAGGAGCGAGATAAGACGGAAACTGTTTGTGATGTGCTCAGATTTCTTTGGCTTCGGGATAGGGATTACTGTGGCTGATTTCCAGACGTGTGGGTAGGAACCAGTGACAAGAGTGAGGTTGAAGATTTCAAGGACCTTTTCCTTAAGGGTGGGGGGAATATTTTTCAGCACTGCATACGAAATTCTGTCGTACCCAGGACATTTCCCTTTGGAAGTTCGAATAACAAGTTCCATTTCCAAGAGACTGAATTTTTGCTCAAGTTGCTTCGCAGCATTGCATATTGAGTTTGGTTGGTATATGCTGTTTACGTAGCTTTGTTTTTGATCGACGTAATTCCGAGAGAAATTACAGTCTGCAGAGTAATTTGACCAGGTATTACCAAATTCCTCAGCTATTTGACACTCACTGGTAACAAACCCAGCTAGGGTTTTTAGGCACTTTATTGGGGTGGGAGGCACTCCCGCTAGGCGCTTTACATCGGACCATATCTTTTTTGAGCTAGACAGGGGCGAGATTCGTGAGGTAAATTTTTCCAGGCAGGATCGCCTAGCAGTCAGGACGGCCCTTTTGAACCGAGAATTAGATTTCTTGTAATTCAAGAGGTTTGAAGTGGTCAAGTTGGACTTGAAAGTGTAGAACAAAGCTTGTTTTTCATTTCTAAGCTCCTGAAGGGTGCTATTCCACCAGGGAACTTTGGCTTTGTGCCGTATACACTTGATTTGCGGAATACTGCGATTGACCGCGGCACGGATGCATTTGGTTACTTGAGCGACTTGGTGGTTAATGGAGTTTGGTTTCCACTGTAGAGGAAAGTTGGCACATTCACTCTCGAATAGTTTCCAGTTTGCTAGATCGGTTTTATATTTTGGCAAAGGAGGGGAACTGTCTGGACTGGGGTTCAGACACAGAACAATTTGAATGGGAAAGTGATCGCTGACATGTGGAGATTTGAAAACTGACCATTCCGAAATATGTGCCAGTCGTGGAGAAATGAAAGATACATCTACATGTGTGAGTGTGTTATGGGTGGAAATGTGGGTTGCTGAGCCATCGTTTAAGGTGATCATATTGGAATCGACTATGGCCCGCTCTAAGGCTTTGCCACGCCCATTGGATCCAGGCGAACCCCATAGTGGGCTCCATGCATTAAAGTCACCTAACATTAGAAGGGGACCCGTAAACTGATTTCTTATATTTAAAATGTCGCTGCTAGTGAATGCCTGAGAAGGGGGAATGTATATATTTATAATAGTAATTAGCCTATCAAGACTGAGTTGAAGGGCCGTACTAAGAATATTTGTATTTAATGCTTTGTAGGTGTGAGGAATATGCTGCTTTATGAGCACACCAATACCTTGCTTGCTTGTGGTATTATGAGAAAGGTTTTGAAAATAGCCAACAGGCTTTTGGGCAGATGAAGTTTTGGAAGTTATGGGGCAAGTGGGTTTCTTGCATGCATAAAACATCGAGGGAGAGGTCGTTTAGGATTAGTGTAAGTTCATTGTAGTTATTGAAAATACCATTTATGTTCCATTGAAGAATTTTGACAGGCATAGAGGATAGAAAGATTATGTTTTACGTTTAGCATTTCATTTCATAGTTCAAATGTTTTTAAAAGACTTGATCCATAGAAGAATCAGACTCGCTTATTGTGTTTTTTGTTTGGGATTCAGAATGATTTGAATCTAAGGGATATTTAGGGGAACTTAATTGATCTGTTTCATTTAGAAAGTCTCGCACTTCTTTGTTGAGAGCTCGAGACTGCTTGATCAAATCATACGATTTTCGGGTGGAGGTTGTGGGAGGAGAGGGGGAGGTGCGGGAAGGAATTGAAGGTCTGGTGGAAGGGGAAGAGGAGGGAGAGGGGGAGGGGGAGGGTGCAGGTGCAGGAACGGCAGAAATTTCTTGCGCTTTGGATGCTGCTGCGGTTGTCTGGTTGCTGATAGTCTGCTTGTTTTGTTGGAGCGTTGCTGTTGTCGTTGGTGTTGTCGATGGTTGTTGTGGAGCGACGACGGTCGCGAAGGTGGCCGAAGTTATTTTTGGCGATAAGGTTTGTTGTTGCTGCTTGTGGATGATTTTGGCTTCGCGCATGCTGCATTTCTTTGAAGTTTTGATTCGGAGTATTTCTTTTTGCTGTTGATATGACGGGCAGACGGGTGAAGAGCAGTTTGCGCACTCAGTTCTGGTGCATGTTGTAGGTGCGTGAGGGGGGAGGTTACAGGTACAGCACATGGCAGTGTTTTTACAGAATTTTGCCGTATGTCCAAGTTCTTGGCAATTTTTCACCTCATTGGATTGGGTATATATTCCGTAACCTTGACTGTGTGCCAACAAGTGTCCAGTTTGCTCGGAAGGTTGTATAAATCAAAGGTTACCAAGATCACGCCAGTGGGCTTGATGACCCCTTCATTTGTCCGGGTGAATTTAAATACGTCATGGACGTTCTGGGATTTCAATTCGGCCTTTATCTCAGCTTCGGGAATGTTGTTTAAGTAAGGCGCATAGATGGTCCCCTTAACAAAGTTAAGTGCTTCGTGGTACTTAGCTTCAATTTTGCAAATACCGTGTAGACGATCGGTTTTAAGAAATTTTTCGGCTACATCTTTGGTTTTAACCAGAATCAGCAGATTCCCGTCTCTGAGGGTGGAAATTGAGATTATCTCTTTGCTGATGATGTTGAGTGCTCGATGAACAGCGAAACAGGAAAATTCGGAAATGGTTTTGGTTGAGTTTTTTGCGGTTATGATAATGAACTTTGGGTTCTTTTGCACAGTTTCTGGGAGTTCTGGGAATTCCTCGGAAAACTTTTGATATGGTCGTTTTTTCTTTTTGGTTTTTGGGCTTTCACTGAGGACAGCAAAGCGGTTTTCCCCCAGATTGGGGGGCCCGGGGGGCATGGTCACTATTTGCTTGCTGTTAGGTGGAGTTCGGGTGTTCGTTAGAGATAAGAAAAAATTTGATCGTAACTCGCACGAATAGAACTGCCGGGAGAAAAGTTACAGACGTCCGCACTCGATGAGAGGTAGTCGGTGACTGGCCAATAGTATAGTCTGTTAATTTGCTTGTAATTTTCGTCCAGTCCCCTGTGTGCTCTACAATGAGTTTCTTCTATTATTAATGCTCTGTCGTCAGGGTTTTCTTCATCTTGGACGAATACTTTTGTATATAGGAATTTATTCGTGAAATTTTCTTTAATTGGATTTTGAAATTTGTATAAGTCTTCTAAAGTACAGTGAATACCTATTGTTTTGTTAGGAGGGATATATTCCCTGAACATTGATACCAAATTTTCCGGGGTATCAATTTCTATTATATGTCTGGTATTTCCGAAAATATTGACCATCTTATGTATTGTATACCTCCCCGTTGCTATTATCAATTGTTGCTTAAACTGGTTTAAGGGTTTGCGGGTTTCTTATATAACATTCTCAAAACTACTCTCTGCAGAATGCTGAGTGTTTTGATCTCAGACCGACTCGTTACTGTCCGTTAGGTTGTTAATTTGAATTCTTGATAGGGCGTCAGCAACTATCCTGGTTTATAAATTATTTTGGGAGAGTAACTTTCAATGAATGAGTACCATCTTTTCATCTCGATGTTTGGATTTTTTTGAGAGCTCGAGAAAGACAATGGATGGTGATCTGTATAGATTTCTATGTTGTTAACGCCGTATAAATAGTTTCTCAAATTTTTAAGTGCCCAAACTATTGCTAAAAGTTCTTTCTTATTGGTTGCATATATCTGTTCGGCTTTTGTTAGAGTTTTTGAAATGAAGGTTATTGGTTTTCCTTCCTGAGAAAGAACAGCACCAATAGCTAGATCGGACGCATCGGTCGTTAAAGTGAATTTTTATACCCGTTACTCGTAGAGTAAAAGGGTATACTAGATTCGTCGGAAAGTATGTAACAGGCAGAAGGAAGCGTTTCCGACCCCATAAAGTGTATATATTCTTGATCAGGATCACTAGCCGAGTCGGATTAGCCATGTCCGTCTGTCCGTCTGTCCGTCTGTCCGTCTGTCCGTCTGTCCGTCTGTCCGTCTGTCCGTCTGTCCGTCTGTCCGTATGAACGCTGAGATCTCGGAAACTATGAGAGTTACAATACTGGGATTAGGCACGCAGATTCCTGAGATTCCTGCGCAGCGCAAGTTTGTTTCAGTAGAGTGCCACGCCCACTCTAACGCCCACAAACCGCCCAAAACTGTGGCTCCTACAGTTTTGATGCTAGAATAAAAATTTTAACTGAAATGTAATGTTCTCATCAATACCTATCGATTGACCTAAAAAAAAATTTGCTACGCCCACTCTAACGCCCATAACGCTTAAATCTGTATACCGCCGGTAGGTGGCGCATTTTAATCTCGCTTTGCTGCTTGCATATCTCCATTTAGCTGAGTAACGGGTATCTGATAGTCGAGGTACTCGACTATAGCGTTCTTCCTTGTTTATTATAATTAGCTTGTACCAATTCGATTTTTGCAATTAAATTATCTTTGAGCTTGTTAAAAGCTTTTAGAGCTGAATCGTCCAACTGTATGGAAGTTTTACGGGACATTTTTTTGGATACTTTACCGTTTTGACCTTCCAAATACTTTGTTTGCGGTTTTGCAATTTTTGCGTAGCTTTGTACAAATTTTCTGTAATAGCAGGTAAGGCCTAGGAAGCTTCTAAGCTCTCGAATGTTTTTATACCCGTTACTCGTAGAGTAAAAGGGTATACTAGATTCGTCGGAAAGTATGTAACAGGCAGAAGGAAGCGTTTCCGACCCCATAAAGTATATATATTCTTGATCAGGATCACTAGCCGAGTCGATCTAGCCATGTCCGTCTGTCGTCTGTCTGTCCGGATGAATGCTGAGATCTCGGAAACTATGGGAGCTACGCTATTGAGATTTGGCGTGCAGATTCCTGAGCTTCTAACGCAGCGCAAGTTTGTTTCAGTAGAGTGCCACGCCCAATCTAACGCCCACAAACCGCCCAAAACTGTGGCTCCTACAGTTTTGATGCTAGAATAAAAATTTTAACTGAAATGTAATGTTCTCAACTCAAACTCAAAGTTTGCCACGCCCACCCTAACGCCCATAAACCGCCCACAAACTTCAAAAAATCGTAAATATGAACGTGGATATCTCGGAAACTATCAAAGATAGAGAATTGGGATTTCAGATTTAGATTTCGTAGCCTTATACGCAGCGCAAGTTTGTTACGCGAATATGCCACGCCCACTCTAACGCCCACAAACCGCGAAAACCTCTGACGCCCACAATTTTTATGCTAGATAAAAAATTTTAACTGAAATGTATTGGTCTCGACAATACCTATCGATTAGTCAAAAAATTTGCCACGCCCACTCTAACGCCCATAACGCTTAAATCTGTATACCGCCGGTAGGTGGCGCATTTTAATCTCGCTTTGCTACTTGCATATCTCTATTTTGCTGAGTAACGGGTATCTGATATTCGAGGTACTCGACTATAGCGTTCTTCCTTGTTTGGAATTGGATACTTTAATATTGTAGATATTTTTTCGGGTCTGTATTGATCACATTGTGGGAAACAACGTAGCCAAGAAATGTGGTTTCTAATTTGAAGAACTTTGATTTTTCAATTTAAATTTTTATATTTGCGTTCAGCAATATATTAATTATGACGATTAAGTCCTTGTAATGTTGTTCTATTGTTTTAGAAAATATAATAATGTCATCCATATATACGTGACATGTTTTACCTACTCGTTCTCTCAAAATATCATCCATTGCACGTTGGAATATTCTGGGAGCGTTCGTTAGCCCAAATGGCATTCTCAAGAATTCATATTTTCCGTTATTTACAGAAAATGAGGTTGTTTTAATGTTTCTTTCATTAGAATCTGGTGAAACCCAGACTCCAAGTCGATCGTGGAAAAGTGTTTAGCCTTTCCAAGATTTGACAAAATCACTGAAGGATCTTGCATTGGATGTCTGTAGCTATATAGTCTATAGCTAATCTTATTTTTGCAGTACCATCTTCATTAAATCCTTTTATTTGGTACCACTAAAACTGAAGAATTATAAGGGCTTTTGCTTGGTCTTATAATTCCTTCTTTTAACATCCGATTAACTTCAGAGTTTACGAAATCTGAAGCCGATAGAGCATAGGGACACTGTTTGCTATAAATAGCTCCATCGTTTTCGGTGTTTATTTCACCGCGAATATCAGTCCTGAAAGGGATTTGCATGTTTATCTTCGAGTGCTCTTTATTGATAATATTTATTATCTCATTTTCCAAATCCATTCTTTGGTTTGGAATTGATTCACTCATATTGTTTATTTCATTGTTGTCGGATAAATCAATGACGGCTTGTTCAGGATTCTTTAATCCCAAACTTGAATTTTTGTCGGATACTTCAACGACGGCGCGCTCAGGATTTTTGAATCCCAAACTAGAATTTTTGTCGGATACTTCAACGACGGTGTGTTCAGGATATTTTAATCCCAAACTTGTTTTGCTTTGATTTGCCTCTTCAGACTCAGTTCTGTTTTTGGCTTTTTCATCAAAGTGTTTTCGTATAATAAATTCCTTTAATGGAAGAATTGTTTTTTCTTCAGATAAGGAAAGTTGGTTAAAAGAACTGTCATTATCATAAATTAATTTTTCTTCTTTTCCCCCATATTTTATTACTCCTTTTTCTGTGTCTATTACAGCTCCTATTTTTATACCCGTTACTCGTAGAGCAAAAGGGTATACTAGATTCGTCGGAAAGTATGTAACAGGCAGAAGGAAGCGTTTCCGACCCCACAAAGTATATATATTCTTGATCAGGATCACTAGCCGAGTCGATCTAGCCATGTCCGTCTGTCCGTCCGGATGAACGCTGAGATCTCGGAAACTATGGGAGCAATGCTATTGAGATTTGGTATGCAGATTCCTGAGCTTCTTACGCAGCGCAAGTTTGTTTCAGTAGAGTGCCACGCCCTTTTTAACGCCCACAAACCGCGAAAACCTGTGACGCCCACAATTTTTATGCTAGATAAAAAATGTATTGTGAAATGTATTTATCTTGTCAATACCTATCGATTGATCCAAAAAAAATTGTCACCCCCACTCTAACGCCCATAACGCTTAAATCTGTATACCGCCGGTAGGTGGCGCATTTTAATCTCGCTTTGCTGCTTGCATATCTCTATTTAGCTGAGTAACGGGTATCTGATAGTCGAGGTACTCGACTATAGCGTTCTTCCTTGTTTTTAATAGCTTGTAACCTATTAGAAAATCTGATTTTAACCCGTCTATTTCATAAAATGTGTAACGCGTGTCAAAGATAGTTACCATGTGATAATGTTTAATTATAGAATATCCATTAACCGTAGATACTCTTTTATAAATAGGAAGCTCGTTTTTGTTTTTATAAATTCCTGTTTTGATATAGCAGGAGGTTGCTCCTGTGTCAATTAAGATTTTAAGCTTTTTATTTATCTTGCTATCATATCGGATTAAGTAGGGTAGTCCTACTCCGGATTCTGGCCTAAAAAATGGTCCTCTTCGATATTATTTAATCGCATAGTTTTGTTTGCCGGTTGGTTAACCGTACCTGTTGGTTCTCTTTTGTTCTGAGGATTATTTTGCTGAGTTGTTTGTGTCTCTGGCTTTTTATTCTGATTCCATTTATTCTGATTATAGTTGTTGTTACTATAATTGTTATAACCCTGATTGTACTTTGGCCTATTCTGAATCTGTAAGGATTCATCTACGTCCATCGGTTCTGGCTTGCTTTGCTGAGCTTTTTTGGAATTCCATTGATTATGGGAATTATATTGTTGATTATACTGTCTGCCCTGATTCCAATTAAGATTTTTATTTTGATTATAATTGTTTCTATTCTCGATATCGGGTTGATTAAACCTCAAGTTGTTTGTATTCCTTTGATTACTTTGCTTGGGTCTATTATTTGAGTTTTGGTACCCGTATAAATTTGGCTCATAACTCCTGCGCTGTGATGATGTGAAATTGTTAGCGAATTGGGCCCTCAAATTATTGCTTTCTAGTTCTTGTACTATTACCATAGCGTTCGGTAAGTCTGGGGGATTCATAGAAAATATGACGTCTGAGATATGGCCGTTGAGGCCAGTTATGAATACTCTTAGAGCTGTCTTTTTGTGTTTTTCGTTCATTTCAGCAGTTAAAGGCTTATTTCTGCCGTAAGTCATAATGGTTTTATTTATTAGAAGAGTTAGTTTTTTATTAACTAACCCATAATATTCCATTAGTTCCTTAGTACTCCTAAGACTTGCTCAATTATATGGATTGGACGTTTGTCGCTAAAAATAAAGTCCAACCTTGCCATTATGGCGTCAAAATTCAGTACTGTTCCATTGTGTGTTAGGGCATCGTTTGCTGTGCCAGTTATTTTGTTCCTCAAGATTGATAATGCAGAAAAGAACCTTTCCCTACCTCTAGCATATTGCCCCATGGCAATTTCTGCTGATTCCCTCCAACTCACATATTTGTCTTCTTCTCCTTTAAATTCCCTGACTGATTTGATAATTTCAAAGGAAGTTTTACATTTAATATTTGGGTCAATGACTTCTACTTGAAAATCTTCAACCTTTTTTATATTTTGATTTAGTTGTGCTTTTAAACTCACGATCTCATTCCTTAAGGGATTCAATTCATTATTTACAATATGTGCAATTAATTCGCTCACTTGGTTATGAGCTTGGCTGCTAGAAGCCATTGTAGGTTGTGATAGGGGCATGGTGATGTTGGTCGTTAATGAGGTCTTCCACCTTGTTTGATTTTATTTAAATTTTTCTGCTTATAGTACTTAAATAGAATATAAAAAATATACAGTATACGCTCACTAATTGTTTTCTTTTCTTCTGGATTTAGTGTGATATCGTCTGTTTTTCTTTGATGATCCTGCTGGCGTCGTCCTTCTAGGTTGTTTTTAGCCAGGGATGGCCCTAAGCTCTTCCTTTAATTTATTTTTCGGTCGTTAATTTTTAGCGTAGGATTGCCCTCAGCTCTTCCTTCAATTTGGTTTCTGGTCGTCGCTGTTTAGCGAGGGATTGCCCTCAGCTCTTCCTTCTTGTTGGATTTGGTATTTGAATTTATAATTGTTTTTGAATTTTGTTTCTCAGTTGTTTTTTGTATCATCTTTCACTTTCACAGTTTTTAAATTTTTTGTATCAGCTTTCACTTTCACAGTTTTTAGATTTTTTGTTTAACTTTGTAAATTGTTTGGTTTTATTTTTTGAGACCGTTTAGTTTTTTGTTAATTAATTATGTTAATTTATTATGTCGATTACTAATTAGTAGATTGTTGTAAGTAAAAGGGGATTATTTCATTTATTAATTTCGTCCTTTTATTTTTAACACAAACTTTTTTGTCGGTTGGGTTTTTATTAGACCACGCAAGTTCCTTTTCACTTTAAAACCGTTGGTTATTTATTTTAAAGCCTTATTTAGAACAAATTAGGCGTGGCCACTCGTTGGGCGCCAACTAATAACTTCACTTGTGAATTATATTAAAAAATTTATTTTTATTTTTTATTCACTAAGTTTAAACTTCACAACATTTCCTTAGTATCGACTTTTATTCTTGGCGGTTCACAATTAACTTCTTATACAACCGATCTTCTCGGATGCAAAAACGGACTGCCTGGCCAAGGGCCGCTTATCTGATAATCAAACCTCGGTTTAAGAGAATTGGGGAACTCATTAAGAGTTGGACAAGGGTTGGACTCAAGAGAGTCGGGAAATCGGATGATCTAATTCTCTGCTCAATTGCCAAACGGATTACGCTGCAGTTTTGGGGCTCGCCGGGTGTTGACCGGATGCTTGTGTTTACATTAGCTGGACCCAGCTTAGTTTATGTTAGGAGGACTGCGGCGCAATTGAATCTTAATAATGAACTTCGATTAAAGTGGGGGAGCTAATTGAGATTCTGTGGGAACGCTGAGTAAGGGGATCCCAGCTAAGAATTGTTTATAAGAAATTGTTTACGACTTGGGTAAGGCGGCTGGGCGCTCGAGCTGGAAAGCGTTCTCAGCTAAGAATTGTATATGAAGAGTTTGTTTATAAATTGGGTAAAGAGGCTGGAATCATGAGCTGGATAACTTGCATGTTTTTATTCTATGTACATACGGATTATTAGCATATTAGCTTAACAATTGCACTTGTTTTCTTTTAGAAATGAATGCACAATTATTTTACGGTAGTTTGCAATACGTGAACGAAATCGATGATCCGTTTCTAAGTGATGATGACAGCATAGCCGATTCCGAAGACAAAGTTGTTGAAAATCAAAAAGTCCAAGAGGAAGATCTTTATATTTCGGAGACCGATGAAAGTAGTTCCGATGAGATCTGTGAAAAGCCGTGCACTTCTAAAGCAAAGCCAAAGCCAGTGCCAAGAAAAAAGACAAAAGCACCGATATGGAAAGCTGGTCACTTACCACCGTATTTGGATGAGACCTTTCCATTTCAAGGAAATACCAATCATTCAACTTGTATCAATGAACTGGAGACACCGGCAGACTTTTTTAATTTTTTTTTCAACGACGATCTGATGAATTTCTTGGTTGATCAGTCAAATCTATATGCACTCCAAGTTGATATAAATAAGCCCGCTAGTATTACTCGAATCTATCTATTGGAATTCGGCTCTTGGTCAAGAAATTATACATGGCACAATGAATTGCAACCGATGAGTTGCACTTTAACAATAATACCGATAATAATAACGATATGAAGTTGGCAGGGGAAGCCGGGTTTGACAAGACTCGCCCGGTGCTGGACAAAATCCGTAATCAATTACTGCTCGTACCTAAGGAAGAACATTTGGTGGTTGACGAGCAAATTATTCCCACGAAGTGCCGTCACCACTTAAAACAATATAATCCCGCAAAACCTCACATTTGGGGCTTCAAAAATTTTGTCTTGAGTGGAGTATCAGGTCTTAGCTACGACTTTAATATTTTTGTGATACATATCCGGAGGGAGCGCCTAATTTGGGAGTAAGCGAAAATATTGTATCTAGGCTATCGGCAACCGTACCAAAAGGAAAACACTACAAATTATTTTTCGACAATTGGTTCAATTTGCCAATTCTTTTGCTGCCCTTCAAAGAATTTTCGGATACGTCAATTAGTTTAGTAATCGCATGCGTCTCCCTACGCTCACGGTGTCTGATCTTCAAGGCGGTACTCTGCTCTTGTCTCGCCTTGTCCAGCGCTCACATTTGTGGGATGACATCAAATCATTGCAGTCAAAGGTATTGGTGCACTCATCCAGCTCGCTCGCATCTCTCTCGCCATTCATTAATCAATTGATTGATCTGATGGTCGGCTAAGGAATTCCTCGCTGGATCTTAATGGGCGTCATCCAATTATATTACCACGGAGTCATTCGGTCACTATTTCCATTATTGCTCACTTTCATGAACGCAATCTGCACACTGGGCCACGGGCACTACTCGGCATAATTCGATTCCAGTATTGGCCTATTGGGGGGAGGAAGACGGTGATGAAGGCAGTAAACAAATGTATTAAATGCTTTCGAATGAAGCCTCGAGTAGTGGAGCATATAATGGCGGATCTTCCAAAGATACGACTTGATGGATCTCATGCATTCGAAGTCACTGGCATTGACTTTTACGGGCCAGTTCTCTACAAGTCAGAGGTGCGAAGCAGGCCTCCAGTAAAATTTGTTTCGCCACAAAGGCTATTCATTTGGAGTTGATCAAGGATCTTTCTACGGTGTCGTTTCTACATGGCCTCAAAAGATTAATATGCACTAGAAGAAGGCCGCGGCAGATTTGGTCTGATAATGCAACCAACTTTGTTGGCGCTCGCAATGAGCTGCTCGAACTTAGGCGCCTATTCCTCAGCAATGATTATCAGAGCTACATTGGACTTTTGCCTAGCGCAGGCTATTGATTGGTGTTTCATTCTTCCTAGGTCGCCACACTATGGCGGTCTTTGGGAAGCGGCTGTGAAGATCGCTAAGCATCATTTGTTTGCTATTTGCTGTTTTAGCCTTTGAGGAGTTGCGGACCCTGGGGTGTCACATTTCGGCGGTTTGTAATTCTCGACCATTAGTCTCGATTTCAGAAAACCCCGCTGATCTGGATGTATTAATTCCAGCAAATTTTTTGAATGGTGGTCCGCCTTCCTCTTTCGTCGAGCCGGATGTGAACAGTCTTAACTTCAAGAGAAGAAGATCTTTTGGTCCCGATGGAAGGAAGAATACTTAACACTACTGCAGCAGCGCTTCAAGTGGTGCACCACAAAACCTGGCCTGGTTGTCGATGACTTAGTTCTGGTCAAGGACGAAAACATGATTGATTCTGTTTGGTGGAGATGGGGTAGCTCGAGTCGCCGTTCTGAAGATAGCATCAGGAATTCTGAATTCCATCTCTTATATTAATTGCATCGCGAAAGGTATCTCTCAGCATTCGGTCATTCGGTGATCTCGACGTTAAACGCACTCTCGTCTCGCCTGCTGCGCTCTCTTTCGCTAATAAACTGTTAGCAGGCATAAAGCAACCCAAAATTTCGTATTTTAATTTTGCAATAACTAAAAAAAAGCGTATTAGTTCAAAAAATACTTATAGTAATTATAATCAAAATAAAAATAATTCCTGGAACCCGAGCAGGTTTAATCAACAAAATCAATGGAACCACAGAGTAAGCCAGAGCCAATGGAGATTAAAACAAGGAAGAACGCTATAGTCGAGTACCTCGACTATCAGATACCCGTTACTCAGCTAAATGGAGATATGCAAGCAGCAAAGCGAGATTAAAATGCGCCACCTACCGGCGGTATACAGATTTAAGCGTTATGGGCGTTAGAGTGGGCGTGGCAAATTTTTTTTTGGATCAATCGATAGGTATCGACGAGACCAATACATTTTAGTTAAAATTTTTTATCTAGCATGAAAATTGTGGGCGTCACAGGTTTTCGCGGTTTGTGGGCGTTAAAGTGGGCGTGGCAAACTTTTTTTTGGGTCAATCGATAGGTATTGATGAGAACAATACATTTCAGTTAAAATTTTTATTCTAGCATCAAAACTGTAGGAGCCACAGTTTTGGGCGGTTTGTGGGCGTTAGAGTGGGCGTGGCACTGTGCCGAAACAAACTTGCGCTGCGTAAGAAGCTCAGGAATCTGCACGCCAAATCTCAATAGCCTAGCTCCCATAGTTTCCGAGATCTCAGCGTTCATCCGGACGGACAGACAGACGGACAGACGGACAGACGGACAGACGGACATGGCTAGATCGACTCGGCTAGTGATCCTGATCAAGAATATATATACTTTGTGGGGTCGGAAACGCTTCCTTCTGCCTGTTACATACTTTCCGACGAATCTAGTATACCCTTTTACTCTACGAGTAACGGGTATAACAAGAAAGGAAGTTAGCTTCGGCATGCCGAAGCTTATATACCCTAGAAGCTATAATTATTAAATTTAAAAAAACAAAAAATTATATTCCCAATAGTATAAGATAATATGTCAAAAAACACCGAAGCTATAATTTGTTTCATATTATTTTCCTACCAATTTTCCGATCGTTCCTATGGCAGCTATATGATATAGTCGTCCGATTTTGATAAAATTTAATTCGAAATTCAGAACTATTTAAAAAATGTTATTTCCAAGTTGGAGGTTATATGTTGAAAAACACCGAAGCTATAATTTGTTTCATATTATTTTTCCACCAATTTTACGACCGTTCCTATGGCAGCTATATGATATAGTCTTCCGATTTTGATAAAATTAAATTCAAAATTTAAAACTAATTAAAAAATGTTATTTCCAAGCTGAGGAGGTTATATGCTAAAAAACACCAAAGATATAATTTTTTTAAATTTGTTTTTCCTATTATTCTTATGGGAGCTATAAGATATAGTTGTCCGATCCGGCTGGTTCCGACTTATATACTACCTGCAAAAGATATAAGACTTTTGGGAAAGTTTCAGCCCGATAGCTTTAAAACTGAGAGACTAGTTTGCGTAGAAATGGCTAGATCGACTCGTCTAGTCATGCTGATCAAGAATATATATACTTTATGGGGTCGGAAACGTCTCCTTCACTGCGTTGCAAACTTCTGACTGAAATCAATATACCCTCTGCAAGGGTATAACAACTCATACAAAATACATTCAAAACCGCCGAAAAAAACCTCTGCAACCGCTTTTAATAGCTACACAGAGAGAATTATTCAAGTAATTTGTACTCAAATTGAGTATTTTTGTACTCAAAAATTCAGCATGAACAAAAATTCTCACATTGAGTGCAAAATACTCACTTTCAGTACAAATTTCTCAAAAAATTTGTACTTAAATTGAGTACGTTTGTGCTCTTTTTTGAACATTTTTCCTCAATATGAGTACAAACTGCACTCATTTTAAGAAATAATTTAGCTTGAATTTTAGAATCGAGTATCCCCTTTTCTCAAACTGAGAAATTTCTAGCGCTCAAAATGAGAAACAAGTTCTTGATAGTGAACTAATAAATTCTTAAATGAAGAACTTTTGCACTTAAACCCGCTCCACCCATTCCCAGAAAAAAGGTAAAATATTTTTTTTCATTATATTTTGTAATACAGTTATATATATACAAACATATTATTATACCCGTTACTCGTAGAGTAAAAGGGTATACTAGATTCGTCGGAAAGTATGTAACAGGCAGAAGGAAGCGTTTCCGACCCCATAAAGTATATATATTCTTGATCAGGATCACTAGCCGAGTCGATCTAGCCATGTCCGTCTGTCCGTCTGTCCGTCTGGCCGTCTGTCCGTCTGTCCGTCTGTCTGTCCGGATGAACGCTGAGATCTCGGAAACTATGAGAGTTAGGCTATTGAGATTTGGCGTACAGATTCCTGAGCTTCTTACGCAGCGCAAGTTTGTTTCGGCACAGTGCCACGCCCACTCTAACGCCCACAAACCGCCCAAAACTGAAACTCCTACAGTTTTGATGCTAGGTAGAAAATTTTAACTGAAATGTATTGTTCTCATCAATACCTATCGATTGACCTAAAGTTTGCCACGCCCACTTAAACGCCCACAAACCGCGAAAACCTGTGACGCCCACAATTTGGATGCTAGATGAAAAATTTGAACTGAAATGTATTGGTGTCGTCAATACCTATCGATTGATCCAAAAATAAATTTGCCACGCCCACTCTAACGCCCATAACGCTTAAATCTGTCTACCGCTTTTTATTTTCGCTTTGCTGCTTGCATATCTCCTTTTCCCTTTGAGTAACGGGTATCTGATAGTCGAGGTACTCGACTATAGCGTTCTTCCTTGTTTTTTATTTAAGTTTATGTTCCATGTTATGGGTTATGATATTATTCCCTTAGCTGTCTGGTCTAGCGAAGAGCAAAGAGGCTGAAAAAAAAAACGTTATTGTTAGCAAATATTGTAAATATATAGCATATATATGTACATAAGCATGAAACAATAAAATTAGAATGTTATTAGATGTACATTTAAAAAGCATTTAACAAATTATATGTATGTATGTATGTATGTATGTACAATGTACGTATAAACTAACACAACTAGACTGCTTCACGCCACTTACAATCACACATACATACATATTAATGAACACGCTTTGACAATATTTTTGCAGTGTTTGTTTATTTTATCATTATTTAGAACATTATAAATACAGTTTAAATTAAAAAACTTACCCTCGAGGTACGGAAGAGTCGCACATACATATGTCCAATTCACTGAAATAGTTTTTCACCTTTGTGTCTTGCGCACGTCTTCACTTTGCTAAATCACACGGCAAATGACAGTCACACAAATGCGGCGCGCACCACTTTACGCACCCATTAGTGAGAGAGAGACAACCACATACGCAACGAACTTAAGGCCGCTCTTGTCTCGCCTCGTTCGCAGTACGGAATTCTCTAGAAATTCTTATGAGAATTCGCTACTCATTTTTGAGTTTATCGGTTACTCATAATGAGAATATTAATTCTCAAGTTGGAAATTGAAGAACACATTTCCTCAAACTTAGAATTTTGCGATCAATTCAAGTCCTTTTACTTAAAATGAGTGAAGCTTTTCTCAACATTAGTTTTTTCCACAAATTTTGTACTTAAATTGAGTACATCCTCAAATTGAGAATACAAATACTCAATTTCAGAACGTCATAATTTTCTCTGTGTACCACTTTACACACCCATTAGTGAGAGAGACAACCATATACGCAACGAACTAAAGACCGCTCATCTCTCGTCTCGTTCGCAGAACGGAATTCTCTAGAACCCATTATGAGAATTCGCAACTCATTTTTGAATATATCGGTTACTCATATTCAGAATATTAATTCTCAAGATGGAAAATGAAGAACAAATTTCCTAAAACTTAGAATTTTGTGATCAATTCAAGTTATTTTTCTTAAAACGAGTGCAACTTTTCTCAATATGAGTTTTTTCCACAAATTTTGTACTTAAATTGAGTACATCCTCAAATTGAAATTACAAATACTATATTTGAGAACGTTATAATTTTCTCTGTGTACTCTTAGCTTAAGGCTTAGGAAATTCGAATGGTTGCATCGCGACATCTTATGCCAAGGTTGGCTGGACCTTAACTGACCATTTATTCGTATCTTGATTACACAGAGATTGCCTTTCCTAAACCTGTGTCAAAGTTGCACACCTATATTTACCTACATAAATCGATAGGTACCCTTCAGTTCCAAAAAAAAGTTTCACTTGTGAATCACCTTGTGAATCCCGTGGGATATGTCCTCTTGCACAAGTGAAGAGCAAGTAACACTCCATATAGACAATTGTATGCGATGTCCGTTTATTTTTCGAATTTTTCAATTGTTCCTTATACACATTTGTCGTATGGCCTGTCACGTGCCGATGACACGTCCCACGTAAAATCACTTGTGAAATTCAGAATATTTCCAATGAGTTTTCACTTATGAAAGTATAGAATTTAAAATACATACATTTTTAATTACATTTAAATTCATTTTAATTAGATAGTATTATTCAGATTTTCAATTATGGGACAGTTATTGTTAGTATTTCCGTTTTTTTTTGTTTTGTTAGTTTGTTTTTCACGTTCGTCATCGCCTTTCTCAAACATTTGTCCGGGTCCTCGGAGTCCTTGGGCAACGCTCCTGAAATAATGTATGGGCATAAGATTAAAAAATTCGTATTACTTGTTTATTTGTATATTTACCTTTTAGAGCTGTGTATAAACCCTTTGCGAGATTATTTTTGGCCCAAAACATTTCTTCATCCTTTCTCGGCTAACGGAACCCAATGAATACCTTCAAAACTTACGTACCTTAAACTAAGATCAATGCACCACATCTTAAACTTAATGTAACACTTACCTGACTTTATTATATTAACTTAAAGGAACGATTAAAGTTACTCTGCTGCGCACAATTAAAATGGATGCATCCCTTTCAATCACTCAAACAGAATGCACCAAGTCTTCTTCTCACCCCTTTACTTGATTTCATTTATTTAAGTTTACTATAATCAAAAAATTTACTTTTATAAAACAATATAGTTGTTTTTTTTTATATACAATAATGCTCCTAAGACATTAGGGCATTCACATGTCGCTGCTCCATGAAAATTTTTCCGCAGAAATGTTAGTTGCTAGCCGAACATAACAGAGAGACGCAAAAGAAATAACGGATCGACCGAAATTTGTCTCTGAGAGCGCCGAGTGCAGACAGATTATAAGACAAAGAAAGAGAGGGAACCTCCGGATATCAGGCTTTCTTTGTTGCACGTTCGTTTTCGTACTCAGTCTTCTAATCTGCTGCATACAAGGCTACGGAAACTAAATCTAAGATCCCAATTCTCTATCTCTGATAGTTTCCGAGATACCCGCGTTCATACTTACGATTTTTTGAAGTTTGTGGGCGTTAGAGTGGGCGTGGCAAACATTTTTTTTGGTCAATCGATAGGTATTAATGAGAACAATACATTTCAATTTAAGTTTTTGTTCTAGCACTAAAACTGTAGGAGCCACAGTATTGCGCAGTTTGTGGGCGTTCGAGTAGGCGTGACACACTGACGAAACAAACTTGCGCTGCGCAAGAAGCTTAGGAATCTACATGCCAGGTCCCAACTGTCTAGCTTTTGTAGTTTCCGAGATCTCTGCGTTCATCCGGGCGGACAGATAGACGGACAGACGGACATGATCGACTCGGCTAGTGATCCTGATCAAGAGTAAATATACTTTACGGGGTCGGAAACGCTTCCTTCTGCCTGTTACATACTTTCCGACGACTCTAGTATACCCTTTTACTCTACGAGTAACGGGCTTAAAAATACTTTGATCAGATCTGAATCTGAAGTGGGTAACCAAAGCGAATTTAGTTTGGGATATAAAATACAATACAAATCCTGAATTATCCGACAACCACAAAATATACAATATAAAACAAGGAAGAACGCTATAGTCGAGTACCTCGACTATCAGATACCCGTTACTCAGCTAAAAGAAGCAAAGGGAAATGGGGATATTCAAGCAGCAAAGCGAGATAGAAATGCGCCACCTACCGGCGGTAGACAGATTTAAGCGTTATGGGCGTTAGAGTGGTATTGACGAGAGCAATACATTTCAGCTAAAATTTTTATTCTAGCATCAAAACTGTAGGAGCCACAGTTTTGGGCGGCTTGTGGGCGGGGCACTCTGCTGAAACAAACTTGCGCTGCGCAGGAATCTCAGGAATCTGCAGGCCTAATTCCAGTATTTAAGCTTGTATAGTTTCCGAGATCTCAGCGTTCATACGGACAGACGGACAGACGTACAGACGAACATGCACTGGTAGAAAAAACACGAAGTGAAATCAAATATATTTTTATTTTATAATATATAAATATAATAAAATAATATATACATTACTAAATTGACATATAAAAGTTATTAAACTTAAGGACTTATTTGTACATATTTTGTTATTTTCTTCCCCATTACTTTGACCTCTATTGTAAAGTAACGGCACGCGACAGAATTTGTCCGTCCTTTTTGCACACATGCATATGTATGTATGTACATATATACGAAATATTTTGACACTCCGCTTTGTAGCGAATCCCGCAATCACTTCGAAGCAAGCGGTTCTCCTGATCGGATGAAAAAGTGATTAATAGAGTTTTAGTTTTTAGAGAGAGAGTTTTAGAGACAAGTGTTCATTTAAGTGAAGTAAAAAAGTGAAAAGTACAGCAAAAAGGTGAGTCAAATAAAAATACAATAATTACTTAATATTAAGGCATGTGCATGTCCACGTTTTTTTGTCGCATTTTTCCTTGAGTTTCTTCTTTGTTGTGCGCGTTATTATTTCGTGATAATTTAGATAATACATTTGAAGAAATTAAAGCTTAAAAGAGCATTACAATTAAAACAAAAAAAAGACATACGGTTGTGTAATTAACATGAAGTGGATAAGAAACACGCGAAAGAAATGAAGAATATTAAAGGAAATTAAGCGAAAACCCGCGCAAACAAGATAAAAGGAGTAGAATGCACGAGAAGAAAAACACTAAAAAGGCGCTAAAAAGACGCTTTGCTGCCGTTGCATTCTGCTCTGTGGCGTCGCAGTCGTTTCACCTAAATCTTTATTATATTTTTTTGTTCTTTCACGTGATTTTTTTCTTTGAGTTAATTTACTGATCCAACATCCTTTTAAGAGCGAATTCGGTTTATATTCGGAATTCACAAAAAATAATTTTTCGCATTTTCGATTTTATTAAGTTTTTTTTTACGAATAATTCGGTAAGTGGTAAACACGTGTTTCAGGAATTGGCCGATATTACACTTATCTAATTTTTAATTTTTTTAAAATAAAAGCAAATTAAATTAAAAAAATATTTTGGTCTTATTTAAATCCTTATACATAAAACAACCTACTCGAAACTTAATATAATACTACTTAACTTTTTCTTTATATATATAAATTGATTACAACATATTGTACCCTGTACCCTGAGAAAGAAGCAAGGAAAAGGTTTTTTGGTTTTATGAAGAGCAAATACAAAACAAAGAGTGTCATAAACTATTAAAGACAGCTCAAAAAACTGTATCAATCGGTAATATGTAATTTTAATAAATTTAAACTAAACTTTTTGCAGGTTAAATTTTATCTTCTTATAATACGCTTGACTTTTTCTAAATTATGCCATTACCAAAAATCTAATAATATATTCTTGTTCACAGATTCCAAGGACTACATTTACTCTATATTGTCTGTACTGTCGGCCGTCATTAAGGAAACCAACAAGCGAAAGAATTTCTCACTACTGGACTCGGAAAGTTTTGAACGCACATGCAGGCGTAGGAATGTTGCAAACTTTACTAGCTGCCCAATGCATATGTATTATATAAATTCTAAGGGTTACGTTAAGTACAAATGTATTTAAAACAAAAATAATGATAACGTGTTAGTATGGTAAAAAAAAGAATGTAAGCAGAAAAATTGTTTGGATGATATGTTTAAGTTTATTTTCAATAAAAACACATTGCATACTTATTTGTGGCTTTTTTAAATATAAATCAAGCTTGTTTTAAACTACGGATCGGTTTAAATTGAATATGCACCATAATAATATGGCTTAAATACTATATTTAAATCAAACATAAAGTACAGTTCTTTTAACGGGGATTATATTTAATTTAAATACAATTTGTATTTATATTAAAGTTCATCCCAGTCTGATTTAAATATGAGAATTATTTAATCCAAATAAAAATATGCTGAGTTTGAGGGCGGGCTATAATTATTTTAACTATAAAAACCATTTAAATGAAATGTTCAATTTACTGGAACTAAATATGAAAATATTTAAAATAAATATAAAAATATAATACTTTTTAATATGGAACATATTTAATTTAATTATTTTGTACTATTTTAACATATTTGATCGAAATTAAAAAATCGTTGGATTTACTACGAAATTATTCAAAAAGTATTTAACTATTTAACGTTTTCGTTTTTACGATTTTCATGTTAGGTTCTAAACCGCTGGGAAAAATAGTTGAAACGTTGGCGAAATAGTGACATTTACGATGTTTTTTCTACCAGTGTGGCTAGATCGACTCGGCTAGTGATCCTGATCAAGAATATATATACTTTATGGGGTCGGAAACGCTTCCTTCTGCCTGTTACATACTTTCCGACGAATCTAGTATACCCTTTTACTCTACGAGTAACGGGTATAAATATTCCTTAAAGATAAGTCAAACCCCCTCTGTACTAACTTCAAGCCAACTAAATAAAAAGCCAAATCCTCTAACAAAAACAAACATACCACTAACAGCGACAGTGAATCAGTTTAACAGCCACAGATCTCCCCTGCTCTAAGGTTCAACCTCAGAACTTCTTACACTATCAAAATGTCACTAACTTTAATTCAATGGAATATTCAAGGATATACAAATAACTATAATAACCTCCTAATCCTGATTAAAAAATACTCTCCGCATATCATTACGCTTCAAGAAACACACATACAACACACTATCAACATACCAACTCCAATAAATTACATACTACTAACAAACATATGTAGCTACCAACAGATTTGGCGGCGTAGCGCTATTAGTACACAAGTCAATTCAATATTCTATAGTAAACATTCCAAACGACCTTGAAGCTCTAGCAATACACATTAAATCCAAAGAGAACATGCACATAAGGACAACATACATTGCTCCAAACAGAACCGTCACAAACCAAATGCTTGAAGACACTTTGTACAATAACCAAACACCCTCACTAATTCTAGGAGACTTTAACGGATGGCACCCTGCCTGGGGTTCCCCGAAAACTAATTCTCGAGGAAAAACAATACAACAATTTATTGACAACACACATCTAATCTTACTAAACGACAAATCCCCCACACACTTCTCAACACACAATACATACACGCATATCGACCTTTCACTTTGCTCAGCAACACTAGCCCCACACGCCAAGTGGGAAATACTTAATGATCTCCACGGTAGCGACCATTTTCCATTTCCCTCCAAACAAGATAAACAAATTTTCAAAACCATTTTTTATATTAAAAAAAGCCAACTGGGAGCAATACGAGACTCTCACACACAAACATAACGAAATATTTCCCACTTCAGTAAATGTCAATAAAGAAGCCGCACAAATCAACAAAATTATACTACATAGCGCAAACATTTCCATCCCACAAACCTCAGTAAATACAAAACCCCCCTGGTGGAGCAAAAAACTAGCCCAGTTAAAAAAAGAAAAGCAATTAGCTTGGAAAGCACTTAATCGCAACATCAACCTTACAAACATTATACACTACAGACGCTTAAACGCCAAGTACAGGTTTGAAATAAAAAGAAGAAAAAGCGAAGCTTTCAGCTCCTTTACATCCACTATACAACCAGAAACTTCTTAATCCAAAATATGGGGCAACATAAGACGCTTCTGCGGCCTTAACCCAATCAAACAAATTCACGCCATACTTAATCCCAAAAACAACACAACAACAACAGATACTCTCGAAATAGCCAACTCCTTCTCCCAACACTTCTCAGAGCTCTCAAGCGACCTAAACTTTTCAGACGAATTCCGAAATAACAAATATAAAATCAACACAGCCAAATCTATCGAGAAAAACATAACTTACCTTGAATTGTTTGCAGCACTACAAACACTTAAAGGATTCACTCCAGGATTAAACAGAATTTCATACGAAATGATACGCAACAGCTCCCCTACCACAAAAAACAGAATAAAAAACCTTTTCAACCAAATTTTCGACAGCCACATACCTCAAGCCTACAAAATAAGCCTAGTCATTCCGATTCTTAAGCCAAAAACTGACAAAACAAATATCTCTTCATACAGACCCATTTCCCTCAACTGCTGTCTAGCAAAAACACTAGACAAAATCATAGCAAAAAGACTATGGTGGTTTGTGACCCACAACAAACTTTTAAATGCAAACCAATTCGGCTTTAAAAAAGGCAAATCGACTTCGGATAGTCTACTATACGTAGACCATCTTATTACGAAGTAAAAGAGGCACACCTCCCTCGTTACTCTTGACTTTGCAAGAGCCTTTGATCGAATAGGGGTGCACACTATAATTGATCAACTACAGGAATGGAAAACAGGCACAAAAATAATTAATTACGTCAAGAACTTCATGCTGAAACGTAAAATAATTGTCAGAGTCGGTCCGCACATGTCAAATTCACTCCCGTTATGCAATGCACTATGGCAAGAGCCTTTGATCGAATAGGGGTGCACACTATAATTGATCAACTACAGGAATGGAAAACAGGCACAAAAATAATTAATTACGTCAAGAACATCATGCTGAAACGTAAAATAATTGTCAGAGTCGGTCCGCACATGTCAAATTCACTCCCATTATGCAATGCACTATGGGGACTTTGACCCGTTTTTTTGGCATAAATGTGTTTTTCACAAGTATTTCAAATTTCGATATATTGATGTTATCGAATTAGGAACAGATCAAAATGTCATGTTCCATAACAGAAATGTTAATTTAACAGCCCACTATTAATATAACAGCTGTCAAACTCAGCTGCTGCAAGCGGAAAGCACATGTTTACGTTGGGGCTAATTTTTGAGTGAAAAGTTAAATACATATCTTTTGAACGACAGCTCGTAAATCGTTGAAATTTAAAATGAATATTCATTCTTCAGGTGTGTACTATGTGTTATAACTAACATATTGCTCATTTTGAAGTCTTCGTAAACCTTTTGGAACAAAATTTCAACTTTGAAGAGAGTTTACAAAAAATGTTGAGATTTGTTGAGTAAGTGTCCTAGTCCATGTTGTAGACTGATTAATTTCTATTAAAAAGAATCTAGACTCAAACTGCGCTTTTTGCGACTTTTCGCGAAAATTAAATTTGTAGGTAGCAACCTCTCGATTGGCAATGCGGCCCTGTTAGATGTTTGGCGCAAGCAAAAGTGCGGCCGTGACAAGCAGAGTGCCGTATTGTCTTTTATTTGTCAGCACATCAACGACAGTTTCCTTCAAATTAATGAAACTCGTGTAAAAGAGAAAGCACGAATGTTTTCGGTAAATTTATCGGTACTATGGCAAAAATGCCATAGAAAAATCGACAAGTTCACAGAAAAATATGCTAATTGGATGGAAGGCAATCTAAGCTTAGATTTAATTGGAAACAAAAGCATAGCAAAGCCGAAAAAAAAATTAGCTGGACGCCCAAAGATTACATTCTCTTTAAAGGGTACAAGAGGCCAGAGGAAGGATGCAGCAGCCCTCTCAACGGCGCAGAAACACAATTCTAAATTATTGATTCAAGCGGCCAGCATAGCTTCTCGCAGACAGGGGTTCATCGATCTAGCTGCTGTACTAAAAGTACTTGCCTTTAGTCCAACAAAAGCCAAAACTATTAGGACATTTTTAAGCAATCCCGTAAAAACCTATGTCCGTTCTACCGCTGAGGAGGCTTTGGCCTTAATACTTGATCAAAGTTTAACAAAAGATCAATATTGTGCAATTCGAGAGGACGCAAAGACCAGGAATGCAGACATTTATCCACACTATAAGATGGTAGCGGAAAAGAAAAAGCACTCGAGAATATTACAATAACAGATACCGTTGCAAAAGTTGCCCTTCAAGATCTTCTAGATCATACCACGGCGAGGATAGTGGCTTATCAAGAGGAGACTATTGTAACGTCTATGAAAAACCAGCAAGCAACCCTCTCATCGGCCGAATTAATATTGAACTATGGGCTTGATGGCAGCACGGGACAAGCAAATTACAATCAGGCATACAGTAACGGCCAGTCTAATAACGACGATTCATCACTGTTTGCTTCGACTGTCACTCCTCTTCGCCTAATAGATTCGGCTGGCAATGTTTTGTGGAATAATCGTACTCCGCAAAGCATACGATTTTGTCGACCCTTAAAACTGGAGTTTTTGAAAGAATCGAAAGCTGTTGTTATACAAGAAAACTTACATATACAAGAGAAAATTAAAAATTTAATACCATGCAAGGTAATCCTTAATGACAAGCAAATCATCATTTATGTAAAGTTTAGTCTGTATCTAACAGTGATTGACGGCAAAGTACTTAATGCATTAACGAATACAAAATCATTCCAAGCCTGCCCCATTTGCAATGCGACACCAAAAGATTTTTTGATGAATAAAAATTTTAAATGCTTTCAGTTCGTACCTATTTTGGACAATTTAAAACATGGGGTAAGTCCGTTGCACTCCTGGATTCGATTTTTCGAATTTGTACTCCATACTGGTTACAAAATCAGCGTAAGAAAGTGGAGAATTACGAGTCCAGAGGACAAAATTCTGGTTTCCGAACGAAAGAAGTACATCCAGAAAATGTTTCGGGAGAGACTTGCGTTAAAGGTGGATCAGTGTTTTGTTGGGCGGCACGCCCACTTATCCAAATTGAATCTGATGGTGTGCCTACCACTAGAAAAAAAATGATCAAAATATCTTGCGTAGTTCAAAAGTTATTAATTTATGCCAAAAAAAAGGGTCAAAGTCCCCATAGTGCAATGGTATCCCACAAGGATCTCCTATATCGGTAATCCTATTTCTTATCGCATTCAACAAGCTCTCAAACATAATAACTTTACACAGAGAAATTAAATTTAACGCATACGCCGACGATTTTTTTCTCATAATAAATTTCAACAAAAACAAAAACCTTAACTTCGACCTAGACAACTTATTACAAGACATAAACAGCTGGTGCTCATACTCAGGGGCATACCTATCCTTAGCTAAGTGCCAACACCTCCATATTTGCCAAAAGCACAATTGCACCAGCACAATAAGCTGTAGCAATACACCAATACAACAAGTAACTTCACTAAAAATCTTAGGGATAACCATAAACAGTAAATACAAAAGGGACACACACATAAAATCACTTCTTCCATCACTACACCAAAAATTAAATATCATTAAATGCCTCTCCAACCCTAAATTCAATTGTAATACACAAACACTACTTCACGTCGCGAAAGCAACAGTCATAGCAAAATTGGAATATGGCCTGTTTCTATACGGACACGCTCCGAGAAGCGTGCTAAACAAATTAAAAACACCCTTTAACACAGCAATTCGACTAGCCCTTGGCGCCTACCGAACCACGCCCATAAATAACTTGCTATACGAAGCCAACATCCTCCCATTACAGCAAAAACGAGACTTCCAAACAGCCAAACTCACAAAAAACCTGATATTTTCGAAAGATACACCAACACACAAACTTGTCAGACAAAGAAAACCAAAAAAAAAACCCATCAACCATAGACCGCACAATAAACCTTTGTCAAGCACTAAATCTACCCTATGAACCAGTAAAACTACACAAATACCAACCACCTTGGGATCTCCCAAATCTCATAGACACAACATTTAGAGCGTACAAGAAAAAAATCACACCACCAGAGACATACAGGAAACTATACGAACATACCAAAGACAACCATAAAACTCACAAATTCATATTTACGGACGGATCAAAAATGAACTCCACCATATCATATGCACTCACAACAGATACTTATATCATTAAATATGGTATCCTACCCCCATACTCATCAGTACTCTCCGCAGAAATAATATCCATCCTAGTAGCGATCGATCAAGTCAAAAGCACAAGGGGAAAGTTCATGATCTGCTTTGACTCTCTCTCAGCAATTGACGCCATAAGAAACACAAACAACAACAATTTTTACTCTAACAAAATCGGATCACTTCTTACAAAACTATCCCCAAAAATTAAAATATTGTGGATCCCTGGCCATGTAGGCATAGCAGGCAACGAGCTAGCCGACCAAACCGCAAAATCGTCGAGCAATATGCCCCTTATTTACACCCCAAACATCAACTTAACAGACATAAACAGGCACTTAAAACTAGAATTCCTAACAAGAAATAAACTAAACATAGAACACTGCAATCAATGGTATAAAAACATTAACAAAGACAATTCAAACATCGAAAATTATTGCAGATCCTTCCATCCCAAATCGAGCAGACTCGATCAAATTAAAATTATACGCCTCAGACTAGGCCACACAAAACTTACACACGAGCACTACTTTAATCAAAACCAAACCTCATCCTGCCCCTTTTGCCCTACAAAACTATCTATCTTCAAAAACACAAACCCGATAAATCTCCTCAATGAACTCAACCCAGATAATTTAGAAAAAAACTTACTTTTCTTAAAAGCTTCAAACCTATACCACAAAATTTAATAAAATACCCCAAATGTACATAAATAACAAGGAAGAACGCTATAGTCGAGTACCTCGACTATCAGATACCCGTTACTCAGCTAAATAGAGATATGCAAGTAGCAAAGCGAGATTAAAATGCGCCACCTACCGGCGGTATACAGATTTAAGCGTTATGGGCGTTAGAGTGGGCGTGTCAAATTTTTTTTTGGATCAATCGATAGGTAATGACGAGACGAATACATTTCAGTTAAAATTTTTTATCTAGCATACAAATTGTGGGCGTCACAGGTTTTCGCGGTTTGTGGGCGTTAAAGTGGGCGTGGCAAACTTTTTTTTAGGTCAATCGATAGGTATTGATGAGAACATTACATTTCAGTTAAAATTTTTATTCTAGCATCAAAACTGTAGGAGCCACAGTTTTGGGCGGTTTGTGGGCGTTAGAGTGGGCGTGGCAGTCTACTGAAACAAACTTGCGCTGCGTAAGAAGCTCAGGAATCTTTACGCCAAATCTCAATAGCCTAGCTCTCATAGTTTCCGAGATCTCAGCGTTCATCCGGACAGACAGACGGACAGACGGACATGGCTAGATCGACTCGGCTAGTGATCCTGATCAAGAATATATATACTTTATGGGGTCGGAAACGCTTCCTTCTGCCTGTTACATACTTTCCGACGAATCTAGAATACCCTTTTACTCTACGAGTAACGGGTATAAAAATGTACCAACTTAGTAGCCAAAATACAACGAACAATATGTAATCAAACTAATAGACTTAATATCATTAACCTTAAAAGCCGAAGGCCTTGTTGCCAGCGCTTTACCAACTAAGTTAGTCTAGTTTTGTAAACTTCTCTATCTGTAATAAC
Organism: Drosophila suzukii; assembly: GCF_043229965.1. NCBI lineage: Eukaryota > Metazoa > Arthropoda > Insecta > Diptera > Drosophilidae > Drosophila > Drosophila suzukii. The sequence goes on along the minus strand of NW_027255937.1, from coordinate 2,209,320 downwards.
AATAATAATACTATATGAAGAGTATTTAGCAAATTAAATTATCTTTTCAGAGATATATAGCACGTTTCTGTAGCATTAATAATTAAGATACTATAAGCATTTATACACTACTTTTTTATACACCCATAGGGTTTCCAAAACCCTAAAACTAAGATGGGATGCATACAAACCCACAAACAAAGGGACAAACATTTTCATTTTGGGAAGAAGAAGAAAATCTTGTTTTTTGAATTACTTTTGAACGGGATTTCAACAATGATGAGGTGTCATTCGACGCGTATTCTCAGTAAGAATAGAACTAGCTAAACAGCCTGCGGCTTTTATCCCCACCGTATCCAGCAGCTCTAATTTTCTAAATTTTTACTTTTACACTTTAACCGCTTTTTCTCCCAAACAAATCTATATTTCGAAAGTCTTGGTATGCAAGCTTCTTAGTTAGTGCGATACCTTTCGATTGGTGTATCACGATCGGACCATAATGGCAGTTTTTCAATTCTGCGACTATATATAGTAGTTGTCTTCGCACGCTCTCTTGCGCGCTTCGCCACTACGTGTACTGCCGTCCACTGTAATATTAAGGACAAATTCTAGAAACCTGATCCAAGCATGTAGAGGACTCACCCCGAAATGTAAAGCTTCAAGCTTGGGGGTAAGGCTAAAATCTTTCGTTTCCAGTACTTTTGTTGGGGTGACACCACAAATTGGACAACATTGAGTTGATTTAGTACCAGTTAGTACGTTTAGTACTTTCCCATCAATGAGTGTCATATTCATTTTAAAGGTTACTGCCACATTATCAACGTCATCCAGTATACAAGCAAACGTTTTCAGATTATCTAATTGAAAGTCTAAAAGTCTTTTTTCCATAATTATGTGAAAACTAGTTTCTTTTACAAATTGAATTTTAAGCGGCCTGCAAAATCGAATAGACTGAGGTGTTCTGTTAACCCAGGTGTTTCACTGAAATGAGTCAATCATTTTTATGGGTATAACAGAAGTAACAAACAAAGAGTGATCTGAAAGCTGTGCTTGAAAACATCGGACTGCATTTTAATTAGTCGCAGTGCAATATGATTCAAAAGGTTTGTAGTGACATTGCATTTAAGCTTCTATCACTTGATTGTAACTCGGATAAATGTCTCTGTGATGATTTATGTTCAAAGCCCTAGTGTTGACATATTGCTGTTTGGTTAATTTCCAAGATGTAGGCTAGAGCTTCATTTGGTATAAGTTGACTTGGTGTTTGCAATTGAAGTTGCTTTCTTAATTCCGTTGTGTATTCAGGTCCTGTTATCGTTTCTTTAAGGACCAGGGCCACGTTCGTATTACATTGTCTCTTAGCGGAAACTGCTGCAGCATGCATAAACAAATCTGTATTGTGGTCTTTTTCATTTGCTAGTTCAGATGCCAATTTTTTTTTCAATATTGGGCCTGCGTTTGTATACGACAACGTTGGGCGTCCAGGTTGTTGTGGTATCTTACAGCTTTCTTTTAAGGCGTTATATACCTTTTTTATTTTCAAAAAATCGAACATTTTTTATTGCTTTATCTTAAAGAACAATTCCTTGGGAAAATTTTCCCATATTTTCATAGAGATTCCAGCAGTAGAAAAAAAGTTACAGCGCTCCTAACCGCGCTCCTCGTCGCGCGCATAAACTGAACTTGAAACTTTAAACGCAAATATCTCGAAATGGTGCTTCTTGAAAAATGACTTTGCGGTGATATGGATTGGCGGAAAACTACTGAACCGATTTACTTCAAATGTTTTTTTTAAATGTTCGTAATGAAATTTTTCTGTGCTTGAACGATCGACTTTTCACGCACAAACTTTTTTTTCGCCGAAATGAATTTTTTAGTGAAATTTCTAGCGACCAAAAAGTTTATTTTTAGCATAAAACGTTCCCGTATGCACAAAAAAAAAATCTTAAAAACGAGCGTTCAAGCACAAGGAATTACACTAAACTAATGAAATTTGTTTACTTTTATGGTTTCAGTTGACCTGTTCGACCTGGGGAAGTATCACCGCAAGGCTCTTCAAAAAAGGGCCTCTAAGGGAAACAGCCACCCCTTAAAAACTATTTAATATTTTTCCACTAAATTTTGCAAAAACATTGTTAATAAAGTGTACTGTCAAAAAATTAAAACATTCGTGTAATGAAATAATTGCTACATACCTAAAAAAAATCCAAACTTTCCTCTTTTTCTGCGACAAAGAAGGTATATAACCCCTTAATGAAATTGATATTTATGACGACGTCCATTTAGCATTCTTTGATTTAAAACGATCGACCATATAGTTACATTTTGGAAGTTTTTCTTTTATAAGGATTCAAAATAACTTTTTTTTTATTTATGTCTACTCTTTTTTCATCTTCTACTTAGAAATGTATAATATACAGTGAATCTTCAAATTCCATTAACTTAAGTTTGTTCGGACAGATAATTTTTATTTTCGCGCACAAACGTAGACAAAACAAGGAAGAACGCTATAGTCGAGTACCCCGACTATCAGATACCCGTTACTCAGCTAATGGGACCAAAGGGAATTGGAGACATGCAAGCAGCAAAGCGAGATTAAAATGCGCCACCTACCGGCGGTAGATTTAATCTTTATGGGCGTTAGAGTGGGTGTGCCAAATTTTTTTTTGGATCAATCGATAGGTATTGACGAGACCAATACATTTTAGTTAAAATTTTTTATCTAGCATGAAAATTGTGGGCGTCACAGGTTTGGGCGGTTTGTGGGCGTTAGAGTGGGCGTGGCACATTGCTGAAACAAACTTGCGTTCATTCGGACGGACAGACAGACTGACATGGCTAGATCGACTCGGCTAGTGATCCTGATCAAGTATATATTCTTCTTTATGGGGTCGGAAACGATTCCGTCTGCCTGTTACATACTTTCCGACGAATCAAGTATACCCTTTTACTCTACGAGTAACGGGTATAATAATTTTGCGTTCTTTTGAAAGCTCATAAAAAGCTTCAATGAAGCTTTTGAATACAAAAATACAAAACATTAACATAAAAATTTCGACTTTTGCCAAAAAATTGGACTCTTGGACCATAGTGCCTTGTGTGAGATGGATCTTGCGTTATACACTTCACAACGGTTTGTTATGATGGGGTATTTTATATATATTACTATTAATTCATGGTGTATGGCGATTTTAAATTTTGATATGTCTAATATGTCAGTAATTACTACAGGTTTCTGTTCGTGTTTATATGTTTCTTGGATTTCTTCAGCGTTTAGAATTTTAGTGTTGAAAACATCTATTTTTGCTAATGTAATTGTATCCATTAAATTCATCAGATCGTAAGTGAGCAAGCGAAGACGGTGTTTTCTAAATAAAAATTATTGGTTTGAAAGAACTGTTTGAAGATTCTCAGATAGGGTTTTTATTTCTTTAAATAATTTAGAATTAATAACAAATTGGTTGTTATTATTTTTGATTAAATCATCAATTTTATTTTGCACCGTTATCAAATCATCGTGATCGGGAGTCCCTGCTATCCATTTCCAAAGGGTGCCTATTTCATTGATTCCTCTTTTTGCCCTACTTGGTAAAATTTGTGAGAGAAGCATTTTAATGATATCTAAATCATAGGAAATTTCCCACTGTAAATTCTGGTTGCTTTTGTTTATGTGTGTTGATTCGAGTTTGATTATGTCTTTATATAAACTTAAATTAGTTATATGAAATAGGTCAGCGTATGAATCATAAATAAGAATGTCTTTTGTATCCTTGTAGAGGAAAAAATCATGGTTCGTGTAATCCATTATTTCGGAATTGGTGGCCGCTACTATCAATAATACAAATATTATTGAACTCATTCTCTGTAATTTAAGACAAACTGTGTTTAAGATTTGATGTTATCTTTATGAATCGTACGATTTCTATTGTTTATGATAACTTTATTATGTAAATTCTCCTAAACTACTTGTTTTTTTTTTGTATTTAGAGTTAAGCTTATTCCTTTCCCCGTGTTTTTTCTCATAAATGACTTCCCCTACGAGATAGTCCTTTTCCTTTCTACCTTTGTTGTGAGAACATAACATTTTCTCTTGCGCCTGTTTTAATAACTGTGGAATAGTATCATGTTCGATTTTATTGTATAATATATCGTACGGTCGTTGGTTGGTAATGGAATGTATAGTCATGTTATATTTCTGAGCTGCTCTAATTATAACTTCAGAATAATCAACTAAGTTAAGTTCATCTTTGATGCAACGAGCAATCTCAGTAAGGGTTGAATGAGCCCTTCCTATTTGTCCATTGGACGTACTATGGCGAGGATCTGCGAAATATAAATTAATACCGCATCTTTGTGCGAAGGATTTAAATTGTGTTGAAGAAAAACTAGGCTCGTTATCCATCATTAAAGTTTTAGCAAGTGAAAAATGTTGCAATATTTTTTCAATTTTGGTTTCTATGTTTATTTTGGATCTCCTTTACAACTAAGTATTTTGAATATGAATCAATACAAGTAATGAGCACTAAATTCTGAGCGTAAAAAATATCGATATGCATTTTCTCCTTCTTTATTTGGGATTGGTGCTTGACCAATAGGAATTAATACAGGGTGTCTATTATATTTGTTACTATTACAAATTTTACAGTTTTTTATGTACTCCTGTAGTTTTTTGTTCAAATTTGGTCAATAGTATAGTCTGTTAATTTGCTTGTAATTTTCGTCGAGTCCCCTGTGTGCTCTACAATGAGTTTCTTCTATTATTAATGCTCTGTCTTTAGGGTTTTCTTCATCTTGGACGAATACTTTTGTATATAGGAATTTATTCGTGAAATTTTCTTTAATTGGATTTTGAATTTTGTATAAGTCTTCTAAAGTACAGTGAATACCTATTGTTTTGTTAGGAGGGATATATTCGCTTAACATTGATACCAAATTTTCCGGGGTATCAAATTCTATTATATGTCTGGTATCTCCGAATATATTGACCATCTCATGTGTTGTATACCTCCACGTAGCTATTAGCAACTGTTGCTTAAACTGGTTTAAGGGTTTTCGGGTTTCTTGTATAACATTCTAAAATAACATTACATTCTCAAAAATTATTTTGGGAGAGTAACTTTCAATGAAAGAGTACCATCTTTTCATCTCGATGTTTGGATTTTTTTGAGAGATCGAGAAAGACAGTGGTTGCTGATCTGCATAGATTTCTATGTTGCTAACGCCGTATAAATAGTTTCGCAAATTTTTAAATGCCCAAACTATTGCTAAAAGTTCTTTCTTATTGGTTGCATATATTTGTTCGGCTTTAGTTAGAGTTTTTAAAATAAAGGTTATTGGTTTTCCTTCCTGAGAAAGAACAGCACCAATAGCTAGATGGTTTTGTAATAACCAGGTTGCACCAATTCGATTTGTGCAATTAAATTATCTTTGAGCTCGTTAAAAGCTCTTACAGCTGAATCATCCAACTGTATGGAAGTTTTACGGGACATTTTTTTTGGATACTTTACCGTTTTGACCTTCCAAATACTTTGTTAGCGGTTTTGCAATTTTTGCGTAGCTTTGTACAAATTTTCTGTAATAGCAGGTAAGGCCTAGGAAGCTTCTTAGCTCTCGAATGTTTTTTGGAATTGGATACTTTAATATTGTAGATATTTTTTCGGGTCTGTTTTGATTACATTTTGGGAAACAACGTAGCCAAGAAATGTGGTTTCTAATTTGAAGAACTTTGATTTTTCAATTGAAATTTTCATATTTGCGTTCAGCAATATAATAGTTATGACGATTAAGTCCTTGTAATGTTGTTATATTGTTTTAGAAAATATAATAATGTCATCCATATTGTTGGGGCGGTGCGGCTTAATCGATGAAATAGTTGCAGCCCCAAGATTGAATGACACCCAAAAAACACGAGAGTATTTTGGGGTTTTTACGCGACGTGCGTAGATGTTTATTGTATCACTTTGAAACAAGAACTGCTTAAGCCTAACTTAACTTAAGCACTCCAGAGCAGAGCGGAGACTTAGGGGAGAGATGGAGAGGGAGAGCGGACGGCAGTGCGAGCGCGCGAGATGTAGACATCTGGATAAAACTGCCGCTCGACACTGCCTCCTGAAATTAAACTCCCTTTTGGCGTGAACATTCTCCCCCCCCTTGCGAGGACACCTCAGGATAGTAGGCTCAGGAATATGTTGGAAGTATAGATCGGTCGTCCGTATGTAGGAGAGTGTGGTGGGCCTTTCCACACTTGTGGCAGTGATGACCACTGCGGCAGGAGTCCTTGGAATGATTGTGAGCCAAGCAATTGGAGCAGTACTTCTGAATATGTACTTCCTGAAGCCGATTCTGGGGGCTTAGCCGTAGAAAGTGGTGGCACTTCCGAAGAGGATGGATCTTTTGGCAGACTCGGCATTGGTAGGATTTAATACCTCGAGTACGTCTGCCATCCAAGGCGGGGTATGGAACCCAATATTCGGATGGAGTATTCTTAGAAGGAACTTTTTGTTCGGAAACTTGCGTTGAATAGGACGAAATGATGTGTGGAACTGAGGTGGATACTGGCCTTGGAGGGTCGGATGGGATCGTCGGAGTAGTAGGACCGCTGTTTCGATGCAGCAATGTGTGATGCCGATCTTGGCAAGTGAGACAGTTGTGAGCGCTTGTGCAATCCCGGAATTGATGGCTACTTGCAAAGCAATTGGAGCACAACTGCTTCCTTTGGATATAGGCTAAGCGATCTTCTACCGTCATCTGTAGGAAGCGTGGACATATACGCACGGGGTGGTTCTTCTTCGAACACAGATCGCAGCCTTTGGTTATCGGAACTAACCTTGTGTTGAAGGAATTTATTTTTGGAAATTCTGCCTCTCGATTTGTGTCTTTGGACTGGACGTGGTGCAAATTGGCAGATCGGAAGCTATCGACGGCCTCAAGAGTTAGATGGCGCTCCGTCAAATATGAATCAAGCTCAAGCCACGTAGGAATTTCGGCTTTATTTTGGATGGATTGCTCCCATAATGAGAGAGTGAGCTTTGGTAGTTTTGTCGAGCACATATAACGATGTAGAAATCTGGATAAAACTGCCGCTCGACACTGCCTCCTGAAATTAAACGCCCTTTTGGCGTGAACAGCGAGGAAGTACTAGATGCCATAACATGCCTGGACAATGACTGCTGATATTCTGCAACAACTAGCCCATATTATCCGTTTCGCCTGGAGCTGTCGAGTATTGGTAGTATTCTATTAAGAGAAAGCCGTCTGATCATCCCCCAACAACTACGACAAAGAGTTTTAACACTAGCAAATGAGGGACACCCTGGAGAAGCAGCAATGACAAGGCGAGTGAGATCAAAAGAATTATGGCCAAAAATTGACAGGGATGCAGAAAAATTTGTCAAGGATTGTCGTGACTGTATATTGGTATTTTTACCAGATAATCCAGTCCCAATGAGACGCTATGCATTTCCGAGTAGCCCATGGGATGGGTAGCCACTGATTTGTTAGGACCGTTGCCAAATAATGAGCACTTGCTAGTTCTCATCGATTACTGTTCTAGATACATAGAAGTATAATTTGTACAATCAATAGGATCGAAGGTGCTTATTGAATAGATGTCCGAAATTTTTTGTAGATTGGGGTATCCAAAAAAGTTAAAAACAGACAATGGCAAAAAATATGTGAGTGTAGAGCTTAAAAAATATTGTGAGACGAATGGAATTGACCTCATTACAACCCCTCCATATTGGCCTCAAGCTAATGGCGAGGTAGGAAATATGAATAGGTCATTAGTAAAGCGGTTGAAAATAGGACATGTTAATGATAAAAAAATATAAACATCAGATTCAAAAATGTATGTTATCCATCCGAGCTTATACTCAATCGCACAATTAGAGAAAAGATTCCGGGAGTTCAGGATATAGTAGGGGAAGTGGGAGAATCTGAAGAGAGAGATAGGGATTTTATTAATAAGAAAAAAAGAAAAGAGGTGGCAGACAAAACTAGAAGAGCCACGGAATCTAAAATACAACTGGAAGATAAAGTAGTGCTAAAGAACGTGATTTTTCCTAACAAGTTAACTCCTAATTTTGATAAGGTAATTCAGATAGATGGAAGCGTAGTAAAGATATCGGGAGGAGGTAAAACGTATTTGAGAAACATAAGTCATAAGAAGATCTCAGTGGGTTCTCAGTGGTGCCTCACTTGGAACACAGCAACCACCGCTACCGCAAGCCGAATCGATTCCCGATATCTCCGTGGAGCAGCCTTCAGACGCTCAGCAGAACTTGAAGCTGAAGCTGAAAAATATTGAAGGGATGTGGCAGCAAGCAAGCGTTGCTGAGAGCGGAGAGCATTCTGACTCTCATTGAGTCAGTCGTTTATATACACTTGTAAAGTGCGGATCGCACCGAGGAAATAATAATTATTTTTCGTATATCTGAGTAATTGCGTGCAGTTGGTTTGGGCAACTTGCAGGTCATTACAGTTTCTATAGATCAAAAATAAGACATGTTTGTTTTTCTAACTTATGTTTCTGGTTAAAATTCGTTAAATATGAATATTAATAACATTAAACCACGGTTTTTAGTTTTGTGTGTGTAAACAAACATGGCTATTTAAATAAAAGTCTAAATTTTCAGTCCCTGGAAGTGTTAGTTTTCGCGCAAATGCAAAATAAAAAAAAATTTTAATAAATATTACAAAGATATTTAAATAACGTGTGGTATATTTTCCTTTATAATTTTTTTTACAAAAAAAATAAAAAAATCAAGTGACTAAAACCAAAAATTTCAGAACTTCTTTAGTTTAATTTAATAAAAGTCTTCAGTGATTTTCTTTAAATGCCAAAGATAACATTTTTTTGTTATAAAAAAAACTTACAAATAACGATTACTTTCGGTCACTCGTTTTTATTCTCGTCTCGTTCTATTTCCAAAACTAATTTTTATTCTAATACTAGATGCAATCGCTCTGGTGGAGCCCTCGGAGCCTCCCGAAAAGGCGCTGCAGAAGGCAATGCGGTGCGTGAAGAATTTGAGCTGCACCAAAAAAAAGGCAACGCCGGCCCCAGATGCTGGCGAGGAGGTGCCAACGACTCCGTTAGGACCGGGAACCCCCGAGCCAACATTTTAAGATAAAGATATAAATAAATAAAATAAAATAAAGAGAAATTAAATAAAACTGTAAATATATTTGTTGCTACGCGATGAAAAGGTGCCTAACATGTGCTTTTTTGCTGCTTAAACGCTCAACGTGTGCTTTTTCTGCTGCTTAAAAAAGGGCTCAAAAGGGGACATGTACAATACAAATACATATGTATGAGCCCTGCAGTACCATTCAGCGCTAATTGAGCACTCAATCACTGCAAAAAGTTTATCACTGAGCGCTCAATGAGAGCACAATTTGTATGAAAATGAGTGCTTAGATTAACAGAGGCATGTCCTACGGCTCATCAGTGCTCAAAGCAGCAGAAAAAGCACACGTTCAGCATACGTTAAGCAGCAGAAAAAGCACTCGTCCAGCACATTTTTAGCGCTTGTTATACCCGTTACTCGTAGAGTAAAAGGGTATACTAGATTCGTCGGAAAGTATGTAACAGGCAGAAGGAAGCGTTTCCGACCCCATAAAGTATCACTAGCCGAGTCGATCTAGCCATGTCCGTCTGTCCGGATGAACGCTGAGATCTCGGAAACTATAAGAGCTAGGCTATTGAGATTTGGCGTGCAGATTCCTGAGCTTCTTACGCAGCGCAAGTTTGTTTCAGCAGAGTGCCACGCCCACTCTAATGCCCACAAACCGCCCAAAACTGTGGCTCCTACAGTTTTGGTGCTAGAATAAAAATTTTAACTGAAATGTATTGCTCTCATCAATACCTATCGATTGACCATCTTGGCGTGAACAGCGAGGAAGTACTAGATGCCATAACATGCCTGGACAATGACTGCTGAAATTCTGCAACAACTAGCCCATATTATCCGTTTCGCCTGGAGCTGTCGAGTATTGGTAGTATTCTATTAAGAGAAAGCCGTCTGATCATCCCCCAACAACTACGACAAAGAGTTTTAACACTAGCAAATGAGGGACACCCTGGAGAAGCAGCAATGACAAGGCGAGTGAGATCAAAAGAATGGTGGCCAAAAATTGACAGGGATGCAGAAAAATTTGTCAAGGATTGTCGTGTCTGTATATTGGTATTTTTACCAGATAATCCAGTCCCAATGAGACGCTATGCATTTCCGAGTAGCCCATGGGTATGGGTAGCCACTGATTTGTTAGGACCTACAGTTTTGGTGCTAGAATAAAAATTTTAACTGAAATGTATTGCTCTCATCAATACCTATCGATTGACCCAAAAAAAAGTTTGCCACGCCCACTTTAACGCCCACAAACCGGCCAAGCCTGTGACGCCCACAATTTTCACGCTAGATAAAAAATTTTAACTGTAATGTATTGGTCTCGTCAATACCTATCGATTGATCCAAAAATTGTCCACGCCCACTCTAACATCCATAACGCTTAAATCTGTCTACCGCCGGTAGGTGGCGCATTTTAATCTCGCTTTGCTGCTATCTCTATTTCCCTTTGGTCCCTTTAGCTGAGTAACGGGTATCTGATAAAGCATAACGTTCTTCCTTGTATTATTAACAGTATATTGAACGTTTTTTCGCCCTCCTTGTATTTTTATCTTCTTATTAGACTGCGATTAAGAAAATTGGTAGAAAAAGTGCAAGCAAATCATATGTGTTCCTTGCAAAATAATTAAACACAACATTTCCTTTAAAAGTAGCTAAAAATGATAAAATGTAAATTTTTTCAGTTTTCAGGAAAATTTCTTCAACAAAAAAAGTGAAATGAAATGAAATATGAAAACATGGCCAATTAATTACGAAAATACGCAAAAATTACGATGATTATGAAGATTTTTTTGTTTCGGTCCTGGTTGACCATTTGACGGTTAACTAGTTAAAATCAGCTTTGCGTAAAAATATAACAAAAAACTTTAAAAAACAAGAGAAGAAATTCTGAAATTTTTCTTTTCGGTCACTTGAAATTTTTTTTTTTTTGTAAAAAACTATAAAGAAAAGTATACCACACGTTTTTTATATATCTTTGTATTATTTATTAAACATTTTTTTATTGTGCATTTGCGGGAAAACTAACACTTCTCCAGGGACTGAAATTTGTAACTCTTATTTAAATAGCCATGTTTACGTACACAAAAATAAAAATTGTGGCTTAATGTTATTAATATTCATTTTTAACGAATCTTAACCACAAACATAAGTTTTAAAAACAAACATCTCTTATTTTTGTCCCTAGGAACTTTGCACTCAATAAGTTTTTTAAATTCTTTGTTTATTTGTTCATTTGTTTATTTGTATGCACCATTTGTTGTTTTTCACATCAGAAATTAATATTGGGAATCTTGTATTTCTCTTATTTTTAATATACATAAACTTGTTTTTTTTCTCACTGTTTAAAAAATTATTGATCTGCGACAGACTTACCTGGGAATCGTTTCGCTATTACTTTTAAGCCACTGGTTCATTTATTTATCAAATTTAATTGCTGGTATTTTTAACTCTTATACATAAGTAAACGCAAGTGAAAAAGACAAAAAATGGCGCGTGCCTTCCAGAAAAACAACAAGAAACAACAACAACGGTTCCGCTAGTCTGTTGTTGTTCTGATTTTTTGGCATGTCCCGTTTGTCTATATATGTATATATATATAAAAGTCGGGTATTTGTAAACCTATCCGACTATGCAAATCGTTATATAACAAGGAAGAACGCTATAGTCAAGTACTTCGACTATCAGATACCCATTACTCAGCTAAAGTAACCAAAGTTAAGTGGAGATAGCAGCAAAGCGAGATTAAAATGCGTCAACTGCCGTCGGTAGACAGATTTAAGCGCTATGGGCGTTAGAGTGGGCGTGGCAAATTTTTTTTTGGATCAATCGATAGGTATTGACGAGACCAATACATTACAGTTAAAATATTTTATCTAGCGTGAAAATTGTGGGCGTCACAGGCTTGGGCGGTTTGTGGGCGTTAATAAATAATATTAATAAACATTTACATTTTTTTTAGAAATACAAATATTTTAAAAAGTACTTTTTGTGCGTTCTGTTTGCGAACCCCGACTGAGAGCGCGTTTCATTGCCGCTGTTGCGCTCAGCTCTGCCGGCGTCGCTGGCTGCTCTGCCGACGTCGCAGTCGATTTCGTGATGATTGGACGCTTATAATCAATTGTGGAACTGCAGGGAGTATACAAACTTTCGATCACATTCATTAACAATATCTTTTTACGCAATCTCAAAAGATTATATGTATTTTCATAGATTTTACAATAATGGGAATGATGATGAAATAATAGGGAGCGAGATATTTCTTAGGTTATTAGCAAGTGTATAAGTAGACGCGAATAAAGGCGATAGAGCAAGCGCACAATGTACTCTCTGGTAGAGCCTAAAGAGAGGGAAACAATGCAGAACATTAGATTGACAGTGGTGTGGCAAGGGGGTAGGGCTTAAGTTAAATGATAAATGGTTTCAACAAAACCCTCTTCACTACACATTTTGATCCTCTTATTGACTTTATTTAAAAACCACGAAGTTTGAAATTTGACTGTTACATTCGATAAAATAAATAAACTATATTAAATTTATGATTTCGGCCCGCAACAGTAAATATTTATTTACCTACACGTAAATTTTCTGCTGTAGCGTGCCGAATATATAAATTTATTTTATCGAATGTAATATCATTTTTCGTCACAATTGTTGATATCAGAAATTTTTGTTAAGAGTGCTTTCGCCACTACCTTTTACCTCGTTAAGAGGTGTTTTTGTTTGATATCAGAAGTTTTTTTTTGCACAAGAGTTTAAGTACCCCAATACCATGACTAGGAGTCGTCCCCATATGGCTTGGCTATTGAAAAATTAAACACACAGATTCGACCCTTAATCTTAGCTGAACGCCACCTTAAATTAGGCACTGTAGCGTCATTACCAGTCGGCACCCTCGAGGAGCGTTCAGTATGGGAATCTCAAGAACTGTATAGTTTCAGATTCCAACAGAAATCTGTCGTTTCTTACATTTCCCGCCGAACTAGAGGGTTTTTCCAAAGTGGTAGAACAAATATATCATGTTTCCTATTTCAAGGAAAGGACCCTAAAACCATAACATTTACCGTTTGAAAAAATCGAATAAGAATTTTTTCCATCAAATTGGTTTTTTCTTGTTCATTCCAATAAGTATGAAATATTACGTGTACGGAGCTGAAACGAGTTGCACTTTTTATCGCTTAATATCTTCCAAACGGTAATTTTTATGGCAAAAAGTGTTATACATCAAAAGTTGAGAAATCGCTCGACTCAATTTTGAGAAAATAGTCAAAAAGTGGTTTTAAAAAATAACTTTTTATCGTAACTCTAAATCTATTATACTAAGACAATTTTACTATATAAAGAGTATTTAGCAAATTAAATTATCTTTTCAGAGCTATATAGCACGTTTCTGTAGCATTAGTTGTTTAGATACTATAAGCATTTTTAATCTGGCCTTTTTTTTGATTTTCCGCTAAACTAGCGGGTTTTTCCATAAGTCGTAGAACAAACGTTTTCTAGCTTTTCTCAAGCTACTTTATACATGATAACAAACTCATATTAAAAAGATACTCATTCGCCGAAGATTTCCAAGTTTTCCCAAAACACAAACGTTGTAGGGAGTCCTAAAACTACTCATAAATATCAAGACTGGAGAGCGCCAAGCAACAGCGGAGAAGGCGAGTTTTGAGACTGGAAAAAAGGAGGGACACGAACCGAAGGAGAAGGAGCTGACGAGGTCAAAATTCCAGCCCAAGACAAACAATAAAGTTGACCGATTTGTCCCAATCGGGTATCTTGCATTTTCGTGGGTCACGGGCTGCTATGCAACATAAATATAAAACAATATCTCTGGGTTAGTCGCGTCGTTTAAGTAGAGCGTAGAACGGTCGAAAACAGTTCGTTACATCATAATTTAAAAACAAGGAAGAACGCTATAGTCGAGTACCTCGACTATCAGATACCCGTTACTCAGCTATATGGAGATATGCAAGCAGCAAAGCGAGATTAAAATGCGCCACCTACCGGCGGTATACAGATTTAAGCGTTATGGGCGTTAGAGAGGGCGTGGCAAATTTTTTTTTGGATCAATCGATAGGTATTGACGAGACCAATACATTTCAGTTAAAATTTTGTATCTAGCATGAAAATTGTGGGCGTCACAGGTTTTCGCGGCTTGTGGGCGTTAAAGTGGGCGTGGCAAACTTTTTTTTGGGTCAATCGATAGGTATTGATGAGAACAATACATTTCAGTTAAAATTTTTATTCTAGCATCAAAACTGTAGGAGCCACAGTTTTGGGCGGTTTGTGGGCGTTAGAGTGGGCGTGGCACTGTGCCGAAACAAACTTGCGCTGCGTAAGAAGCTCAGGAATCTGCACGCCAAATCTCAATAGCCTAGCTCCCATAGTTTCCGAGATCTCAGCGTTCATCCGGACGGACAGACAGACGGACAGACGGACAGACGGACATGGCTAGATCGACTCGGCTAGTGATCCTGATCAAGAATATATATACTTTGTGGGGTCGGAAACGCTTCCTTCTGCCTGTTACATACTTTCCGACGAATCTAGTATACCCTTTTACTCTACGAGTAACGGGTATAATAATAACAAGAAAAGACTGCTTTGATTTTGATTTAATATAAACTGCTTTAATTAATTCTGGGGAAACCCATGGAGGTCCCACGTCAAAATTTGTAGGGTTCAACAAGGATTATGTTTAGAACATTATACTAATTTTTTATAAAAATTAAAAATGCCGATTTGCAGAAAACCGCGATTGAATATTTTTTTTTAAGTTTGGACTATAATTTGCTTGGAAATTGTTATGGGAGTTATTTTTATCTGAAAGGTTGGCAAAAATAATAATTAAGGAGAATTTTTGGTTATTTTTTACACCGTGTAATTTAAAGTTATACACAATCTTAACAAAAAAATGGCATCGCCATATCTTTGCTTCTGTCAAATGGATAAATTTTTTAATTTTTTTAAATCCTGTATAAATGGTAAAATTCGTGATAAAAATATGAAACCGTTTTGAGACCATAAAGAATATCTCGATACGTTTCACAAAGAATCACTCATATATATTTTGTTTTTGTAAATTGTGTTCTATCATGTTTCTATCGCGCAGAAGTTACTAAGTGACTTCTGGACGACAAGCGATAGAAATATCGCCTTTTTGCTTGCAGGGAAGGAATGCGGCAATTTGACTATTCAGTTCACCCAGAAAAAAAAGAACGAAAAAAATCAAGAACATTTTTCATGAAATGCGAACAATCCGTTCTCCATTTTTAGTTCTCACATTTCGAACGTTTGTTCACGAAAATCGAACGGTGTTGGTAACAATTTCTACCGACGAACAACTTGGTTCCAAATTGCGAAAAATGTTCTCAGATATCGAACGCCGTTCATGAAAAAGCTGCGATAAACGCGGTAAAGTCTATCGAAATCGATAAATTATCAACATCGTTCATAAAAACATGTATGTAGGTCTAGTGTCCCGACTTTCCGCACTCGAAAAAATCGCTCGGCGGTCCAGCTGCTAGAGCGTCCGCCTCCGACTCATGGAAGCACAGGTTCGAGTCCGCAAGAAGACGGTTGTGAATTGTAAGTTTTATTAAAATATTATTTCTAATGTTTATATGTACATCTATTTATAACAAATTCTTTGTCTTCAGCAAAATAACCAAAATACATTGAATTCTAGCAACAACAAAATATAAGGTGGGAAATTTAATAAATCTCTACCAGGCGTCCAGAAAGTCTAGCGTGTACACAAACCTCGTTTTTTTTTTAGATTTTTATGTTCTCAGATTAAGCCCGAAATGTTCTTAAACTGACACCATTCGTTCGGAACCCGACCTAAAGTTTCGGTCACATTTTACGAACGACCGTTCATGAACTGTCAACAAACGGGCTCACGCACTTTTTGACAACGTTTGGTCTTGATTTTTGAACGTTTCGAACGGATTTTTTTCTGGGTGTTGCAATATGAATTTCAACAGTAGCGGTACATTTCACGCTGCATGGCAGCCCCAATAACAACAGAAGCACAATTTGCAATTGCAATTGGAACAGCAAAAGCAGCAGCTTCAGTTGTTCCAGTAATGAGTAAGGACTCGAGGGTAGGGGGTGAGATTCCGGTTCGTGGGTACGCACGGTCACTTTCTCCTGCTCATTCTCAGAAGATAACAAGGGGTCACAATATTTGAAATGCAATGAAACGGGAGGATTCCTTGGGATACCAAACACACTGATTATGGGATGTGTAAATGCTTGCAATTAAAAACAACTCATACAAAATACATTAAAAACCGCCGAAAAAAAAACATCCGCAGCCGATATTAATAGCTACTCTTAGCTTAAGGCTTGGGAAATTCGAATGGTTGCATCGCGACATCTTATGCCAATGTTGGCTCGACCTTAACTGGCCATTTATTCGTATCTTGATTACACAGAGATTGCCTTTCCTTAACCTGTGTCAAAGTTCTACACCTATATTTACCTTCATCATAACCCCTCGTACACCACGTTCACCCCCAGTAATTTATCACTCCTTGTATTCGTTTTCCTTCTAATAACCATTTGACTGGGGTATTTGACTGGCCCTTATATTCGAGAACGAATCGGATTGGTTCTAGGAGTACAACATGCCTGCTTACACTCCCTGTAGATGTCAACCTGTTAAGTGAACATTCTAGACTATAACAAGGATGAACCCTATAGTCAAGTATCTCGGCTATATACCTGTTACTCAGCTAAAGGGACCAACGGGAAATGGAGATATGCAAACAGCAAGGCGAGATTAAAGTGAGCCACCTACCTGCGGCCTCAATATATGGTTATGTGGGCGGTAGACAGATTTAAGCGTTAGAGTGGGCGTGGCAAACTTTTTTCCGTATGAACGCTGAGATATCGGAAACTGTAAGAGCTACAATACTGGGATTAGGCATGCAGATTCCTGAGATTCCTGCGCAGCGCACGTTTGTTTCAGAAATGTGCCACGCCCACAAAACGCCCAAAGCTGTGGCTCCTACAGGTTTGATGCTAGAAAAAAAGTTGTATCTGAAATGTATTGGTCTCATCAATACCTATCGGGCAATACGCCAGAAGTATTGAAAAGTTTTATTCTGCCTTATAAATATTAAGAAAATATTTAACGGAAATGGCAAATGATGCCCTAACACATAATGGTATGGTATTAAATTTCGATGCCATAGTGACCAGACTTGACTTTGTCTTTAGTGAAAAACGTCCCATTCATATTATCAAACAAACGTCCCATTCATATTATCAAACAAGAATTGATTGTATTGAGTCAGTAAAAATTATCCCTAATGGATTATTTTGGCTAATAGAAAATTAACTCTATTAAACAATCAAACAAAAACAACTCTTAACGAGGTAAAAAGTAGAGGCGAAAGCGCTCTTAACAAAAATTTCTGATATCAACAATTGTGACAAAAAATGATATTACGTTCGATAAAACAAATAAACTATATTAAATTATATTACAATTTAAAAAGAAATCGTTCGACTCAATTTTGAGAAAATAGTCAAAAAGTGGTTTTAAAAAATAACTTTTTATCGTAACTCTAAATCTATTATATTCCCTAGCGGGTTTTTCCATAAGTCGTAGAACAAACGTTTTCTATTTTAAGCTACTTTATACACCCATAGGGTTTCCAAAACCCTAAAACTAGGATGGGATGCATACAAACCCACAAACAAAGGGACAAACATTTTCATTTTGGGAAGAAGAAGAAAATCTTGTTTTTTGAATTACTTTTGAACGGAACGTCAGATTTCAACAAATGAGGTGTCATTCGACGCGTACTCTCAGTAAGAATAAAACTAGCTAAACAGCTTGGGGCTTTTATCCCCACCGTATCCAGCAGATCCAATTTTCTAAAATTTTTCTTTTACACTTTCACCGCTTTTTCTCCCAAATAAATCTATATTTCGAAAGTCTTGGTATGCAATCTTCTTAGTTAGTGCCATACCATTCGATTGGTGTATCACTCGTTATGATCGGACCATAATTGCAGATTTTCAATTCTGCGGCTATATATAGTAGTTGTCTTCGCACGCTCTCTTGCGCGCTTCGCCACAACGTGTACTGCCGTCCACAGTGATAAATCTATTATGACTTATGGTAGGAATAAACCAATAACAGCAGAAATTAACGAAAAGCATAAGAAGGCAGCTCTCAGAGTTTTCATTACCGGCTAAATCTCGGACACAATTTTCCCAAAAAATCCTTTTGACTTACCAAATGCAATGGTAATAGTTCGAGAATTAGAAATTATCAACATGAGGGCTCATTTCGCAAAAAGTTTCTCAACTTCTCAGGGAAAATATATCGAGCCAAGCTCGGGTGGAATCGGAGAAACACATTTAAACCACAAACCAAGACAGCAAAACAATAATTATAACAACCAGAGGAACAATAATAATTTAAGGTTTAACCAATACAATAATCAAAACCTAAATACTGTCGGGTCACGCAGCCGCAGCAGCTAATTAACTTCTGAATTCGATCTCTTATATTTATTACATCGCGAAAGGTATTTTACTCTAATCTAGCTCTTTCATTTATGTGTACTTGCATTTTTGGGCTCAGTATTCGGCTGGCTGTCCTTTTTTAAAATCAGTACGAATTCAGATCTCGATATTAAACGCACTTCGTCTCGCCTGCTCTACTCTCTTTCGATAACAAATTGCTAACAAGCATAAATCATCCCGAAATTTCGTATTTTAATTTTACAATAACTAATAAAAAAGCTTATTAGATTAACATTGGTGGCGCCGACGTGATTTGTACATAAATAAAACTAAGTGCCAATCATATAAGTCTATTTATTGACTTTTTCGTTCCCGCGGCTGCGGTGCATTGGCGGAGCAACAAATCATAAAGCCTTAAATGCAGTGAGCGCTGTAAATAATTAGCAGTTGATGATCATCAATCAGTTATACATAGGAGCGGACATAGCCAAGTAACGGGCTGTTATTCCCTCGTTTGCTTTGCGCTTATCTTCCCGCTGATACCGAATTTCGGGCATTTTGTCTGCTGGGTTTGTTGTTGTAGCCATGCCTACGGGAACTTTTGGAGATGTTACCGCTGATGCAAACAGGGCAATATTTTTAAAGCGCAATGCAACGGCTTTATTTAATAGAGTGGAGCGCTTAGTAGATTCCCTATCAAGTGCGGCGTTAACTTCATGCGACGAATCCGGTCTTTATGTGAGGTTGGAGTTGATTGATGAGCTTCAAGAGTCATTTAAAAAGGTTCTCGGTAAGCTCGAAGAATTGGATTTCGAGAAAATTGAAAGTGATTTAAGTTAGAAATTTGATGACATTCTCGTAATTCTGAAGTCATCGGTTCGATCCGAAATTTCGGACGGCAACTACGCAATTGCTTTAGATTTGCTGCAAAATAGATTTGATAATCGACGTTTGGTTTTTCAGGCACACATTACTGAGATCCTGGGACTTAAGGCGGTGCAGAGTGGTTCCGTCTCGACACTTCGGGAGCTGTCCGATAAGTTCAACGCTCATATTCGTGCTCTCAAAGGACTGGGCACGACGGAACAAATCGCAGGATGCACCATCGTTCAAGTCCTGTTCCAAAAGTTGGATCCGGCAAGTCAGGCAAAGTGGGAAGAGCGTTTAGAGGACCCTGCCTTCGTCAATTTAATTGCTACGTGGGAGTCAATGGCATCATTTCTGGAGCAGCGATGCAGGACGTTGGAGACTATGGATTTCGCCACGGCAAACTGTGCGCCGGGCAAAAAGGTGGGAAGTAAGAGAATACCCAATGCGCGTAGATCAGCAAAAAAAAAAAACGAACCCTTGAGGTTCGCCGGAGGATTCTACTAATAAAATCTCCATACGAACACATAGCGGCCAGTTTAAAATTTGCCAATTCTTTTGCTGCCCTTCAAAGAATTTTCGGATACGTCAATTAGTTTAGTAATCGCATGCGTCGCCCTACGCTCACGGTGTCTGATCTTCAAGGCGGTACTCTGCTCTTGTCTCGCCTTGTCCAGCGCTCACATTTGTGGGATGACATCAAATCATTGCAGTCAAAGGTATTGGTGCACTCATCCAGCTCGCTCGCATCTCTCTCGCCATTCATTAATCAATTGATTGATCTGATGGTCGGCTAAGGAATTCCTCGCTGGATCTTAATGGGCGTCATCCAATTATATTACCAAGGAGTCATTCGGTCACTATTTCCATTATTGCTCACTTTCATGAACGCAATCTGCCCACTGGGCCACGGGCACTACTCGGCATAATTCGATTCCAGTATTGGCCTATTGGGGGGAGGAAGACGGTGATGAAGGCAGTAAACAAATGTATTAAATGCTTTCGAATGAAGCCTCGAGTAGTAGAGCATATAATGGCGGATCTTCCAAAGATACGACTTGATGGATCTCATGCATTCGAAGTCACTGGCATTGACTTTTACGGGCCATTTCTCTACAAGTCAGAGGTGCGAAGCAGGCCTCCAGTAAAATGCGACGTTTGTGTCTTAATTTGTTTCGCCACAAAGGCTATTCATTTGGAGTTGATCAAGGATCTTTCTACGGTGTCGTTTCTACATGGCCTCAAAAGATTAATATGCACTAGAAGAAGGCCGCGGCAGATTTGGTCTGATAATGCAACCAACTTTGTTGGCGCTCGCAATGAGCTGCTCGAACTTAGGCGCCTATTCCTCAACAATGATTATCAGAGCTACATTGGACTTTTGCCTAGCGCAGGCTATTGATTGGTGTTTCATTCCTCCTAGGTCGCCACACTATGGCAGTCTTTGGGAAGCGGCTGTGAAGATCGCTAAGCATCATTTGTTTGCTATTTGCTGTTTTAGCCTTTGAGGAGTTGCGGACCCTGGGGTGTCACATTTCGGCGGTTGTAATTCTCGACCATTAGTCTCGATTTCAGAAAACCCCGCTGATCTGGATGTATTAACCCCAGCAAATTTTTTGAATGGTGGTCCGCCTTCCTCTTTCGTCGAGCCGGATGTGAACAGTCTTAACTTCAAGAGAAGAAGATCTTTTGGTCCCGATGGAAGGAAGAATACTTAATACTACTGCAGCAGCGCTCCAAGTGGTGCACCACAAAACCTGGCCTGGTTGTCGATGACTTAGTTCTGGTCAAGGACGAAAACATGATTGATTCTGTTTGGTGGAGATGGGGTAGCTCGAGTCGCCGTTTTGAAGATAGCATCAGGAATTCTGAATTCGATCTCTTATATTAATTGCATCGCGAAAGGTATCTTTCAGCATTCGGTCATTCGGTGATCTCGACGTTAAACCCACTCTCGTCTCGCCTGCTGTGCTCTCTTTCGCTAATAAACTGTTAGCAGGCATAAAGCAACTCAAAATTTCGTATTTTAATTTTGCAATATTAAAAAAAAAGCGTATTAGTTCAAAAAATACTTATAGTAATTATAATCAAAATAAAAATAGTTCCTGGAACCCGGGCAGGTTTAATCAACAAAATCAATGGAAGCCAGAGCCAATGGAGATTAAAACAAGGAAGAACGCTATAGTCGAGCACCTCGACTATCAGATACCCGTTACTCAGCTAAATAGAGATATGCAAGTAGCAAAGCGAGATTAAAATGCGCCACCTACCGGCGGTATACAGATTTAAGCGTTATGGGCGTTAGAGTGGGCGTGGCAAATTTTTTTTTGACCAATCGATAGGTATTGTCGAGACCAATACATTTCAGTTAAAATTTTTTATATAAAAATTGTGGGCGTCACAGGTTTTCGCGGCTTGTGGGCGTTAGAGTGGGCGTGGCATATTCGCGTAACAAACTTGCGCTGCGTATAAGGCTACGGAATCTAAATCTGAAATCCCAATTCTCTATCTTTGATAGTTTCCGAGATATCTACGTTCATATTTACGATTTTTTGAAGTTTGTGGGCGGTTTATGAGCGTTAGGGTGGGCGTGGCAAACTTTTTTTTGGGTCAATCGATAGGTATTGATGAGAACATTACATTTCAGTTAAAATTTTTATTCTAGCATCATAACTGTAGGAGCCACAGTTTTGGGCGGTTTGTGGGCGTTAGAGTGGGCATGGCACTCTACTGAAACAAACTTGCGCTGCGTAAGAAGCTCAGGAATCTGCAAGCCAAATCTCAAAAATCAAATCTAGCTCCCATAGTTTCCGAGATCTCAGCGTTCATCCGGACAGACAGACGGACAGACGGACATGGCTAGATCGACTCGGCTAGTGATCCTGATCAAGAATATATATACTTTATGGGGTCGGAAACGCTTCCTTCTGCCTGTTACATACTTTCCGACGAATCTAGTATACCCTTTTACTCTACGAGTAACGGGTATAATAGTTGTGAACTGTTGAATAAAAGACGATACTAAGGAAATGTTGTGAAGTTGTAACTTAGTGAATAAAAAATAAAAATAAATTTTTTTAAATAATTCACGAGTGAAATTATTAATTGGCGCCCAACGTGGGGCCACGCCTATTTTGTTCTAAGTAAAGCTTTAAAATAAATAACCAACGGTTTTAAAGTGAAAAGGAACTTGCGTGGTCAAAGAAAAACCCAACCGACCAAAAAGGTTGGTGCTTAAAATAAAAGGAGGAAATTAATAAATGAAATAATCCCCTTTTACTTACAACAATCTGCTAATTAGTAATCGACATAATAAACGTTCTGTTTAATAAAAAAAAATAAACGGTCTCAAAAAATAAAACCAAACAATTTACAAAGTTAAACAAAAATTTAAAATCTGTGAAAGTGAAAGCTGATACACAAGGTATCAACTGAGAAACAAAATTCAAATACAATTACAAATTCAAATATCAAATCCAACAAGAAGGAAGAGCTGAGGGCAATCCCTCGCTAAACAGTGACAACCACAAATCAAATTGAAGGAAGAGCTGAGGGCAATCTCTCGCTAAAAATTAACGACTGCAAAAATAAATTGAAGGAAGAGCTGACGGCCATCCCTCGCTAAAAACAACCAAGAAGGACGACCCTAGCAGGATCATCAAAGGAAAACAGACGATATCACATTAAATCCAGAAGAAAAGAAAACAATTAGTGAGCGTATACTGTTTATTTTTTATGTTTTATTTAAGTACTATAAGCCGAAAAATTTAAACAAAATCAAACAAGGTGGAAGACCTCATTAACGATTTTGAAAGAATTTTCACCATGCCCCTACCACAACCTGCAATGGCTTCTAGCAGCCAAGCTAATGAGATCGTGAGTTTAAAAGCACAACTAAATCAAAATATAAAAAAGGCTGAAGATTTTCAAGTATAAGTCATTGACCCAAATATTAAATGTGAAACTTCCTTTGAAATTATCAAATCAGTCAGGGAAATTAAAGGAGAAGAAGACAAATATGTGAGTTGGAGGGAATCAGCAGAAATAGCCATGGGGCAATATGCTAGAGGTAGCGAAAGGTTCTTTTCTGCATTGTCAATCTTGAGGAACAAAATAACTTGCACAGCAAACGATGCCCTAACACACAATGGAACAGTACTAGATTTTGACGCCATAATGGCAAGGTTGGACTTTGTTTTAAGCGACAAACGTCCAATCTATATAATTGAACAAGACTTAGGAGTACTAAGTCAAGGGAAACTGTCCATAATGGAATATAATGGGTAAGTTAATAAAAAACTAACTCTTCTAATAAATAAAACCATTATGACTTACGGCAGAAATAAGCCATTAACTGCTGAAATGAACGAAAAACACAAAAAGACAGCACTAAGAGTATTCATAACTGGCCTCAACGGCCATATCTCAGACGTCATATTTTCTATGAATCCGCCAGACTTACCAAACGCTATGGCAATAGTACAAGAACTAGAAAGAAATAATTTGCGGGCCGAATTCGATACCAATTTCACATCATCACAGCGCAGGAGTTATGAGCCAAATTAATTCGGGTACCAAAACTGAAATAATAGACCCAAGCAAAGTAACCATAATAACCATAATAGTAGTCAAAGGAATACTAACAACTTGAGGTTTAATCAACCCGATAGCCAGAATAGAAACAATTATAATCAAAATAAAAATCTTAATTGGAATCAGGGCAGACAGTATAATCCACAATATAATACCCATAATCAATGGAATTCCAATAAAGCTCAGCAAAGCTGGTCAGAACCGATGGACGTAGATGAATCCTTACAAATTCAGAACAGGCCAAAGTACAATCAGGGTTATAACAATTATAATAACAACAACTATAATCAGAATAAATGGAATCAAAATAAAAAGCCAGAGACACAAACCACTCAGGTACGGTTAACCAACCGACAAACAAAACTATGCGATTAAATAATATCGAAGAGGACCATTTTTTAGGCCAGAATCCGGAGTAGGGTTACCCTACCTAATCCGATATGATAGCAAGATAAATAAAAAGCTTAAAATCTTAATTGACACAGGAGCAACCTCCTGCTATATCAAAACAGGAATTTATAAAAACAAAAACGAGCTTCCTATATATAAAAGAGTATCTACGGTTATTGGATATTCTATAATTAAATATTATAACATGGTAATGATCTTTGACACGCGTTACACATTTTATGAAATAGACGGGTTTAAATCAGATTTTCTAATAGGTTACAACCTATTAAAAAAAATAGGAGCTGTAATGGACACAGAAAAAGGAGTAATAAAATATGGGGGCAAAGAAGAAAAATTGATTTATGATAATGACAGCTCTTTAACCAACTTTCCTTATCTGAAGAAAAAACAATTCTTCCATTAAAGGAATTTATTATACGAAAATACTTTGATGAAAGGGCCAAAATCAGAGCTGAGTCTGAAGAGGCAAATCAAAGCAAAACAAGTTTGGGATTAAAATAAAAAAAAGGATTTAATGAAGATGGTACTGCAAAACTAAGATTAGTTATAGACTATAAGAAACTAAATGAAAACACCATTCCCGACATATATCCAAAGCAAGATCCTTCAGTGATTTTGTCAAATCTTGGAAAGGCTAAACACTTTTCCACGATCGACTTGGAGTCTGGGTTTCACCAGATTCTAATGAAAGAAACAGACATTAAAAAAACCTCATTTTCTATAAATAACGGAAAATATGAATTCTTGAGAATGCCATTTGGGCTATTCCAACGTGCAATGGATGATATTTTGAGAGAACAAGTAGGTAAAACATGTCACGTATATATGGATGACATTATTATATTTTCTAAAACAATAGAACAACATTACAAGGACTTAATCGTCATAATTAATATATTGCTGAACGCAAATATAAAAATTTCAATTGAAAAATCAAAGTTCTTCAAATTAGAAACCACATTTCTTGGCTACGTTGTTTCCCACAATGTAATCAAAACAGACCCGAAAAAATATCTACAATATTAAAGTATCCAATTCCAAACAAGGAAGAACGCTATAGTCGAGTACCTCGAATATCAGATACCCGTTACTCAGATAAATAGAGATATGCAAGTAGCAAAGCGAGATTAAAATGCGCCACCTACCGGCGGTATACAGATTTAAGCGTTATGGGCGTTAGAGTGGGCGTGGCAAATTTTTTTTTTAACCAATCGATAGGTATTGTCGAGACCAATACATTTCAGTTAAAATTTTTTATATAAAAATTGTGGGCGTCACAGGTTTTCGCGGTTTGTGGGCGTTAGAGTGGGCGTGGCATATTCGCGTAACAAACTTGCGCTGCGTATAAGGCTACGGAATCTAAATCTGAAATCCCAATTCTCTATCTTTGATAGTTTCCGAGATATCCACGTTCATATTTACGATTTTTTGAAGTTTGTGGGCGGTTTATGGGCGTTAGGGTGGGCGTGCCAATTTTTTTTTGGGTCAATCGATAGGTATTGATGAGAACATTACATTTCAGTTAAAATTTTTATTCTAGCATCAAAACTGTAGGAGCCACAGTTTTGGGCGGTTTGTGGGCGTTAGAGTGGGCGTGGCACTCTACTGAAACAAACTTGCGCTGCGTAAGAAGCTCAGGAATCTGCAAGCCAAATCTCAAAAATCAAATCTAGCTCCCATAGTTTCCGAGATCTCAGCGTTCATCCGGACAGACAGACGGACATGGGTAGATCGACTCGGCTAGTGATCCTGATCAAGAATATATATACTTTATGGGGTCGGAAACGCTTCCTTCTGCCTGTTACATACTTTCCGACGAATCTAGTATACCCTTTTACTCTACGAGTAACGGGTATAAAAACATTCGAGAGCTTAGAAGCTTCCTAGGCCTTACCTGCTATTACAGAAAATTTGTACAAAGCTACGCAAAAATTGCAAAACCGCAAACAAAGTATTTGGAAGGTCAAAACGGTAAAGTATCCAAAAAAATGTCCCGTAAAACTTCCATACAGTTGGACGATTCAGCTCTAAAAGCTTTTAACAAGCTCAAAGATAATTTAATTGCAAAAATCGAATTGGTACAAGCTAATTATAATAAAAAATTCACTTTAACGACCGATGCGTCCGATCTAGCTATTGGTGCTGTTCTTTCTCAGGAAGGAAAACCAATAACCTTCATTTCAAAAACTCTAACAAAAGCCGAACAGATATATGCAACCAATAAGAAAGAACTTTTAGCAATAGTTTGGGCACTTAAAAATTTGAGAAACTATTTATACGGCGTTAACAACATAGAAATCTATACAGATCACCATCCATTGTCTTTCTCGAGCTCTCAAAAAAATCCAAACATCGAGATGAAAAGATGGTACTCATTCATTGAAAGTTACTCTCCCAAAATAATTTATAAACCAGGATAGTTGCTGACGCCCTATCAAGAATTCAAATTAACAACCTAACGGACAGTAACGAGTCGGTCTGAGATCAAAACACTCAGCATTCTGCAGAGAGTAGTTTTGAGAATGTTATATAAGAAACCCGCAAACCCTTAAACCAGTTTAAGCAACAATTGATAATAGCAACGGGGAGGTATACAATACATAAGATGGTCAATATTTTCGGAAATACCAGACATATAATAGAAATTGATACCCCGGAAAATTTGGTATCAATGTTCAGGGAATATATCCCTCCTAACAAAACAATAGGTATTCACTGTACTTTAGAAGACTTATACAAATTTCAAAATCCAATTAAAGAAAATTTCACGAATAAATTCCTATATACAAAAGTATTCGTCCAAGATGAAGAAAACCCTGACGACAGAGCATTAATAATAGAAGAAACTCATTGTAGAGCACACAGGGGACTGGACGAAAATTACAAGCAAATTAACAGACTATACTATTGGCCAGTCACCGACTACCTCTCATCGAGTGCGGACGTCTGTAACTTTTCTCCCGGCAGTTCTATTCGTGCGAGCTACGATCAAATTTTTTCTTATCTCTAACGAACACCCGAACTCCACCTAACAGCAAGCAAATAGTGACCATGCCCCCCGGGCCCCCCAATCTGGGGGAAAACCGCTTTGCTGTCCTCAGTGAAAGCCCAAAAACCAAAAAGAAAAAACGACCATATCAAAAGTTTTCCGAGGAATTCCCAGAACTCCCAGAAACTGTGCAAAAGAACCCAAAGTTCATTATCATAACCGCAAAAAACTCAACCAAAACCATTTCCGAATTTTCCTGTTTCGCTGTTCATCGAGCACTCAACATCATCAGCAAAGAGATAATCTCAATTTCCACCCTCAGAGACGGGAATCTGCTGATTCTGGTTAAAACCAAAGATGTAGCCGAAAAATTTCTTAAAACCGATCGTCTACACGGTATTTGCAAAATTGAAGCTAAGTACCACGAAGCACTTAACTTTGTTAAGGGGACCATCTATGCGCCTTACTTAAACAACATTCCCGAAGCTGAGATAAAGGCCGAATTGAAATCCCAGAACGTCCATGACGTATTTAAATTCACCCGGACAAATGAAGGGGTCATCAAGCCCACTGGCGTGATCTTGGTAACCTTTGATTTATACAACCTTCCGAGCAAACTGGACATTTGTTGGCACACAGTCAAGGTTACGGAATATATACCCAATCCAATGAGGTGAAAAATTGCCAAGAACTTGGACATACGGCAAACTTCTGTAAAAACACTGCCATGTGCTGTACCTGTAACCTCCCCCCTCACGCACCTACAACATGCACCAGAACTGAGTGCGCAAACTGCTCTTCACCCGTCTGCCCGTCATATCAACAGCAAAAAGAAATACTCCGAATCAAAACTTCAAAGAAATGCAGCATGCGCGAAGCCAAAATCATCCACAAGCAGCAACAACAAACCTTATCGCCAAAAATAACTTCGGCCACCTTCGCGACCGTCGTCGCTCCACAACAACCATCGACAACACCAACGACAACAGCAACGCTCCAACAAAACAAGCAGACTATCAGCAACCAGACAACCGCAGCAGCATCCAAAGCGCAAGAAATTTCTGCCGTTCCTGCACCTGCACCCTCCCCCTCCCCCTCTCCCTCCTCTTCCCCTTCCACCAGACCTTCAATTCCTTCCCGCACCTCCCCCTCTCCTCCCACAACCTCCACCCGAAAATCGTATGATTTGATCAAGCAGTCTCGAGCTCTCAACAAAGAAGTGCGAGACTTTCTAAATGAAACAGATCAATTAAGTTCCCCTAAATATCCCTTAGATTCAAATCATTCTGAATCCCAAACAAAAAACACAATAAGCGAGTCTGATTCTTCTATGGATCAAGTCTTTTAAAAACATTTGAACTATGAAATGAAATGCTAAACGTAAAACATAATCTTTCTATCCTCTATGCCTGTCAAAATTCTTCAATGGAACATAAATGGTATTTTCAATAACTACAATGAACTTACACTAATCCTAAACGACCTCTCCCTCGATGTTTTATGCATGCAAGAAACCCACTTGCCCCATAACTTCCAAAACTTCATCTGCCCAAAAGCCTGTTGGCTATTTTCAAAACCTTTCTCATAATACCACAAGCAAGCAAGGTATTGGTGTGCTCATAAAGCAGCATATTCCTCACACCTACAAAGCATTAAATACAAATATTCTTAGTACGGCCCTTCAACTCAGTCTTGATAGGCTAATTACTATTATAAATATATACATTCCCCCTTCTCAGGCATTCACTAGCAGCGACATTTTAAATATAAGAAATCAGTTTACGGGTCCCCTTCTAATGTTAGGTGACTTTAATGCATGGAGCCCACTATGGGGTTCGCCTGGATCCAATGGGCGTGGCAAAGCCTTAGAGCGGGCCATAGTCGATTCCAATATGATCACCTTAAACGATGGCTCAGCAACCCACATTTCCACCCATAACACACTCACACATGTAGATGTATCTTTCATTTCTCCACGACTGGCACATATTTCGGAATGGTCAGTTTTCAAATCTCCACATGTCAGCGATCACTTTCCCATTCAAATTGTTCTGTGTCTGAACCCCAGTCCAGACAGTTCCCCTCCTTTGCCAAAATATAAAACCGATCTAGCAAACTGGAAACTATTCGAGAGTGAATGTGCCAACTTTCCTCTACAGTGGAAACCAAACTCCATTAACCACCAAGTCGCTCAAGTAACCAAATGCATCCGTGCCGCGGTCAATCGCAGTATTCCGCAAATCAAGTGTATACGGCACAAAGCCAAAGTTCCCTGGTGGAATAGCACCCTTCAGGAGCTTAGAAATGAAAAACAAGCTTTGTTCTACACTTTCAAGTCCAACTTGACCACTTCAAACCTCTTGAATTACAAGAAATCTAATTCTCGGTTCAAAAGGGCCGTCCTGACTGCTAGGCGATCCTGCCTGGAAAAATTTACCTCACGAATCTCGCCCCTGTCTAGCTCAAAAAAGATATGGTCCGATGTAAAGCGCCTAGCGGGAGTGCCTCCCACCCCAATAAAGTGCCTAAAAACCCTAGCTGGGTTTGTTACCAGTGAGTGTCAAATAGCTGAGGAATTTGGTAATACCTGGTCAAATTACTCTGCAGAC
The DNA here is from genome assembly GCF_043229965.1 of Drosophila suzukii. Lineage (NCBI taxonomy): Eukaryota > Metazoa > Arthropoda > Insecta > Diptera > Drosophilidae > Drosophila > Drosophila suzukii. The sequence continues at coordinate 2,179,261 of NW_027255937.1, read as the reverse complement.
TGTAATTTCTCTCGGAATTACGTCGATCAAAAACAAAGCTACGTAAACAGCATATACCAACCAAACTCAATATGCAATGCTGCGAAGCAACTTGAGCAAAAATTCAGTCTCTTGGAAATGGAACTTGTTATTCGAACTTCCAAAGGGAAATGTCCTGGGTACGACAGAATTTCGTATGCAGTGCTGAAAAATATTCCCCCCACCCTTAAGGAAAAGGTCCTTGAAATCTTCAACCTCACTCTTGTCACTGGTTCCTACCCACACGTCTGGAAATCAGCCACAGTAATCCCTATCCCGAAGCCAAAGAAATCTGAGCACATCACAAACAGTTTCCGTCTTATCTCGCTCCTCTCCTGCCTTGGGAAAATAATAGAAAAAATGATAGCTCGTAGACTCATGTGGTATATCACCCAAAAAAACCGAATCTCTCACTACCAAGTGGCATTTAAAAGGAGCCACTCTACCATGGACGCTCTGCTGAGATTTCAACACTTCACGTCGAAGGCCCTTTCTACAAAAAATCACGTATCCGTTCTGGCTACGGATTTTGAAAAGGCTTTCGACCGCGTAGGGTTACATTCAGTGTTACACCAACTTGAACTCTGGGGTGTTGGTCCAAGGCTTTATAACCTTATCAAAGCCTTTATGACCAATAGAACTTTTAGGGTCCGAGTTAACAACTCCACCTCTAAACTACACAAGCTCCACAACGGTATACCTCAGGGTTCCCCTTTATCGGTGTTGCTCTTTATGGTTGCCTTTGAGCAGATCACCTCCATCTTTAACAGGCATAAAGATATATCCATCTCGCTGTATGCGGACGATGCCTTTATTTTTACCAAAAAAAAAGATCTCGATTCTGTCAAGGAAACTTTCTCTGAAGTTTTGGAAGAGCTGGAGCAATGGGGTGCTTCATCCGGGGCTTCACTCTCCATAGAAAAATGCCAGGTCCTACATATATGTCGTAAGCACAATTGTAACTTTCCCGAAATTGTATTCAGGAATAAAAGTATAAGCTATACGGAGAATCTGAAAATTTTAGGGATTACCTTCGACTCTAGGTTTACATTTAAAACACACTGCTTAATATTACGATAACAGCTAGAATCTCGCCTAAATATAATTAAATTTCTTAGCTCTAAGTATTCTCATGTACATATTAATACTCTTATAAACATAACCAGAGCATTAATGCTCTCCAAAATAGACTACGTTCTCCAGATCTTCGGCTGGTGCGCAGCCACACATATCAAGAAAATGCAACCACCATACCATGGAGCTGCACGCAGATCAATCTACGCGTTTCCTACGTCACCTATAAAGTGCATACTTGCGGAATCAGGACTACCCAGCATCCCCACAAGGGTAAAAGAAACAACCACCCGGCTAATTCCAAAATTGTACACCACCCCAAATCGGATACTGGCTGACGACTTCAAGAGCACTTTCAAGGATAGAAGGAAGTATAAATGCCTTTCTACTCTCCGAATATGCGCCAACTTCAGCAAAGAATTGGATCTACCCCCACCGAACCGCTTCAAGCCGCCCGGGCCATTTCCACCCTGGGCTCGGAAACAACCGATTATAAACACCAACCTGCGTATCTCAAGCAAGTGTCACACTCCTAGCTCAGTATATCGCACCCGATTTCAAAGCGAAAAAGAGCGCCTCGGGGGAAAACATTGGCTGTATACCGACGGCTCCAAAACATCGGAATCAACCTCATTCGCGGTTGTAGACGCTAACAACTCCATCATAGCGGGGAGAGGCCTTCCCCTTTACAATTCCATATTCATTGCAGAAGCCACTGCTATATTATTAGCCTGCCGCTTTGCAATCGATCACAAGGGGAAATTTGTTGTCTGCACAGACAGCCTCTCTTCTCTATTAGCAATAAATAACCCCGAGTATTGCGACCCCACCATACAGGAGATACAAAGGATAGGCAAACAGTATTCCACAAAAATTACATTCTTCTGGGTCCCTAGCCATCAGGGCATACGAGGAAACGAAGACGGAGACCTGGCTGCCCACAATATGGGCCGCTCACCAACCTTCATCTTTACACCCATTAATTGCAACGATATACACAACCTTACATATAACCACTTGGAAACCCAAAAGATGCTGAAATGGAATAGTTTCAACCATAGGTACAGGAGTTTTAATCCTACATGCACCAAAATACATCTTCCAGCTGCGACCGGTAGACCCCAGTGCAGCACTTTTATCCGACTTCGAATAGGACACACTCAACAAACACACGAGCACCTATTAAAAGGCCAAAATAATCCAATTTGTAGTCTCTGCGGTGGACTTCCCACCATTGACCACCTACTAAATGATTGTCCCGGTCTGTCTAGCCTCAGATCATACTTCTTTGGGCCCCAGCTACCCACACAAACCTTAGAATGCCCACCCGCAGAAAACATCAAAATAATGCACGAATTCATTAAAAAAGCAAAGCTCTCAATATAAAAGTTAAGTTAAAATATGAAAAACAAATGTATATATATATATATAAATAAAACCATAATAAATACATAGAACAAGTTAATTACAACCAGAGTCGAAGGCCACCGCAGCCAGTGCTCGGTATTTTTTGCAATTAAGTTAGTCATTGTATGCTTAGCTTAATTTGTTAAATAAATACTATTGGCCAAATTTGAACAAAAAACTACAGGAGTACATAAAGAACTGTACAATTTGTAATAGTAACAAATATAATAGACACCCTGTACTAATTCCTATTGGTCAAGCACACATCCCAAATAAAGAAGGAGAAAATTTGCATATCGACATTTTTTACGCTCAGAATTTAATGTCCATTACTTGTATTGATTCATATTCAAAATACTTAGTTGTAAAGGAGATTCAAAATAAACTCAACATAGAAACCAAAATTTCAGAAATATTGCAACATTTTTCACTTGCTAAAACTTTAATGATGGATAACGAGCCTAGTTTTTCTTCAACACAATTTAAATCCTTCGCACAAAGATGCGGTATTAATTTATATTTCGCAGATCCTCGCCATAGTACGTCCAATAGACAAATAGGAAGGGCTCATTCAACCCTTACTGAGATTGCTCGTTGCATCAAAGATGAACTTAACTTAGTTGATTATTCTGAAGTTATAATTAGAGCAGCTCAGAAATATAACATGACTATACATTCCATTACCAACCAACGACCGTACGATATATTATACAATAAAATCGAACATGATACTATTCCACAGTTATTAAAACAGGCGCAAGAGAAAATGTTATGTTCTCACAACAAAGGTAGAAAGGAAAAGGACTATCTCGTAGGGGAAGTCATTTATGAGAAAAAACACGGGGAAAGGAATAAGCTGAACTCTAAATACAAAAAAAAAACAAGTAGTTTAGGAGAATTTACATAATAAAGTTATCATAAACAATAGAAATCGTACGATTCATAAAGATAACATCAAATCTTAAACACAGTTTGTCTTAAATTACAGAGAATGAATTCAATAATATTTGTATTATTGATAGTAGCGGCCACCAATTCCGAAATAATGGATTACACGAACCATGATTTTTTCCTCTACAAGGATACAAAAGACATTCTTATTTATGATTCATACGCTGACCTATTTCATATAACTAATTTAAGTTTATATAAAGACATAATCAAACTCGAATCAACACACATAAACAAAAGCAACCAGAATTTACAGTGGGAAATTTCCTATGATTTAGATATCATTAAAATGCTTCTCTCACAAATTTTACCAAGTAGGGCAAAAAGAGGAATCAATGAAATAGGCACCCTTTGGAAATGGATAGCAGGGACTCCCGATCACGATGATTTGATAACGGTGACAAATAAAATTGATGATTTAATCCAAAATAATAACAATCAATTTGGTATTAACTCTAAATTATTTAAAGAAATAAAAACCCAATCTGAAAATCTTCAAACAGTTCTTTCAAACCAAGAATTTCTATTCAGAAAACACCGTCTTCGCTTGCTCACTTACGATCTGATGAATTTAATGGATACAATTACATTAGCAATAATAGATGTTTTCAACACTAAAATTCTGAACGCTGAAGAAATCCAAGAAATATATAAACACGAACAGAAACCTGTAGTAATAACTGACATATTAGATATATTAAAAATTAAAATCGCGATACACCAAGAATTAGTTTTAATATATATAAAATACCCCATCATAACAAACCGTTGCGAAGTGTATAACGCAAGATCCATCTCACACAATGATGGAAAACTATTAATTGATAATCATGTCGCCAAATGTAACAATAGGTACTATGTAATTTCTAATTTTAAGACAGAAATATTTAATAATTATGGCACTTTAAGCCTAGAAAGTACTTGTTTTACTAGGCTACTAAATGGGAAAAAAATACCTTTGTAATAAAATCAGGGAATATAATAAACAAATTGATGTAATTCAAGAAGGAGCCATTTTTATAAATGGTTATAATACTGTTAATGATACTCATTTAAATGGGTAATTTTTAATTACTTTTAACAGTATAATAATTTTTTAGTATCCGAATATCTTATGTCAAATGATTCGGAATTTTCATTCGATAACATTAACATATAAAACCCATTTATTCAAATTAAACAAACTCAAATCCCAATAACATTTATACTGATCATATTAATTTTAATATATGTAATTATCACGCTTGTATTTAAATTCAAAAAAAATCTAATATTCAAACCACGGCAAATTGATACTGAAATAACCTCCGAAAATAATACGTCCGAAAATGAAAATACCACTGAGGATGAAATTATAGTCGAATTGACAAATCATCTAAATTCAGTTTATCCGTCACTTGCAATGAATCGGGACGATTCAATTTAGAAGGGGGAGAGTTATCCAGCTCATGATTCCAGCCTCCTTACCCAATTTATAAGCAAACTCTTCATATACAATTCTTAGCTGAGAACGCTTTCCAGCTCGAGCGCCCAGCCGCCTTACCCAAGTCGTAAACAATTTCTTATAAACAATTCTTAGCTGGGAAACCCTTACTCAGCGTTCCCACAGAATCCCAATTAGCTCCCCCACTTCAATCGAAGTTCATTATTAAGATTCAATTGCGCCGTAGTCCTCCTAACATAAACTAAGCTGGGTCCAGCTAATGTAAACGCAAGCATCCGGTCAACACCCGGCGAGCCCCAAAACTGCAACGTAATCCGTTTGGCAATTGAGCAGAGAATTAGATCATCCGATTTCTCTTGAGTCCAACCCTTGTCCAACTCTTAATGAGTTCCCCAATTCTCTTAAACCGAGGTTTGTTTATCAGATAATCGGCCCTTGGCCAGGCAGTCCGTTTTTGCATCCGAAAAGATCGGTTGAATAAGAAAATAATTGTGAACCGTTGAATAAAAGTTGATACTAAGGAAATGTTGTGAAGTTGTAACTTAGTGAATAAAAGATAAAAACAAGGAAGAACGCTATAGTCGAGTACCTCGACTATCAGATACCCGTTACTCAAAGGGAAATGGAGATATGCAAGCAGCAAATACGCCACCTACCCGCGATCTCAATAAGTAGGTTTGTGGGCGGTAGACAGATTTAGGCGTTATGGGCGTTAGAGTGGGCGTGGCAAACTTCGTTCCGTATGATCGCTGAGATATCGGAAACTATAAGAGCTACAATACTGGGATTAGGCATGCAGATTCCTGAGATTCCTGCGCAGCGCACGTTTGTTTCAGAAATGTGCCACGCCCACAAACCGCCCAAAGCTGTGGCTCCTACAGGTTTGATGCTAGAAAAAAAGTTGTATCTGAAATGTATTGGTCTCATCAATACCTATCGGGCAATACGCCAGAAGTATTGAAAGTTTTATTCTGCCTTATAAATATTAAGAAAATATTTAACGGAAATGGCAAATGATGCCCTAACACATAATGGTATGGTATTCAATTTCGATGCCATAGTGACCAGACTTGACTTTGTCTTTAGTGAAAAACGTCCCATTCATATTATCAAACAAACGTCCCATTCATATTATCAAACAAGAATTGATTGTATTGAGTCAGTAAAAATTATCCCTAATGGATTATTTTGGTTAATAGAAAATTAACTCTATTAAACAATCAAACAAAAACACCTCTTAACGAGGTAAAAAGTAGTGGCGAAAGCGCTCTTAACAAAAATTTCTGATATCAACAATTGTGACGAAAAATGATATTACATTCGATAAAACAAATAAACTATATTAAATTATATTACAATTTAAAAAGAAATCGTTCGACTCAATTTTGAGAAAATAGTCAAAAAGTGGTTTTAAAAAATAACTTTTTATCGTAACTCTAAATCTATTATATTTCCTAGCGGGTTTTTCCATAAGTCGTAGAACAAACGTTTTCTATTTCAAGCTACTTTATACACCCATAGGGTTTCCAAAACCCTAAAACTAGGATGGGATGCATACAAACCCACAAACAAAGGGACAAACATTTTCATTTTGGGAAGAAGAAGAAAATCTTGTTTTTTGAATTACTTTTGAACGGAACGTCGGATTTCAACAAATGAGGTGTCATTCGACGCGTACTCTCAGTATGAATAGAACTCGCTAAACAGCTTGGGGCTTTTATCCCCACCGTATCCAGCAGCTCCAATTTTCAAAATTTTTTCTTTTACACTTTCACCGCTTTTTCTCCCAAACAAATCTATATTTCGAAAGTCTTGGTATGCAATCTTCTTAGTTAGTGCGATACCTTTCGATTGGTGTATCACTCGTTATGATCGGACCATAATTGCAGATTTTCAATTCTGCGGCTATATAAAGTAGTTGTCTTCGCACGCTCTCTTGCGCGCTTCGCCACTACGTGTACTGCCGTCCACAGTGATAAATCTATTATGACTTATGGTAGGAATAAACCAATAACAGCAGAAATTAACGAAAAGCATAAGAAGGCAGCTCTCAGAGTTTTCATTATCGGCTAAATCTCGGACACAATTTTCCCAATAAATCCTTTTGACTTACCAAATGCAATGGTAATAGTTCGAGAATTAGAAATTATTAACATGAGGGCTCATTTCGCAAAAAGTTTCTCAACTTCTCAGGGAAAATATATCGAGCCAAGCTCGGGTGGAAACGGAGAAACACATTTAAACCACAAACCATGACAGCAAAACAATAATTATAACAACCAGAGGAACAATAATAATTTAAGGTTTAACCAATACAATAATCAAAACCTAAATACTGTCGGGTCACGCAGCCGCAGCAGCTAATTAACTTCTGAATTCGATCTCTTATATTTATTACATCGCGAAAGGTATTTTACTCTAATCTAGCTCTTTCATTTATGTGTACTTGCATTTTTGGGCTCAGTATTCGGCTGGCTGTCCTTTTTTAAAATCAGTACGAATTCAGATCTCGATATTAAACGCACTTTCGTCTCGCCTGCTCTACTCTCTTTCGATAACAAATTGTTAACAAGCATAAATCATCCCGAAATTTCGTATTTTAATTTTACAATAACTACTAAAAAAGCTTATTAGATTAACATTGGTGGCGCCGACATAAATAAAACTAAGTGCCAATCATATAAGTCTATTTATTGACTTTTTCGTTCCCGCGGCTGCGGTGCATTGGCGGAGCAACAAATCATAAAGCCTTAAATGCAGTGAGCGCTGTAAATAATTAGCAGTTGATGATCATCAATCAGTTATACATAGGAGCGGACATAGCCAAGTAACGGGCTGTTATTCCCTCGTTTGCTTTGCGCTTATCTTCCCGCTGATACCGAATTTCGGGCATTTTGTCTGCTGGGTTTGTTGTTGTTGTTGTAGCCATGCCTACGGGAACTTTTGGAGATGTTACCGCTGATGCAAACAGGGCAATGTTTTTAAAGCGCAATGCAACGGCTTTATTTAATAGAGTGGAGCGCTTAGTAGATTCCCTATCAAGTGCGGCGTTAACTTCATGCGACGAATCCGGTCTTCATGTGAGGTTGGAGTTGATTGATGAGCTTCAAGAGTCATTTAAAAAGGTTCTCGGTAAGCTCGAAGAATTAAATTTCGAGAAAATTGAAAGTGATTTAAGTGAGAAATTTGATGACATTTTCGTAATTCTGAAGTCATCGGTTCGATCCGAAATTTCAAAGCGCGCCGCACAGCTTCTTTCGCACTCAACTTTTGCTGACGGCATCACTCCGGGAGTTTTCGGCCCCCAGCAGCGTCAGCCTCGACATAGGGCAGCATTGCTGCCCCCACTGGAGCTTCCAAAATTTGCTGGAGGTTATGCAAATTGGTTTGACTTTTATTCTATGTTTACCACGATCATAGATAGTCATCCGGACCTCACCAGCGTAGAAAAGCTGCAGCAACTACGATCATGCCTGAGGGACGCAGCGTTGGAAACTATTCGCTTATTGGAAATTTCGGACGACAGCTACGCAATTGCTTTAGATTTGCTGCAAAATAGATTTGATAATCGACGTTTGGTTTTTCAGGCACACATTACTGAGATCGTGGGACTTAAGGCGGTGCAGAGTGGTTCCGTCTCGACACTTCGGGAGCTGACCGATAAGTTCAACGCTCATATTCGTGCTCTCAAAGGACTGGGCACGACGGAACAAATCGCAGGATGCATCATCGTCTAAGTCCTGATCCAAAAGTTGGATCCGGCAAGTCAGGCAAAGTGGGAAGAGCGTTTAGAGGACCCTGCCTTCGTCAATTTAATTGCTACGTGGGAGTCAATGGCATCATTTCTGGAGCAGCGATGCAGGACGTTGGAGACTATGGATTTCGCCACGGCAAACTATGCGCCGGGCAATGAGGTGGAAAGTAAGAGAATACCCAATGCGCGTAGATCAGCAAAAAAAAAAAACGAACCCTTGAGGTTCGCCGGAGGATTCTACTAATAAAATCTCCATACGAACACATAGCGGCCAGTTTAAAATTTGCCAATTCTTTTGCTGCCCTTCAAAGAATTTTCGGATACGTCAATTAGTTTAGTAATCGCATGCGTCGCCCTACGCTCACGGTGTCTGATCTTCAAGGCGGTACTCTGCTCTTGTCTCGCCTTGTCCAGCGCTCACATTTGTGGGATGACATCAAATCATTGCAGTCAAAGGTATTGGTGCACTCATCCAGCTCGCTCGCATCTCTCTCGCCATTCATTAATCAATTGATTGATCTGATGGTCGGCTAAGGAATTCCTCGCTGGATCTTAATGGGCGTCATCCAATTATATTACCAAGGAGTCATTCGGTCACTATTTCCATTATTGCTCACTTTCATGAACGCAATCTGCCCACTGGGCCACGGGCACTACTCGGCATAATTCGATTCCAGTATTGGCCTATTGGGGGGAGGAAGACGGTGATGAAGGCAGTAAACAAATGTATTAAATGCTTTCGAATGAAGCCTCGAGTAGTAGAGCATATAATGGCGGATCTTCCAAAGATACGACTTGATGGATCTCATGCATTCGAAGTCACTGGCATTGACTTTTACGGGCCATTTCTCTACAAGTCAGAGGTGCGAAGCAGGCCTCCAGTAAAATGCGACGTTTGTGTCTTAATTTGTTTCGCCACAAAGGCTATTCATTTGGAGTTGATCAAGGATCTTTCTACGGTGTCGTTTCTACATGGCCTCAAAAGATGAATATGAACTAGAAGAAGGCCGCGGCAGATTTGGTCTGATAGTGCAACCAACTTTGTTGGCGCTCGCAATGAGCTGGTCGAACTTAGGCGCCTATTCCTCAGCAATGATTATCAGAGCTACATTGGACTTTTGCCTAGCGCAGGCTATTGATTGGTGTTTCATTCTTCCTAGGTCGCCACACTATGGCGGTCTTTGGGAAGCGGCTGTGAAGATCGCTAAGCATCATTTGTTTGCTATTTGCTGTTTTAGCCTTTGAGGAGTTGCGGACCCTGGGGTGTCACATTTCGGCGGTTTGTAATTCTCGACCATTAGTCTCGATTTCAGAAAACCCCGCTGATCTGGATGTATTAATTCCAGCAAATTTTTTGAATGGTGGTCCGCCTTCCTCTTTCGTCGAGCCGGATGTGAACAGTCTTAACTTCAAGAGAAGAAGATCTTTTGGTCCCGATGGAAGGAAGAATACTTAACACTACTGCAGCAGCGCTTCAAGTGGTGCACCACAAAACCTGGCCTGGTTGTCGATGACTTAGTTCTGGTCAAGGACGAAAACATGATTAATTCTGTTTGGTGGAGATGGGGTAGCTCGAGTCGCCTTTCTGAAGATAGCATCAGGAATTCTGAATTCCATCTCTTATATTAATTGCATCGCGAAAGGTATCTCTCAGCATTCGGTCATTCGGTGATCTCGACGTTAAACGCACTCTCGTCTCGCCTGCTGCGCTCTCTTTCGCTAATAAACTGTTAGCAGGCATAAAGCAACCCAAAATTTCGTATTTTAATTTTGCAATAACTAAAAAAAAGCGTATTAGTTCAAAAAATACTTATAGTAATTATAATCAAAATAAAAATAATTCCTGGAACCCGAGCAGGTTTAATCAACAAAATCAATGGAACCACAGAGTAAGCCAGAGCCAATGGAGATTAAAAATAGGACCAATAGCGGTTATAAACAAGGCTATAACAAATATCAAAATAAAAATTATAATCAGAACAAACTAATAGAAATGATACCCATAACATTCAGCAAGGTCAACCCCAAAATAATAGGGTACCAACTGGAAGTGTTAACTGACAATATTGAGGAGGACCATTTTTTTTAGACAAAAGTTAGGATTAGACTTACCCTACTTAAGAAATGATAGTAAAATAAAAAAGAAGTTAAAATGTTAATTGGCACTGGAGCAATCTCGTGCTATATTAAAATAGGAATTTATAAAAATAGAAATGAGCTTCCGATATATAAAAGAGTATCCACAGTAAATGGATTTTCAATAACTAATCACTATCATATGATAACTATATTTGATACACGATATAAAATTTATGAAATAGAAGGGTTTGATTCAGATTTACTAATTTGTTTTAACCTTTTGAAAAAATACACAGAGAAAATTATGACGTTCTCATATTGAGTATTTGTATTCTCAATTTGCGGATGTACTCAATTTAAGTACAAAATTCGTGGAAAAAACTTATGTTGAGAATATCTGCAATCATTTTAAGAAAAAGAACTTGAATTGATTACAAAATTCTAAGTTTGAGGAAATGTGTTCTTCAATTTCCAACTTAAGAACTAAATCTCAAAAAAGAATTGGATTTTCTCATAATGAGATCTAGATTGTAAGTGGCGTGAAGCACGTGTCTACTTTTTTTTGGTTTCTATGTACATTGTACATACATACATACAAATATTATTTTCAAAATGCTTTCAAATGTACATTTAATAACATTCTAATTTTATTGTTTCATGTTTGTATATATATATATATTAACAATATTCTTTCTCAGCCTCTTTGCTATTCGCTAGACCAGATAACTAAGGGAAAAAATGTCATAACTTAGAACATGGAACACAAACTTAAATAAAAAATAATATGTATGTATACATATTACTGTAATACAAAATAAAATGAAAAAAAAAAATATTTTACCCTTTTTTTCTGGGAATGGGTGGAGCTGGTTAATAGAACATTTCTTCATTTGGGAATTTAAAAGTTCACTATCAAGAACTTGTTTCTTATTTTGAGCGCTCGAAATTTCTCAGTATAAGAAAAAGGGGATACTCCTTTCTAAAATGCAAGCTAAATAATTTCATAAAATGATTGCAGTTTGTACTCATATTGAGGAGAAATGTTCAAAGAAGAGCACAAATGTACTCAATTTAAGACATTTTTTTTTGAGAAATTAATATTATGCACTTAAAGTGAGAATTTTTGTTTATGCTGAATTTTTGAGTACAAAAATTCTTAATTTGAAAGCAAATTACTTGAATAATTCTCTCTGTGTACGAGCTGTGATTGATACAGTTAAAGGGGTAACTAAATATAACGGAAAAGAAAAGAAATTAAATTATGATAACGGGCACATTTTAATCCAACTCTTCTTAACCCTCTAGTGCCCAAGACCGCCTCCAGACGGGTAAGGTTAAAAACACCGTTATTTTAGTCTTTTCATTCCTTTTGACTCGGTTTTGCGTTTTTTCTAATTCGGGGAAGTACAAAAAATTAAGTTCGTTGCGTTTGGAATACATATGTACTAGAGCTTGCGCAAGCTGCTGTAGTCATTTGAAGCAGAAAATTTGTGCAACTCGGACGAAATAATTATTTGCAAATTAAGTGCAAAATATAAATATTTTTTTAAAATATTATAAAAAGTTTGTTGCTGGAAAAAAATATTGTACCGTGTTGCTGATAGTCTCAAGGACTCAAAAAACGAAACCCACACTAAAAATAAGATTTCGTTAGCTTTCTATAGCTTTTATAAGGTATCCCGTCTAGAGGCGGTCTTGGGACAATTCGGGAAAAAAAAATTATAAGGTAAGTTTGAAAGTGGAACAACCTATGACATATTTAAGTACAAATAATTGCTTCAGTAGACATGGAGCGACGACAAGTGAATAAGCTATCAGCTCTTTCCGACGTGGAGATTGAAAAATTTTTAAATTCAATTGATATTGACATTGATACGGACGGAGAAGAAGAATTGGAGGAAGATTTGACTGATGATGTTTGCGAGGCAGCGCGTCCTGTCAATGAGGAAGATGAAGAAGCGATTGAGAAAGTTATACATATGTCGGATTCTATGTTGGCTAGAGAGATTTGTGTAACTTCAAGCGGAAGTCCTACTCCTTTTGCAAAATTTGGACGGACATATTGGTCGATATAAAATTCCCGTAAAGAGCAACAAGTATACAAATCGACTATTTACACATATGCTTGATTTAGCCATGGTAAACGCTTACATTTTGTTCCACCGAATAAACCAGCCGGACGCTAATAACACAAAATACCAATTGCCAAACTTCCGGTCAGAGGTTGCAAATGTGCTTTGCATGCTACAAACTCCTTATCGGCCAAAAGGACCCGGGCGCCCGCGACAAGTTGATGGAAAGGAAAATAAATGCACAGGGAAGAAAACTTTCCTTCCGATTAATGATGTACGTTATGATAAAGTCGAGCATTTTCCAATGTTTTTATCACGCGCTGACAAAAAAACCTGTAAGCTTCCTGGTTGTACATCGGAAACTCAAATTGTCTGCCGAAAATGTAATATAAACCTGTGCTTTTCCCAGAAAAAAGACTGTTTCTATGATTTTCATCACAAATAAGTAATCAAACTTTTTGTACCCAAATATTCGAAGCTTTGTGAATTTAAGTAACTTTAGTTTTAATTGTTGTTTTATTTGTTTTTGGAGCCTTTCTTTAAGTAACTTATAATAAAACGTGTAAACAAAAGAATTGATTGCCTAATTTTTTGTTGGCCTCCTTCCCAAAGCCGCCTCTAGGCGGTACAAGGATATAGTCCTATAAAACTGGATCCATGCAAAGTAAAAGTTTTTCTAAAACAAACATTCACTTTTGATACATAATGAATTCAAAAATAATTTTTTTTTTGGAAAAGAAAATTTGGGCACTAGAGGATTAACAGAAGAAAACACCATTCTTCCATTAAAGGAATTTATATTAAAACAAGGAAGAAAGCTATAGTCGAGTACCTCGAATATTAGATACCCTTTCCTCAGCTAAAGGGATGAAAGGGAAATGGAGATATGCAAGCAGCAAATACGCCACCTACCCGCGATCTCAATATACAGTTATGTGGGCGGTAGACAGATTTAACCGATATGGGCGTTAGAGTGGGCGTGGCAAACTGGGTCAATCAATAGGTATTGACGACACTAATACATTAGAGTTACGATTTTTTTCTAGCAAGAAAATTGTGGGCGCCGCAGGTTTGGGCGGTTTGTGGGAGTTAGAGTGGGCGTGGCATATTAGCGTAACAATCCATTGGAAAGGGCTTGAAAAATGCTTTCTAATGACACCAAACGAGTAGTGGGAATATACGTCAAGCCCTTTCCAATGGCGTAATTTTCTCTGCTGTAAAATAAAAACTGCACATTTTGAACAAAACTCACAAAATTAAAATTTCACACCCTTGCGCACAAGCAGTCATGAGTAAGGACTCAAGGGAAGAGGGTAAGATTCGGGTTCGTGGGTACGCACGTTCACTTTCTCCTGATCATTCTCAGAAGATAACAAGGGGTCACAATAAAACGGGAGGATTCCGTGGGATACCAAACACACTGATTTTGGCATGTGTATATGGTTGCAATTAAAAACAAGGAAGAACGCTATTGTCGAGTACCTCGACTATCAGATACCCGTTACTCAGCTATATGGAGATATGCAAGCAGCAAAGCGAGATTAAAATGCGCCACCAACCGGCGGTATACAGATTTAAGCGTTATGGGCGTTAGAGTGGGCGTGCCAAATTTTTTTTTGGATCAATCGATAGGTATCGACGAGACCAATACATTTCAGTTAAAATTTTTTATCTAGCATGAAAATTGTGGGCGTCACAGGTTTTCGCGGTTTGTGGGCGTTAAAGTGGGCGTGGCAAACTTTTTTTTGGGTCAATCGATAGGTATTGATGAGAACAATACATTTCAGTTAAAATTTTTATTCTAGCATCAAAACTGTAGGAGCCACAGTTTTGGGCGGTTTGTGGGCGTTAGAGTGGGCGTGGCAATGTGCCGAAACAAACTTGCGCTGCGTAAGAAGCTCAGGAATCTGCACGCCAAATCTCAATAGCCTAGATCCCATAGTTTCCGAGATCTCAGCGTTCATCCGGACGGACAGACAGACGGACAGACGGACATGGCTAGATCGACTCGCCTAGTGATCCTGATCAAGAATATATATACTTTGTGGGGTCGGAAACGCTTCCTTCTGCCTGTTACATACTTTCCGACGACTCTAGTATACCCTTTTACTCTACGAGTAACGGGTATAACAAGAAAGGAAGTTAGCTTCGGCAAGCCGAAGCTTATATACCCTAGCAGCTATAATTATTAAATTTAAAAAAAACAAAAAATTATATTCCCAATAGTATAAGATAATATGTCAAAAAACACCGAAGCTATAATTTGTTTCATATTATTTTCCTACCAATTTTCCGATCGTTCCTATGGCAGCTATATGATATAGTCGTCCGATTTTGATAAAATTAAATTCGAAATTCAGAACTAATTAAAAAATGCTATTTTCAAGCGTAGGAGGTTATATGTTTGAAAACACCGAAGCTATAATTTGTTTCATATTATTTTTCCACCAATTTTACGACCGTTCCTATGGCAGCTATATGATATAGTCTTCCGATTTTGATAAAATTAAATTCGAAATTCAAAACTAATTAAAATATGTTATTTCCAAGCTTAGGAGGTTATATGCTAAAAAACACCAAAGATATAATTTTTATACCCGTTACTCGTAGAGTAAAAGGGTATACTAGATTCGTCGGAAAGTATGTAACAGGCAGAAGGAAGCGTTTCCGACCCCATAAAGTATATATATTCTTGATCAGGATCACTAGCCGAGTCGATCTAGCCATGTCCGTCTGTCCGTCTGTCCGTCTGTCTGTCCGGATGAACGCTGAGATCTCGGAAACTATGAGAGCTAGGCCATTGAGATTTGGCGTACAGATTCCTGAGCTTCTTACGCAGCGCAAGTTTGTTTCAGTAGACTGCCACGCCCACTCTAACGCCCACAAACCGCCCAAAACTGTAACTCCAACAGTTTTGATGCTAGATAAAAAATTTTAACTGAAATGTATTGTTCTCATCAATACCTATCGATTGACCTAAAAAAAAGTTTGCCACGCCCACTTAAACGCCCACAAACCGCGAAAACCTGTGACGACCACAATTTGCATGCTACATAAAAAATTTTAACTGAAATGTATTGGTGTTGTCAATACCTATCGCTTTATCCAAAAATAAATTTGCCACGCCCACTCTAACGCCCATAACGCTTAAATCTGTGTACCGCCGGTAGGTGGCGCATTTTAATCTCGCTTTGCTGCTTGCATATCTCCATTTAGCTGAGTAACGGGTATCTGATAGTCGAGGTACTCGACTATAGCGTTCTTCCTTGTTTTAAATTTGTTTTTCCTATTATTCTTATGGGAGCTATAAGATATAGTTGTCCGATCCGGCTGGTTCCGACTTATATACTACCTGCAAAAGATATAAGACTTTTGGGAAAGTTTCAGCCCGATAGCTTTAAAACTGAGAGACTAGTTTGCGTAGAAACGGACGGACAGACGAACAGACGGACATGGCTAGATCGACTCGTCTAGTCATGCTGATCAAGAATATATATACTTTATGGGGTCGGAAACGTCTCCTTCACTGCGTTGCAAACTTCTGACTGAAATCAATATACCCTCTGCAAGGGTATAACAACTCATACAAAATACATTCAAAACCGCCGAAAAAAACCTCTCCAACCGCTTTTAATAGCTACACAGAGAGAATTATTCAAGTAATTTGTACTCAAATTGAGTATTTTTGTACTCAAAAATTCAGCATGAACAAAAATTCTCACATTGAGTGCAAAATACTCTTTTTCAGTACAAATTTCTCAAAAAATTTGTACTTAAATTGAGTACGTTTGTGCTCTTTTTTGAACATTTTTCCTCAATATGAGTACAAACTGCACTCATTTTAAGAAATAATTTAGCTTGAATTTTAGAATCGAGTATCCCCTTTTCTCAAACTGAGAAATTTCTAGCGCTCAAAATGAGAAACAAGTTCTTGATAGTGAACTAATAAATTCTTAAATGAAGAACTTTTGCACTTAAACCCGCTCCACCCATTCCCAGAAAAAAGGTAAAATATTTTTTTTCATTATATTTTGTAATACAGTTATATATATACAAACATATTATTATACCCGTTACTCGTAGAGTAAAAGGGTATACTAGATTCGTCGGAAAGTATGTAACAGGTAGAAGGAATCGTTTCCGACCCCATAAAGTATATATATTCTTGATCAGGATCACTAGCCGAGTCGATCTAGCCATGTCCGTCTGTCCGTCTGTCCGTCTGACCGTCTGTCCGTCTGTCCGTCTGTCCGTCTGTCTGTCCGGATGAACGCTGAGATCTCGGAAACTATGAGAGTTAGGCTATTGAGATTTGGCGTACAGATTCCTGAGCTTCTTACGCAGCGCAAGTTTGTTTCAGTAGACTGCCACGCCCACTCTAACGCCCACAAACCGCCCAAAACTGAAACTCCTACAGTTTTGATGCTAGGTAGAAAATTTTAACTGAAATGTATTGTTCTCATCAATACCTATCGATTGACCTAAAGTTTGCCACGCCCACTTAAACGCCCACAAACCGCGAAAACCTGTGACGCCCACAATTTGGATGCTAGATGAACAATTTGAACTGAAATGTATTGGTGTCGTCAATACCTATCGATTGATCCAAAAATAAATTTGCCACGCCCACTCTAACGCCCATAACGCTTAAATCTGTCTACCGCTTTTTATTTTCGCTTTGCTGCTTGCATATCTCCTTTTCCCTTTGAGTAACGGGTATCTGATAGTCGAGGTACTCGACTATAGCGTTCTTCCTTGTTATACCCGTTACTCGTAGAGTAAAAGGGTATACTAGATTCGTCGGAAAGTATGTAACAGGCAGAAGGAAGCGTTTCCGACCCCATAAAGTATATATATTCTTGATCAGGATCACTAGCCGAGTCGATCTAGCCATGTCCGTCTGTCCGTCTGTCCGTCTGTCCGTCTGTCCGTCTGTCCGTCTGTCTGTCCGGATGAACGCTGAGATCTCGGAAACTATGAGAGCTAGGCTATTGAGATTTGGCGTACAGATTCCTGAGCTTCTTACGCAGCGCAAGTTTGTTTCAGTAGACTGCCACGCCCACTCTAACGCCCACAAACCGCCCAAAACTGTAACTCCAACAGTTTTGATGCTAGATAAAAAATTTTAACTGAAATATATTGTTCTCATCAATACCTATCGATTGACCTAAAAAAAGTTTGCCACGCCCACTTAAACGCCCACAAACCGCGAAAACCTGTGACGCCCACAATTTGCATGCTACATAAAAAATTTTAACTGAAATGTATTGGTATCGTCAATACCTATCGATTTATCCAAAAATAAATTTGCCACGCCCACTCTAACGCCCATAACGCTTAAATCTGTCTACCGCCGGTAGGTGGCGCATTTTAATCTCGCTTTGCTGCTTGCATATCTCCATTTAGCTGAGTAACGGGTATCTGATAGTCGAGGTACTCGACTATAGCGTTCTTCCTTGTTTTTTATTTAAGTTTATGTTCCATGTTATGGGTTATGATATTATTCCCTTAGCTGTCTGGTCTAGCGAAAAGCAAAGAGGCTGAAAAGAAAACGTTATTGTTAGCAAATATTGTAAATATATATGCATATATAAATATGAAACAATAAAATTAGAATGTTATTAAATGTACATTTAAAATGCATGTATGTATGTATGTACATTATACATAAAAAACTAACAAAACTAGACACGTGCTTCACGCCACTTACAATCACACATACATACATATTGATGTACACGCTTTGGCAATATTTTTGCAGTGTTTGTTTATTGTATCATTATTAAGCACATTATAAATACAGTTAAAATTAAAGAACTTACCCTCGAGGTACGGAAGGGTGGCACAAATGTCCAGTTCACTACAAAAGTTTTTTAACTTTGTGTTACGCGCACGTCTTCACTTTGCTAAATCACACGGCAAATGACAGTCACACAAATGCGGCGCGTACCACTTTACACACCCATTAGTGAGAAAGAGACAACCATATACGCAACGAACTAAAGACCGCTCATCTCTCGTCTCGTTCGCAGAACGGAATTCTCTAGAACCCATTATGAGAATTCGCAACTCATTTTTGAGTATATCGGTTACTCATATTCAGAATATTAATTCTCAAGATGGAAAATGAAGAACACATTTCCTCAAACTTAGAATTTTGTGATCAATTCAAGTTATTTTTCTTAAAACGAGTGCAACTTTTCTCAATATGAGTTTTTTCCACAAATTTTGTACTTAAATTGAGTACATCCTCAAATTGAAATTACAAATACTATATTTGAGAACGTCATAATTTTCTCTGTGTACTCTTAGCTTAAGGCTTAGGAAATTCGAATGGTTGCATCGCGACATCTTATGCCAAGGTTGGCTGGACCTTAACTGACCATTTATTCGTATCTTGATTACACAGAGATTGCCTTTCCTAAACCTGTGTCAAAGTTGCACACCTATATTTACCTACATAAATCGATAGGTACCCTTCAGTTCCAAAAAAAAGTTTCACTTGTGAATCACCTTGTGAATCCCGTGGGATATGTCCTCTTGCACAAGTGAAGAGCAAGTAACACTCCATATAGACAATTGTATGCGATGTCCGTTTATTTTTCGAATTTTTCAATTGTTCCTTATACACATTTGTCGTATGGCCTGTCACGTGCCGATGACACGTCCCACGTAAAACCACTTGTGAAATTCAGAATATTTCCAATGAGTTTTCACTTATGAAAGTATAGAATTTAAAATACATACATTTTTAATTACATTTAAATTCATTTTAATTAGATAGTATTATTCAGATTTTCAATTATGGGACAGTTGTTGTTAGTATTTCTGTTTTTTTGTTTTGTTAGTTTGTTTTTCACGTTCGTCATCGCCTTTCTCAAACATTTGTCCGGGTCCTCGGAGTCCTTGGGCAACGCTCCTGAAAAAATTTATGGGCATAAGATTAAAAAATTCGTATTACTTGTTTATTTGTATATTTACCTTTTAGAGCTGTGTATAAACCCTTTGCGAGATTATTTTTGGCCCAAAACATTTCTTCATCCTTTCTCGGCTAACGGAACCCAATGAATACCTTCAAACCTTACGTACCTTAAACTAAGATCAATGCACCACATCTTAAACTTAATGTAACACTTACCTGACTTTATTATATTAACTTAAAGGAACGATTAAAGTTACTCTGCTGCGCACAATTAAAATGGATGCATCCCTTTCAATCACTCAAACAGAATGCACCAAGTCTTCTTCTCACCCCTTTACTTGATTTCATTTATTTAAGTTTACTATAATCAAAAAATTTACTTTTATAAAACAATATAGTTGTTTTTTTTTATATATTGTACAATAATGCTCCTAAGACATTAGGGCATTCACATGTCGCTGCTCCATGAAAATTTTTCCGCAGAAATGTTAGTTGCTAGCCGAACATAACAGAGAGACGCAAAAGAAATAACGGATCGACCGAAATTTGTCTCCAAGACAAAGAAAGAGAGGGAACATCCGGATATCAGGCTTTCTTTGTTGCACGTTCGTTTTCGTACTCAGTCTTCTAATGTGCTGCATACAAGGCTACGGAAACTAAATCTAAGATCCCAATTCTCTATCTCTGATAGTTTCCGAGATACCCGCGTTCATACTTACGATTTTTTGAAGTTTGTGGGCGTTAGAGTGGGCGTGGCAAACATATTTTTTGGTCAATCGATAGGTATTAATGAGAACAATACATTTCAATTTAAGTTTTTATTCTAGCACTAAAACTGTAGGAGCCACAGTATTGCGCAGTTTGTGGGCGTTCGAGTAGGCGTGACACACTGACGAAACAAACTTGCGCTGCGCAAGAAGCTTAGGAATCTACATGCCAGGTCCCAACTGTCTAGCTTTTGAAGTTTCCGAGATCTCTGCGTTCATCCGGGCGGACAGACAGACGGACAGACGGACATGGCTAGATCGACTCGGCTAGTGATCCTGATCAAGAGTAAATATACTTTATGGGGTCGGAAACGCTTCCTTCTGCCTGTTACATACTTTCCGACGACTCTAGTATACCCTTTTACTCTACGAGTAACGGGCTTAAAAATACTTTGATCAGATCTGAATCTGAAGTGGGTAACCAAAGCGAATTTAGTTTGGGATATAAAATACAATACAAATCCTGAATTATCCGACAACCACAAAATATACAATATAAAACAAGGAAGAACGCTATAGTCGAGTACCTCGACTATCAGATACCCGTTACTCAGCTAAAAGAAGCAAAGGGAAATGGGGATATTCAAGCAGCAAAGCGAGATAGAAATGCGCCACCTACCGGCGGTAGACAGATTTAAGCGTTATGGGCGTTAGAGTGGTGTTGACGAGAGCAATACATTTCAGCTAAAAATTTTTATTCTAGCATCAAAACTGTAGGAGCCACAGTTTTGGGCGGCTTGTGGGCGTTACAGTGGGCGGGGCACTCTGCTGAAACAAATTTGCGCTGCGCAGGAATCTCAGGAATCTGCAGGCCTAATTCCAGTATTTAAGCTTGTATAGTTTCCGAGATTTCAGCGTTCATACGGACAGACGGACAGACGTACAGACGAACATGGCTAGATCGACTCGGCTAGTGATCCTGATCAAGAATATATATACTTAATGGGGTCGGAAACACTTCCTTCTGCCTGTTACATACTTTCCGACGTATCTAGTATACCCTTTTACTCTACGAGTGACGGGTATAAATATCACCTGCAGATCAAAGAAATGATTTGGAGAATGAAATGTTGAAATATTGAAGAAATATGCAGATCCCTCTTAGGACAGATATACGCAGTGAAAGAAATACCGAAAATGATAGAGCTATTTATCTGGATTTTATTAGATCCTCATGAATGAAACAGATATTCAGAAATCCTCATTCTCAATAAACAATGGAACACGAATTCCTAAGAATGCTTTTTGGGCTAACAAACGCTCTTAGAATATTTCAACGAGCAATGGATGATGTTTTAGGAAAACAAGTGGGTAAAACGTGTCGTGTTTATTATTAAATTTAATTGTCATATTAAAATTTTGTTGAACAGAAGCATTAAAATTTCGATTGAAAAATAAAAGTTCTTTAAATTAACAAGGGAGAACGCTGTAGTCGAGTACCTCGACTATCAGATACCCTTTACTCAGCTAAAGGGACCAAAGGGAAATGGAGATATGCAAGCAGTAAAGCGAGATTGACTTGCGCCACCTACCCGTGAGATCAATATGTCGTTATGTGGGCGGTAGACAAATTTAGGCGTTATGGGCGTTGGAGTGGGCTTGGCACATTGTTGAAACGGGTATGAAAACTAACTTTCTCTGTTACGTTGTTTTCCACAATCTAAGGAAAACCGATTCCGATAAAAATTTCTACAATTATAAAATATCCAATTCCTAAAAATATTCGAGAGCTTAGAAGCTTTCTTCGCCTAATAGGATATTACAGAAAATGTATTACAATTTATGCAAAGATTGCGAAACCTTTAACAAAATATTTAGAAGGCCAAAATGGCAAGTATCTTAAAATACATCACGTAAAACGTAATACAGTTGAAAGATTCCGCTGTAAAAGCGGAATATAATCAGTACTACCAGATTACATTAAAAAATTTACTCTAACAGCTGATGCATCTGATTTAGCTATTGGTGCTGTTCTTTCTCAGGAAGGAAAACCAATAACATTTTTTTTAAAAACTTTAACCTGCTCAAAATATAAACCGATCACATGATGTGGTCAACTTGTTCGTGGACAGCCAAGCGGCGATAAAATCCATGCAGTCGTCAACGGTCAGTTCCAAAAATGTAATGGCGCGCAGGGAGGCACTAGACAGCCTCAGCACGACCAAGTCTGTGCGGATATATTGGGTTCCCAGCCACAAGGGCATCGATGGCAATGAGACAGCTTACGTTCTTGCAAAGGAGCGCGTAGAGCTGACGAATGACAGAACGGAGAATGTGCCTATCTCCCTCCGAACGCCACAAAGTGCACTGGAGAAACATTCGGGCACGCGAGCAAAAAGCAGGTGGAGGAATACCAAGACTTGCCGAATCGCAAGAATAATGTGCAAAGAGTGCAATGATAAACTCAACCACTATGTACCGCACGGAAAGACTGGAGACTTTTAGTGGGAATCCTCACAGACCACTGTCTGGCCGCATCACTCGCAACCACACTCGGAATACTATACAGCCGCACCTGCAGAAAATGCGATGAATCGGGGGCTATCGAAACCCTGGAACATCTTATCTGCAATTGCCCGGTTCTCTCACAAGCAAGAAGAAGATACCTCGGTGCC
Source organism: Drosophila suzukii (assembly GCF_043229965.1). Classification (NCBI taxonomy): domain Eukaryota; kingdom Metazoa; phylum Arthropoda; class Insecta; order Diptera; family Drosophilidae; genus Drosophila; species Drosophila suzukii. Next base: position 2,156,158 of record NW_027255937.1, on the reverse strand, counting down.
CCAGTACTGGCATCACTAGGAGATGCCTCCAGCAGGAAACCAGGCGAACTTCTTGCCTTCGCCAAAAACACCTCGATCCTTGTGGACATAAAATCCTCTAAACTCATCTCAATGTTCATACAAATCAACCGGACAAGTAAGGGCCATATTGGCCAGTGCGTGACCCCGTGAGGGCCGTCCGGGTTAACCGAACCGAACAATTATGCGCAACAAATAAGAATGAACTTTTAGCCATAGTATGGGCTTTTAAAAATCTGGGGAATAACTTATATGTGTTTAACAACATCGAGATTTACACAGATCATCAACCTCTTTCACTCTCAATTTCTCAAATAAATAGAAATATCAACATGAAGAGATGGTATTCCTTCATTGAAAGTTGTTCACCCAAAATTATTTATCCAAGGATCCAAATAAACAACTGAACGGAAAGTATCGTTTTGGTCCCAGATCAAAACAATCAGCATTCAGCAGAGAGTAGTTTTGAGAATGCTATAGAAGAAACCCGAAAACCAGTTTAAGCAACAAATACTAATATTTATTTATTTATTTATATAAAGCTAGCTTAAAGTTAAAACTATAGGCTAACTAAATTAAGAGCTCTATTAGCTAAGGTCTTCAGCTCATCTGAGGTGATGAATTAACAGCATTTTTATATACATTTAAATTTTAAACTTAATTTGGGCTTTTTCAAGAAATGTGATGCTTTGTATGGTGTTGTCGGGGGTTGGGTTTGAGATGGTGTTGATGGGGTTAAGTGATTGGAATGATTCTGATCTGTGTTGGGATAAGGAAGGGCAGTGTATAATGATATGTTGGATGTCTATTGGGGAGTGGTGGCAGAATGTGCATGTGTTGGGAAGTGTTCTATCCATGTAATGGGCATTAGTCAGTTTGGTATGTCCTAGTCGTATCCGGTGTAAAAGTATTTGTGTTTTCTTATTGGTGTTTGGGGGTATCTGATAGATGGATTGCGGTGAGGTCTGTAGCATTTGTTTGTACCAAGGCGATACATTGTTGTAGATGTCAGCTTGTTTTGATTGTATGTGCTTTTTCAAGATGTGTGATATGTCGTTAGAGTTGTTGTTTGCGGAGTAGGAAAGGGGGTATTTGTGGGCCTCTTTGACAAATGCTAATAGCAACGGGGAGGTATTCATTACACGAGTCGATTAATGTATTCGGAAATACTAGACAAATAATAGAGTATGACACTCCAAAAAATTTAATATCAATATTAAGGAAATATATTCCACCTAATATAACTGTTCGTACCCAAAGGTACTTAACATGACCACACCCAACAAATCAAGCAGAAACCAAGTTGGGAACAGTACCAGGCGATCAGTAGCACTCACTGCAGATGAGAAGTGCTTATCAGCATATTATATGTCTCACTAACTCACCGTCTCACCAACTCAACGGTACACTGACGCGCCAATGCAGTCAGCACATGTTGCAGTTTTAGCCGAGCCAACTGCACCATAATCATAATTCCCTGACCTACTTTAGATTATAGCTTATTTCACTAATCATTACACTAAGCTTCCGTGTTCCAAGTAGTATATAAGCAGGTATCAAATGAAGAATAAATCAGTTATCAACGCATCTCATAACTCCGCGGTTCTACATCTGGGAATAGGGCTCGTAATACACTATCTCAACTAGCAGCTAACCACGTTAGCTCACCCTCAGCGCAGCTCCAGCATCGCCTGTGGTCCGGCATCGCAGTAACCATCGTTACCATTGCCGCGACGCGATCGTCCTGCCAGCAAAGCGTCCCCGTGCCAGCGACAAGTGCCCATTACCCCCTTGTCCCGCGGTGTGACCCGGAAGTGTCTACTTCGGCTAGGCACAAACAATAACAATAGGGGTTCACTGTACTTTAGAGGACTTTTATAGAAATAAAAAATCACTCAATGATAATTTTATACAAAAATTTGTATGCACAAAAACATTTGTCCAGGATTTCGAAAACCCTGAAGACAGATCGCTTTTAATCACAGAAACGCATTGTAGGGCTTTTAGAGGGCTTGATGAAAATTGCAAACAAATAACTCTACTATATTATTGGCCTAATTTATCCAAGAAACTTAGGGAGTTTATAAAAAATTTCACTATCTGCAATCAATACAAATATAACAGACACTTATTTAACGATTTTCAACGTGGTCGCACGTCGGTTTTTGATAAGCCACGCCCAGGTGCCCCGAAAAAGGCTACCACGGAGGATAACGTGACAAAAATCCACGATCTCGTATTGGCAGACCGCCGCTTGAAGATACGCGAGGTAGCTGAGAAAGTAGGCATGTCAACAGACCGCGTGGGTCACATCCTGGATGCAATTTTGGGCATGAGAAAGCTGTCGGCGCGATGAGTGCCGCGTTTGCTCACTCCGGACAACAAACGCAACCGTGAGACCACTTCAGAGCAGTGTTTGACGCTGCTTAAGCGCAATCAGAAGGAGTTTCTGCGTCGTTTCGTGACCGTCGACGAAACATGGATCCACTGGTGCACACCAGAGACCAAGGAACAGTCGAAACAGTGGACTTCACCCGGCGAACCTGCTCCGAAGAAGGCGAAGACTGTCCCATCGGCCGGAAAGGTGATGGCCACCGTTTTTTTGGATTCAGAAGGTGTGATCTACATCGACTACATCGAAGGGAAAAACGGTCACAGGGCTGTACTATGTCGAATTATTGGGCCGATTCGCCGCCGAATTGCTGAAAATACGGCCCCATTTGACGAAGAAAAAAGTGCTCTTCCATCATGACAACGCACCGGCTCAAACTTCCGCCCTTGCCAAGGCCAAATTGGTCGAATTGGGCTACGAACTGTTACCCCATCCACCATATTCTCCAGATTTGGCCCCGTGTGACTTCTTTTTGTTTCCAAACTTGAAAAAGTTACTCGCTGGACAGAAATTTGCGTCGAATGAGGAGGACGTCTCCTTCACAGAGGTCTATTTTGCAGACCTCGAGAAAACGTATTTTTCAGACGGGTTAAAGAAGTTGGAGCATCTCTGGGTACTAAGTAGTGAAAGAAATTTCGAATAAACTAAATAAGCTTAATTCTAGATATACAAAACAAGTAGTTAAGGAAAATCTTTCGAATAAAGTTATTATAAAAACAGAAAGATAATATTAAATAATTTGTCTCTAATTCCAGATAATGATTTAAATAATGTACTTATTATTGCTAATAGCTACAACCAGTTCAGAAATTATGGATTATACAAACCATAATTTCTTCTTTACAAGGGTAACAAAGATGTTTTTATTAATGAATCATCCGCAGAATTATTTCATATAACTAATTTTAGTTATTTTAGAGATATAATTAATCTTGAAACAGAATTTTCAAACAATGACGACAGCCATAATTTTCATTGGGACATATCCCACGAAATAAAAATTATTAAATTATAATTGATAGAATTATCACTAGATAAAAAAGAGGTATTAATGAATTAGGCACCATTTGGAAATGGACAGCAGGAACACCAGATCATGACGATTTCATAACAGTCCAAAATATAATCGATGATCTAATACAAAATAAAAACGATCAGTTTGTTATTAATTCCAATATATTCAGAGAAATAATATCTTTATCTGACAAAGTTTTAAACAGAAAGTAAGAAAGTCGTCTGCGCTTGCTTACTTACAATCTAATGAATTTAATGGACACATTTATACTCTTACAAAATGTATGCATTTTAAAAATGAAGACATGCAAGAAATACTTGAACAGAAACCTGTAATTATAACTGACCTTTTGGAAATATCTGAAATTAAAAGAGCTTTTCACCAAGATCTTATTATAATATACATAAAATGCATGAAGATGGAAAATAACAATTGATAATCACGTCGCAAAATGTAGAAATTAGTATTCCGTAATGTCTAATTTTAAGACAGAAATATAAAATAGGTCTTGCACAACAAACTCAGAAGGTTCTTGTTTTACCAGATTACTAAATGGAAAAAAATCGTTTTATAACCAAATCAGAGAAAACAAGGAAGAACGCCATAGTCGAGTACCTCGAATATTAGATACCCGTTACTCAGCTAAAGGATTTAAAGGGAAATGGAGATATGCAAGCAGCAAATACGCCACCTACCCGCGATCTCAATATGTAGGTTTGTGGGCGGTAGACAGATTTAGGCGTTATGGGCGTTAGAGTGAGCGTGGCAAACTTCTTTCCGTATGATCGCTGAGATATCGGAAACTATAAGAGCTACAATACTGGGATTAGGCATGCAGATTCCTGAGATTCCTGCGCAGCGCACGTTTGTTTCAGAAATGTGCCACGCCCACAAACCGCCCAAAGCTGTGGCTCCTACAGGTTTGATGCTAGAAAAAAAGTTGTATCTGAAATGTATTGGTCTCATCAATACCTATCGGGCAATACGCCAGAAGTATTGAAAGGTTTTATTCTGCCTTATAAATATTAAGAAAATATTTAACGGAAATGGCAAATGATGCCCTAACACATAATGGTATGGTATTAAATTTCGATGCCATAGTGACCAGACTTGACTTTGTCTTTAGTGAAAAACGTCCCATTCATATTATCAAACAAACGTCCCATTCATATTATCAAACAAGAATTGATTGTATTGAGTCAGTAAAAATTATCCCTAATGGATTATTTTGGTTAATAGAAAATTAACTCTATTAAACAATCAAACAAAAACACCTCTTAACGAGGTAAAAAGTAGTGGCGAAAGCGCTCTTAACAAAAATTTCTGATATCAACAATTGTGACGAAAAATGATATTACATTCGATAAAACAAATAAACTATATTAAATTATATTACAATTTAAAAAGAAATCGTTCGACTCAATTTTGAGAAAATAGTCAAAAAGTGGTTTTAAAAAATAACTTTTTATCGTAACTCTAAATCTATTATATTTCCTAGCGGGTTTTTCCATAAGTCGTAGAACAAACGTTTTCTATTTCAAGCTACTTTATACACCCATAGGGTTTCCAAAACCCTAAAACTAGGATGGGATGCATACAAACCCACAAACAAAGGGACAAACATTTTCATTTTGGGAAGAAGAAGAAAATCTTGTTTTTTGAATTACTTTTGAACGGAACGTCGGATTTCAACAAATGAGGTGTCATTCGACGCGTACTCTCAGTATGAATAGAACTCGCTAAACAGCTTGGGGCTTTTATCCCCACCGTATCCAGCAGCTCCAATTTTCAAAATTTTTTCTTTTACACTTTCACCGCTTTTTCTCCCAAACAAATCTATATTTCGAAAGTCTTGGTATGCAATCTTCTTAGTTAGTGCGATACCTTTCGATTGGTGTATCACTCGTTATGATCGGACCATAATTGCAGATTTTCAATTCTGCGGCTATATAAAGTAGTTGTCTTCGCACGCTCTCTTGCGCGCTTCGCCACAACGTGTACTGCCGTCCACAGTGATAAATCTATTATGACTTATGGTAGGAATAAACCAATAACAGCAGAAATTAACGAAAAGCATAAGAAGGCAGCTCTCAGAGTTTTCATTACCGGCTAAATCTCGGACACAATTTTCCCAAAAAATCCTTTTGACTTACCAAATGCAATGGTAATAGTTCGAGAATTAGAAATTATCAACATGAGGGCTCATTTCGCAAAAAGTTTCTCAACTTCTCAGGGAAAATATATCGAGCCAAGCTCGGGTGGAAACGGAGAAACACATTTAAACCACAAACCAAGACAGCAAAACAATAATTATAACAACCAGAGGAACAATAATAATTTAAGGTTTAACCAATACAATAATCAAAACCTAAATACTGTCGGGTCACGCAGCCGCAGCAGCTAATTAACTTCTGAATTCGATCTCTTATATTTATTACATCGCGAAAGGTATTTTACTCTAATCTAGCTCTTTCATTTATGTGTACTTGCATTTTTGGGCTCAGTATTCGGCTGGCTGTCCTTTTTTAAAATCAGTACGAATTCAGATCTCGATATTAAACGCACTTTCGTCTCGCCTGCTCTACTCTCTTTCGATAACAAATTGTTAACAAGCATAAATCATCCCGAAATTTCGTATTTTAATTTTACAATAACTAATAAAAAAGCTTATTAGATTAACATTGGTGGCGCCGACGTGATTTGTACATAAATAAAACTAAGTGCCAATCATATAAGTCTATTTATTGACTTTTTCGTTCCCGCGGCTGCGGTGCATTGGCGGAGCAACAAATCATAAAGCCTTAAATGCAGTGAGCGCTGTAAATAATTAGCAGTTGATGATCATCAATCAGTTATACATAGGAGCGGACATAGCCAAGTAACGGGCTGTTATTCCCTCGTTTGCTTTGCGCTTATCTTCCCCCTGAAACCGAATTTCGGGCATTTTGTCTGCTGGGTTTGTTGTTGTTGTTGTAGCCATGCCTACGGGAACTTTTGGAGATGTTACCGCTGATGCAAACAGGGCAATATTTTTAAAGCGCAATGCAACGGCTTTATTTAATAGAGTGGAGCGCTTAGTAGATTCCCTATCAAGTGCGGCGTTAACTTCATGCGACGAATCCGGTCTTCATGTGAGGTTGGAGTTGATTGATGAGCTTCAAGAGTCATTTAAAAAGGTTCTCGGTAAGCTCAAAGAATTGGATTTCGAGAAAATTGAAAGTGATTTAAGTGAGAAATTTGATGACATTCTCGTAATTCTGAAGTCATCGGTTCGATCCGAAATTTCGGACGGCAACTACGCAATTGCTTTAGATTTGCTGCAAAATAGATTTGATAATCGACGTTTGGTTTTTCAGGCACACATTACTGAGATCCTGGGACTTAAGGCGGTGCAGAGTGGTTCGGTCTCGACACTTTGGGAGCTGTCCGATAAGTTCAACGCTCATATTCGTGCTCTCAAAGGACTGGGCACGACGGAACAAATCGCAGGATGCACCATCGTCCAAGTCCTGTTCCAAAAGTTGGATCCGGCAAGTCAGGCAAAGTGGGAAGAGCGTTTAGAGGACCCTGCCTTCGTCAATTTAATTGCTACGTGGGAGTCAATGGCATCATTTCTGGAGCAGCGATGCAGGACGTTGGAGACTATGGATTTCGCCACGGCAAACTATGCGCCGGGCAATGAGGTGGGAAGTAAGAGAATACCCAATGCGCGTAGATCAGCAAAAAAAAAAAACCAACACTTGAGGTTCGCCGGAGGATTCTACTAATAAAATCTCCATACGAACACATAGCGGCCAGTTTAAAATTTGCCAATTCTTTTGCTGCCCTTCAAAGAATTTTCGGATACGTCAATTAGTTTAGTAATCGCATGCGTCGCCCTACGCTCACGGTGTCTGACCTTCAAGGCGGTACTCTGCTCTTGTCTCGCCTTGTCCAGCGCTCACATTTGTGGGATGACATCAAATCATTGCAGTCAAAGGTATTGGTGCACTCATCCAGCTCGCTCGCATCTCTCTCGCCATTCATTAATCAATTGATTGATCTGATGGTCGGCTAAGGAATTCCTCGCTGGATCTTAATGGGCGTCATCCAATTATATTACCACGGAGTCATTCGGTCACTATTTCCATTATTGCTCACTTTCATGAACGCAATCTGCACACTGGGCCACGGGCACTACTCGGCATAATTCGATTCCAGTATTGGTCTATTGGGGGGAGGAAGACGGTGATGAAGGCAGTAAACAAATGTATTAAATGATTTCGAATGAAGCCTCGAGTAGTGGAGCATATAATGGCGGATCTTCCAAAGATACGACTTGATGGATCTCATGCATTCGAAGTCACTGGCATTGACTTTTACGGGCCAGTTCTCTACAAGTCAGAGGTGCGAAGCAGGCCTCCAGTAAAATGCTACGTTTGTGTCTTAATTTGTTTCGCCACAAAGGCTATTCATTTGGAGTTGATCAAGGATCTTTCTACGGTGTCGTTTCTACATGGCCTCAAAAGATGAATATGAACTAGAAGAAGGCCGCGGCAGATTTGGTCTGATAGTGCAACCAACTTTGTTGGCGCTCGCAATGAGCTGCTCGAACTTAGGCGCCTATTCCTCAGCAATGATTATCAGAGCTACATTGGACTTTTGCCTAGCGCAGGCTATTGATTGGTGTTTCATTCTTCCTAGGTCGCCACACTATGGCGGTCTTTGGGAAGCGGCTGTGAAGATCGCTAAGCATCATTTGTTTGCTATTTGCTGTTTTAGCCTTTGAGGAGTTGCGGACCCTGGGGTGTCACATTTCGGCGGTTTGTAATTCTCGACCATTAGTCTCGATTTCAGAAAACCCCGCTGATCTGGATGTATTAATTCCAGCAAATTTTTTGAATGGTGGTCCGCCTTCCTCTTTCGTCGAGCCGGATGTGAACAGTCTTAACTTCAAGAGAAGAAGATCTTTTGGTCCCGATGGAAGGAAGAATAGCATCAGGAATTCTGAATTCGATCTCTTATATTAATTGCATCGCGAGAGGTATCTCTCAGCATTCGGTCATTCGGTGATCTCGACGTTAAACGCACTCTCGTCTCGCCTGCTGTGCTCTCTTTCGCTAATAAACTGTTAGCAGGCATAAAGCAACCCAAAATTTCGTATTTATACCCGTTACTCGTAGAGTAAAAGGGTATACTAGATTCGTCGGAAAGTATGTAACAGGCAGAAGGAAGCGTTTCCGACCCCACAAAGTATATATATTCTTGATCAGGATCACTAGCCGAGTCGATCTAGCCATGTCCGTCTGTCCGTCTGTCCGGATGAACGCTGAGATCTCGGAAACTATGGGAGCTAGGCTATTGAGATTTGGCGTGCAGATTCCTGAGCTTCTTACGCAGCGCAAGTTTGTTTCAGCACAGTGCCACGCCCACTCTAACGCCCACAAACCGCCCAAAACTGTGGCTCCTACAGTTTTGATGCTAGAATAAAAATTTTAACTGAAATGTATTGTTCTCATCAATACCTATCGATTGACCCAAAAAAAAGTTTGCCACGCCCACTTTAACGCCCACAAACCGCGAAAACCTGTGACGCCCACAATTTTCATGCTAGATAAAAAATTTTAACTGAAATGTATTGGTCTCGTCGATACCTATCGATTGATCTAAAAAAAAATTTTCCACGCCCACTCTAACGCCCATAACGCTTAAATCTGTATACCGCCGGTAGGTGGCGCATTTTAATCTCTCTTTGCTGCTTGCATATCTCCATATAGCTGAGTAACGGGTATCTGATAGTCGAGGCACTCGACTATAGCGTTCTTCCTTGTTTAATTTTGCAATAACTAAAAAAAAGCGTATTAGTTCAAAAAATACTTATAGTAATTATAATCAAAATAAAAATAATTCCTGGAACCCGGGCAGGTTTAATCAACAAAATCAATGGAACCACAAAGAAAGCCAGAGCCAATGGAGATTAAAACAAGGAAGAACGCTATAGTCGAGTACCTCGACTATCAGATACCCGTTACTCAAAGGGAAATGGAGATATGCAAGCAGCAAAGCGAAATTAAAATGCGCCACCTACCGGCGGTAGACAGATTTAAGCGTTATGGGCGTTAGAGTGGGCGTGGCAAAATTATTTTTGGATCAATCGATAGGTATTGACGACACCAATACATTTCAGTTAAAATTTTTTATCTAGCATGCAAATTGAGGGCGTCACAGGTTTTCGCGGTTTGTGGGCGTTTAAGTGGGCGTGGCAAACTTTTTTTTAGGTCAATCGATAGGTATTGATGAGAACAATACATTATACATACATTCAGTTAAAATTTTCTATCTAGCATCAAAACTGTAGGAGTTACAGTTTTGGGCGGTTTGTGGGCGTTAGAGTGGGCGTGGCAGTCTACTGAAACAAACTTGCGCTGCGTAAGAAGCTCAGGAATCTGTACGCCAAATCTCAATAGCCTAGCTCTCATAGTTTCCGAGATCTCAGCGTTCATCCGGACGGACAGACAGACGGACAGACGGACAGACGGTCAGACGGACAGACGGACAGACGGACAGACGGACAGACGGACAGACGGACATGGCTAGATCGACTCGGCTAGTGATCCTGATCAAGAATATATATACTTTATGGGGTCGGAAACGCTTCCTTCTGCCTGTTACATACTTTCCGACGAATCTAGTATACCCTTTTACTCTACGAGTAACGGGTATAACAAGGAAGAACGCTATAGTCGAGTACCTCGACTATCAGATACCCGTTACTCAGCTAAAGGGACCAAAGGGAAATGGAGATATGCAAGCAGCAAATCGAGATTTAAATAAGCCACCTACCAACGGTAGACAGATTTAAGCGTTATGGGCGTTAGAGTGGATCAATCGATAGGTATTGACGAGACCAATACATTTCAGTTAAAATTTTTTATCTAGCATGAAAACTGTGGCCGTCACAGGTTTGGGCGGTTTGTGGGCGTTAGAGTGGGCGTGGCAATTTTTTTTCGGGTCACTCGATAGGTATTGATGAGAAGAATACACTTATGTTAAAATTTTTGTTCTAGCATCAAAACTGTAGGAGCCACAGTTTTGGGCGGTTTGTGGGCGTAAGAGTGGGCGTGGCACATTTCTGAAACAAACTTGCGCTGCGCAAGAAGCTCAGGAATCTGCACGCCAAATCTCAATAGCCTAGCTCCCATAGTTTCCGAGATCTCAGCGTTCATCCGGACGGACAGACAGACGGACAGACGGACAGACGGACAGACGGACATGGCTAGATCGACTCGGCTAGTGATCCTGATCAAGAATATATATACTTTATGGGGTCGGAAACGCTTCCTTCTGCCTGTTACATACTTTCCGACGAATCTAGTATACCCTTTTACTCTACGAGTAACGGGTATAATTATAATCAGAACAAACTAATAGAAATTATACCCATAACACTCAGCAAGGTCAACCCCAAAATAATAGGGTACCAACTGGAATTGTTAACTAACAATATTGAGGAGGACCATTTTTTTTAGACAAAAGTTAGGATTAGACTTACCCTACTTAAGAAATGATAGTAAAATAAAAAAGAAGTTAAAAATGTTAATTGGCACTGAAGCAATCTCTATATTAAAATAGGAATTTATAAAAATAGAAATGAGCTTCCGATATATAAAAGAGTATCCACAGTAAATGGATTTTCAATAACTAATCACTATCATATGATAACTATATTTGATACACAATATAAAATTTATGAAATAGAAGGGTTTGATTCAGATTTACTAATTTGTTTTAACCTTTAAATACACAGAGAAAATTATGACGTTCTCATATTGAGTATTTGTATTCTCAATTTGCGGATGTACTCAATTTAAGTACAAAATTCGTGGAAAAAACTTATGTTGAGAATATCTGCAATCATTTTAAGAAAAAGAACTTGAATTGATTACAAAATTCTAAGTTTGAGGAAATGTGTTCTTCAATTTCCAACTTAAGAACTAATATTCTCATCATGAGTATTCGAAAATCTCAAAAAAGAATTGGATTTTCTCATAATGAGATCTAGATTGTAAGTGGCGTGAAGAACGTGTCTAGTTTTTTTAGTTTCTATGTACATTGTACATACATACATACAAATATAATTTTCAAAATGCTTTCAAATGTACATTTAATAACATTCTAATTTTATTGTTTCATGTTTGTATATGTATATATATTAACAATATTCTTTCTCAGCCTCTTTGCTATTCGCTAGACCAGATAACTAAGGGAAAAAATGTCATAGCTTAGAACATGGAGCACAAACTTAAATAAAAAATAATATATATGTATACATATTACTGTATTACAAAATAAAATGAAAAAAAAAATATTTTACCCTTTTTTGGTTAATAGAACATTTCTTCATTTGGGAATTTAAAAGTTCACTATCAAGAACTTGTTTCTTATTTTGAGCGCTCGAAATTTCTCAGTATAAGAAAAAGGGGATACTCCTTTCTAAAATTCAAGCTAAATAATTTCATAAAATGATTGCAGTTTGTACTCATATTGAGGAGAAATGTTCAAAGTAGAGTTTTAAGACATTTAAGACATTTTTTTTGAGAAATTAATATTTTGCACTTAAAGTGAGAATTTTTGTTTATGCTGAATTTTTGAGTACAAAAATTCTTAATTTGAAAGCAAATTACTTGAATAATTCTCTCTGTGTACGAGCTGTGATTGATACAGTTAAAGGGGTAACTAAATATAACGGAAAAGAAAAGAAATTAAATTATGACAACGGGCACATTTTAATCCAACTCTTCTTAACAGAAGAAAACACCATTCTTCCATTAAAGGAATTTATATTAAAACAAGGAAGAAAGCTATAGTCGAGTACCTCGAATATTAGATACCCTTTCCTCAGCTAAAGGGATGAAAGGGAAATGGAGATATGCAAGCAGCAAATACGCCACCTACCCGCGATCTCAATATACAGTTATGTGGGCGGTAGACAGATTTAACCGATATGGGCGTTAGAGTGGGCGTGGCAAACTGGGTCAATCAATAGGTATTGACGACACTAATACATTAGAGTTACAATTTTTTTCTAGCATGAAAATTGTGGGCCCCACAGGTTTGCGCGGTTTGTGGGAGTTAGAGTGGGCGTGGGATATATGCGTAACAAACCATTGGAAAAGGCTTGAAAAATGTTTTACAATGACACCAAACGGGTAGTGGGAATATACGTCAAGCTTTTTCTCTGCTGTAAAATAAAAACTGCACAATTAAAACAAAACTCACCAAATTATAATTTCACACCTTCGCGCACAAGCAGTCATGAGTAAGGACTCGAGGGTAGGGGGCGAGATTCCGGTTCGTGGGTACGCACGTTCACTTTCTCCTGCTCATTCTCAGAAGATAACAAGGGGTCACAATATTTTAAATGCAATAAAACCAATAATACCAAACACACTTATTATGGGATGTGTATATGTTTGCAATTAATATCCGTGTTCATACTTACGATTTTTTAAAGTTTGTGGGCGGCTTGTGGGCGAGATCTCAGTGCTCATACGGACAGACGGACAGACGGACATGGCTAGATCGACTCGGCTACTGATCCTGATCAAGAATATATATACTTTATGAGGTCGGAAAAGCTTCCTTCTGCCTGTTACATACTTTCCGACGAATCTAGTATACCCTTTTACTATACGAGTAACGGGTATAATGACATCACAAAAATTGGGCAGTGTGGCAGTCTATGCGTCTGAGTCTGGAACGAGTGTACCACTTGCAGACCGTCCAAGTATCTATTTGTCTGATAGGTGCAATCTCTTTAATTTTCTTATGTTCACATGTCTGGAATGTGTAAGATCAAATCTGTTTGTGTTTGTGTGAGAGACGAGTTTTGATCTGAAGCGAGTGACAGTCTTAGTGACAGATGTGCAAACAGGATTAATTTTGAGATCTTGAAAAATGGTAGTGTTTCTTAGCATATATCTTAGAATATTTGCTTGGCTGGAGTTAATTCTTTTTATAGACGTGTTACATTTACTGGGTTTTTTACCAGTGAAGTATACACGTGTATTTTCAAAGATACATTTTTGTTTTCGTCCCAGAACGCTGAAAAGGTAAATTGTCTAAGATTCTCTCATTTCCACAAGTAGTTCTAAAGCATGTCATAAACTGGACTCAAGCAAGAGCTACCCGAACATGCGCTCCTTTCCATGAGTTTGTGAGTCGTCCATTTATTTATTTATTTATTTATTTATTTCGCCAACAGTTGGTACCTTAACTGGCTACTTGTCTATTACTAAACTAAATACTAAGGGACGAAAGGTAATTGTAAAGGGTTTTCCTAATTAATTCCCTAGGGGAGCATGGGTCCAGCCGCATGTGAGATGGAAGTTTGTTCCAGTAGAACAAGGCTCTACACAGAGGCTCATTAAAAGCATAGTTAGCTCTATATGCCGGAATAAAAAAAGGTTCAAATGACCTTAAAGACCTACCAGGTACGGAAAAGCCTATGCTACTCAGCAATGCAGGGCAGTCTATTTTGGAGGACAGCAGGTCACAAATAAAAACTAGTGCGCTAGTTGTTCTACGATCTTGTAGGGAAGAAAGGTGCACAAGACGACATTTCGCAGAGTAAGAGGGAACCGGGTCATTAAAGTTTAGAGAAAGAAGGGCAAAAGATAGAAATTTTTTTTGAACACGCTCAATACGATTGATGTGTGTAGTTCCAGTCGGACTCCAGACAAACGAAGCATATTCCAATCTGGACCTAATGAACGAAGAAAATAGGCTTAGTTTCGTGTACGGATCTTTAAATTGCGTGGAATTTCGTTTTACAAAACCATACATAGCGTATGCCTTTGGAATTATGTAGTTTATGTGATCCATAAAAGTAAATTTGGTATCAAACATAACTCCTAGGTCCAGTGATTCATTTCTTAAGGAAAGAACATGGGAACTAATGGAATAAGAGCTAAGGACATTAATTAATCGTTTGCTGTACCTAACGTAGAAACATTTTGACACGTTCAGAGGCAACTTATTACGAGAACACCAATTTCCCACTTTTACTAGGTCATTTTGAAGAAGTTCACTATCGGAGATTGAATTCACAGACCTAAATATTTTAAGATCGTCCGCAAACAACAGGAATTCAGAATTTGTTATGCAATAGCTTAAATCATTAATGAAGATGATGAATAGAAACGGACCCAATGCACTTCCCTGAGGAAGGCCAGAAGTAGCCACATACGGGTTTGAGAAAACACCATTGCACTCTACTCTATAAATCCGCCCATCTAAATAAGATTTAAACCAATTTAATATTGATGAATGAAATCCCAATTTCTGCAATTTTGCCAATAAAGCATTATGGGAGACTTTGTCAAATGCTTTGGCGAAGTCGGTGTAGACTACATCAACTTGATGATGACTGATAAACGAGTGGATGCAAAAAAGATTAAACGTAGCTAAGTTAGTGGTAGTTGACCTTCCAGGCATAAAACCATGTTGGTTAGGACTGATGATCCGACCAGCAAGAAAAGTTAGCTGCTTAGCTACAATTCGTTCAAACATTTTTGAAACATTTCTTAGCTTTGCAATTGGCCTATAATTTGAAACAATGTTTTTGTAACCAGACTTGAATATAGGAGAAACTGTGGCAAGTTTCCATCTATGCGCAAATACGCCAGTGGAAAGAGACTTGTTGAAGATCATTTTTAGGGGCTCACAAAGAACACCTATACAGTTCTTCAAAATAAATGGAGAAAGGCCATCGCAGTCTAATTTTCCTGAGTCGTTAAAACTCTCAGCCGCCATATGACAGTCCAAATCAGTAACATCCAAGCACCCAATATTTAGCATCGTGGCAATGGCACCGAGTGAATCATCGTCATTCCACAGCGAGCTCGGTTCAAAGTTAGATACAAAGTACTTAGCAAATAGATTAGCGACCCCAATATCAGAAGAAGCTGAAAGACTTTCATATGACATATGGGAAGGAAAGTAGGAGGTTGTACGTTTAGAATTGATAAAGTGCCAGAATGACTTAGGATTGGTAATTAGTTTACACTCTATATCAGCAATATATTGGCTGTATAAGAATTTATTGAGGAACTCAAACTCACGCTTATGTTGTTTGTACCGATCAAAGTCGGCAGCTTCACCGCTTTCTATGTAGCGCTTATAGAATTTATTTCGGAGATTTTTGTATTTTTTTAGTCCTTGTGTGTACCATGGTAGTCTATAAGAACTTTGAACTCTAGTTTTAGCATATCTGCCTTTAATAGTAGAGAGAAAAGATATAAAAACTTCATAGGTTGTATTCACATCCGCATGCGAGAGGACTTCCGCCCATCTGATATTAGAAATATCACTACGGATAGAATCTAAACTGCTAGAATTAATATAGGTAAGAGGCAAGCGAGAATTATTTGGTGAGAAAATATAACAAGTAATTAAGATTAATAGGGGCTTGTGATGAGCATCACACGCGGCTAGAGGATTATCGCTGCAGCATAGAGTAAGGCATAAATCAGGGTGTACAAAAATTAGATCTAGAAGCTTATTTAAGTTATTAAAAACATGGTTAATCTGGACTAATCCCATACTAAGAAGCTCATCGATGACTAAGATTTCATGGGGAAGATGCAGATTACTGGGAACCATTGCTGAAGACTCAAGATCATGAGCCCACACGAGCGAAGATAGGTTGAAGTCGCCCAAAACACATATATATTGGCCATCTTCCAGCTCCTGGTATAGGTGGGCAATGTTGTCAACATGCGCTTTATATAAATCAAAACTGCTGCTTGGGGGTATGTATGATACTGTCAGGAAAATTGTTTCCGTAGGACCAGCGAGAGATACACAGAGTTGGTCGAGCAGAGAATCCTCGTTCTGGAGACAAATAGCAATGCAACGCAGCTCACGCCGCACAGCAATTAAAACTCCGCCACCTCTGGAGCATCGTGTTTTAACGGAATCTCGATCCTTACGGAACACATGATAAAGATTTGTATCGAAGAATTCATTATCGAAGAAATCCATGTTGAGCCAGGTTTCAACAAAAATGATGACGTCATGATCACCATGAGACGTTGCCTGGAAAAGGGATTGAGCTTTCGTACGCATACCACCGATATTTTGAAAATAAATATTGAAATTTGTATTGTTAGCGCATATCCGGTCATCCATGGTCATGCTATCAATAACTGGTCCAGCATCATGGCCCGAATCCGTAAATTTAAATGCTGATCAGCAATTCTCATCTGCAGTCTGTGCAACTGGGCGCCTGGTACTGTCCCCAACTTGGCTAATGCTTGATTTATGTGGTGCTGGTCATACTAAGCAACCTTGGGTTCGAACAGTGATATTGACACAGGTCTGATGCTAGATGTGTGTGTCCTGGGCACAGCAAAGATGAAATTAATTAATATCCTTTTAAAACAAAACTATTTACATTTCCTTTTACTCGCCTAGAGCTGTTTAACATCATACGAAGGTCTGAGTATGACTTGTTTGAGGAACAGTCTCAGCACTTAGAAAACTTGTATGAAAAACTTAAAGGGTTATTCCAAAATTAAACATGTAGAACACGAGGTCGCTACGAGAAAGTGTGTGAAGAATCCGGCAACCGAGCCAAGTTTCGAAAAATCCATAACTTGAGAGAACAACATTCTTCGACAGTGCTAGCTTTAGCTACTCAATATAAACTTAAAATTGAACGTATATACCATTATATATATACCCTTAAGTTCTAGAGTATGCTCGGTGGAGTAGGTTCTAACATGTCAGAAGATAAAAAGTTTTTTTTTTGTACCAAAAACACTGTTCCGCTATCGACGTCAGCACTGAAGTCGGCGCAGCGTAAAAAACTGCCGACGAAATCGGTCGTGCAACAAAGAGAGGCAGGTTTCTTATAATCTGCCTGCACTGGGAGCTCGCAGGTCAGGTAAGTGTTACGTTAAGTTTAAGATGTTGTGCATTGATGTAAGTTTAGTGTACGTACATTTTTTAAGTTTTATAAGTTTTACGAAATAACCTAGAAAATTCTGCTTCCGGTATCCGAAAGCAGCATCATGAAATGTTTTGTGCCATAGGAAAAAATTCTAACAAAAGGTTATAAACAGCTCTAGAATGTAAATGTACAAATATACAAGTTCAACAAATTTTTTAATCATATGCCCTTATATACCCAGGAGCGTTGGCCAAACATTCCGAGGACCCGGGTGAATACTGAGTCCATTCTACCGGCACAAGTTGGCTCTACAGAAACACAATCTGCGGTAGAAACAAGTCTCCCGAGCCAAGGCCAGAATAGTGTCACACTTTCATCTTCATCTTATATTATGTTGTTTGCTGAGACATGGTTGAAACCGGAGAAATTCTTCCTGGAACCCAGGCAAGGAGGTGGAGTCTTAATTGCCGGGGACTCTACCCTCACGTCGGAATATTGAAATTATATGTGTAAGGCTATATTTACCTGGTAGCCTATGCTACTCAGCAATGCAGGGCAGTCTATTTTGGAGGACAGCAGGTCACAAATAAAAACTAGTGCGCTAGTTGTTCTACGATCTTGTAGGGAAGAAAGGTGCACAAGACGACATTTCGCAGAGTAAGAGGGAACCGGGTCATTAAAGTTTAGAGAAAGAAGGGCAAAAGATAGAAATTTTTTTTGAACACGCTCAATACGATTGATGTGTGTAGTTCCAGTCGGACTCCAGACAAACGAAGCATATTCCAATCTGGACCTAATGAACGAAGAAAATAGGCTTAGTTTCGTGTACGGATCTTTAAATTGCGTGGAATTTCGTTTTACAAAACCATACATAGCGTATGCCTTTGGAATTATGTAGTTTATGTGATCCATGAAAGTAAATTTGGTATCAAACATAACTCCTAGGTCCAGTGATTCATTTCTTAAGGAAAGAACATGGGAACTAATGGAATAAGAGCTAAGGACACTAATTAATCGTTTGCTGTACCTAACGTAGAAACATTTTGACACGTTCAGAGGCAACTTATTACGAGAACACCAATTTCCCACTTTTACTAGGTCATTTTGAAGAAGTTCACTATCGGAGATTGAATTCACAGACCTAAATATTTTAAGATCGTCCGCAAACAACAGGAATTCAGAATTTGTTATGCAATAGCTTAAATCATTAATGAAGATGATGAATAGAAACGGACCCAATGCACTTCCCTGAGGAAGGCCAGAAGTATCCACATACGGGTTTGAGAAAACACCATTGCACTCTACTCTATAAATCCGCCCATCTAAATAAGATTTAAACCAATTTAATATTGATGAATGAAATCCCAATTTCAGCAATTTTGCCAATAAAGCATTATGGGAGACTTTGTCAAATGCTTTGGCGAAGTCGGTGTAGACTACATCAACTTGATGATGACTGATAAACGAGTGGATGCAAAAAAGATTAAACGTAGCTAAGTTAGTGGTAGTTGACCTTCCAGGCATAAAACCATGTTGGTTAGGACTGATGATCCGACCAGCAAGAAAAGTTAGCTGCTTAGCTACAATTCGTTCAAACATTTTTGAAACATTTCTTAGCTTTGCAATTGGCCTATAATTTGAAACAATGTTTTTGTAACCAGACTTGAATATAGGAGAAACTGTGGCAAGTTTCCATCTATGCGCAAATACGCCAGTGGAAAGAGACTTGTTGAAGATCATTTTTAGGGGCTCACAAAGAACACCTATACAGTTCTTCAAAATAAATGGAGAAAGGCCATCGCAGTCTAATTTTCCTGAGTCGTTAAAACTCTCAGCCGCCATATGACAGTCCAAATCAGTAACATCCAAGCACCCAATATTTAGCATCGTGGCAATGGCACCGAGTGAATCATCGTCATTCCACAGCGAGCTCGGTTCAAAGTTAGATACAAAGTACTTAGCAAATAGATTAGCGACCCCAATATCAGAAGAAGCTGAAAGACTTTCATATGACATATGGGAAGGAAAGTAGGAGGTTGTACGTTTAGAATTGATAAAGTGCCAGAATGACTTAGGATTGGTAATTAGTTTACACTCTATATCAGCAATATATTGGCTGTATAAGAATTTATTGAGGAACTCAAACTCACGCTTATGTTGTTTGTACCGATCAAAGTCGGCAGCTTCACCGCTTTCTATGTAGCGCTTATAGAATTTATTTCGGAGATTTTTGTATTTTTTTAGTCCTTGTGTGTACCATGGTAGTCTATAAGAACTTTGAACTCTAGTTTTAGCATATCTGCCTTTAATAGTAGAGAGAAAAGATATAAAAACTTCATAGGTTGTATTCACATCCGCATGCGAGAGGACTTCCGCCCATCTGATATTAGAAATATCACTACGGATAGAATCTAAACTGCTAGAATTAATATAGGTAAGAGGCAAGCGAGAATTATTTGGTGAGAAAATATAACAAGTAATTAAGATTAATAGGGGCTTGTGATGAGCATCACACGCGGCTAGAGGATTATCGCTGCAGCATAGAGTAAGGCATAAATCAGGGTGTACAAAAATTAGATCTAGAAGCTTATTTAAGTTATTAAAAACATGGTTAATCTGGACTAATCCCATACTAAGAAGCTCATCGATGACTAAGATTTCATGGGGAAGATGCAGATTACTGGGAACCATTGCTGAAGACTCAAGATCATGAGCCCACACGAGCGAAGATAGGTTGAAGTCGCCCAAAACACATATATATTGGCCATCTTCCAGCTCCTGGTATAGGTGGGCAATGTTGTCAACATGCGCTTTATATAAATCAAAACTGCTGCTTGGGGGTATGTATGATACTGTCAGGAAAATTGTTTCCGTAGGACCAGCGAGAGATACACAGAGTTGGTCGAGCAGAGAATCCTCGATCTGGAGACAAATAGCAATGCAACGCAGCTCACGCCGCACAGCAATTAAAACTCCGCCACCTCTGGAGCATCGTGTTTTAACGGAATCTCGATCCTTACGGAACACATGATAAAGATTTGTATCGAAGAATTCATTATCGAAGAAATCCATGTTGAGCCAGGTTTCAACAAAAATGATGACGTCATGATCACCATGAGACGTTGCCTGGAAAAGGGATTGAGCTTTCGTACGCATACCACCGATATTTTGAAAATAAATATTGAAATTTGTATTGTTAGCGCATATCCGGTCATCCATGGTCATGCTATCAATAACTGGTCCAGCATCATGGCCCGAATCCGTAAATTTAAATGCTGATCAGCAATTCTCATCTGCAGTCTGTGCAACTGGGCGCCTGGTACTGTCCCCAACTTGGCTAATGCTTGATTTATGTGGTGCTGGTCATACTAAGCAACCTTGGGTTCGAACAGTGATATTGACACAGGTCTGATGCTAGATGTGTGTGTCCTGGGCACAGCAAAGATGAAATTAATTAATATCCTTTTAAAACAAAACTATTTACATTTCCTTTTACTCGCCTAGAGCTGTTTAACATCATACGAAGGTCTGAGTATGACTTGTTTGAGGAACAGTCTCAGCACTTAGAAAACTTGTATGAAAAACTTAAAGGGTTATTCCAAAATTAAACATGTAGAACACGAGGTCGCTACGAGAAAGTGTGTGAAGAATCCGGCAACCGAGCCAAGTTTCGAAAAATCCATAACTTGAGAGAACAACATTCTTCGACAGTGCTAGCTTTAGCTACTCAATATAAACTTAAAATTGAACGTATATACCATTATATATATACCCTTAAGTTCTAGAGTATGCTCGGTGGAGTAGGTTCTAACATGTCAGAAGATAAAAAGTTTTTTTTTTGTACCAAAAACACTGTTCCGCTATCGACGTCAGCACTGAAGTCGGCGCAGCGTAAAAAACTGCCGACGAAATCGGTCGTGCAACAAAGAGAGGCAGGTTTCTTATAATCTGCCTGCACTGGGAGCTCGCAGGTCAGGTAAGTGTTACGTTAAGTTTAAGATGTTGTGCATTGATGTAAGTTTAGTGTACGTACATTTTTTAAGTTTTATAAGTTTTACGAAATAACCTAGAAAATTCTGCTTCCGGTATCCGAAAGCAGCATCATGAAATGTTTTGTGCCATAGGAAAAAATTCTAACAAAAGGTTATAAACAGCTCTAGAATGTAAATGTACAAATATACAAGTTCAACAAATTTTTTAATCATATGCCCTTATATACCCAGGAGCGTTGGCCAAACATTCCGAGGACCCGGGTGAATACTGAGTCCATTCTACCGGCACAAGTTGGCTCTACAGAAACACAATCTGCGGTAGAAACAAGTCTCCCGAGCCAAGGCCAGAATAGTGTCACACTTTCATCTTCATCTTATATTATGTTGTTTGCTGAGACATGGTTGAAACCGGAGAAATTCTTCCTGGAACCCAGGCAAGGAGGTGGAGTCTTAATTGCCGGGGACTCTACCCTCACGTCGGAATATTGAAATTATATGTGTAAGGCTATATTTACCTGGTAGTTTTATATAAATCACCTGCTCGTACATTCCGCCTGCATCTGAATTCCCGAAGTATTTAAATAATCTTTTCGCTATACATTCAGTCTCAAATAAGCTGACCAATAGAGACCAATTTGTAGTTCTAGGAGATTTTAATATACCTGGAACTTCGTGATCAACAGATGAAAAATCTAATGTCTTACTTACACCAGCCCATCATGAACTCACTGATATATCTTTGTCTCAGTCGACATTGGTGCTGTTTTAGTAGAAAAACAAGGAAGAACGCTATAGTCGAGTACCTCGACTATCAGATACCCGTTACTCAGATAAAAAACTTTAAAATAAGTTAGCCGCGCACTTTGTTCTCTCTCCCTTGCTCTCATTTCTCGGCTCTGCTTTTGTTTCAGCCAGCGCCAAGAATGAGAAAGCATGCTTGCTAAACATACACAATTTTAAGGCACATTCTGTATTTCAAAATATTTGGTTGAATAGCTTTGTTTGAAAGAATTCTATTTGCCGCGGATATTAGATTGCAATTTTTTACGTCCACACACATGCATAAATACATATGTATGTATGTATGTCGTTTTCTGGCTCTAGTGTCAAGGCTTGTCCTAACTACTTTGGTTTGAGAGCATTGGACTGAAAACGGAAAAGTTTTTTTGGGACAATCTGTAGGTATTTATTAAGCTAATTCATATTCTTTGAAAGAGATAAATAAAGATGTACAGATCTTTAAAGGTTTTTGCCCGTCAATGGGACAAATGGATAAAGGGTTAATTATTCAATAGAATAAGTTAGCCGCGCACTTTGCTCTCTCTGAGCGCCGGCAGGGCTTTTTTCTTTGCCGCTAAGTTCGGCCGGCAACTATTTACATACACACACATACACGCGTAAAAACATTTCGCATTGTCTGGCTCTGACGTCATAGCTTTTTTCTTTGGAGGTTTGTGGGCGTTAGAGTGGGCGTAGCTAAATTTTTTTTTGGTCAATCGATAGGTATTGACAAGACTAATACATTTCAGTTAAAATTTTCTATCTAGCATCAAAACTGTAGGAGTTACATTTTAGGGCGGTTTGTGGGCGTTAGAGTGGGCGTGGCAGTCTACTGAAACAAACTTGCGCTGCGTAAGAAGCTCAGGAATCTGTACGCCAAATCTCAATAGCCTAGCTCTCATAGTTTCCGAGATCTCAGCGTTCATCCGGACAGACGGACAGACGGACATGGCTAGATCGACTCGGCTAGTGATCCTGATCAAGAATATATATACTTTATGGGGTCGGAAACGCTTCCTTCTGCCTGTTACATACTCTCCGACGAATCTAGTATACCCTTTTACTCTACGAGTAACGGGTATAATCAGTGATGTCAACTAAGCGATTACATTGTTTTCGCAAGGCTGGTTTTCGGAGGCTAAACTTTTATAAATCAGTCTTTGATTGGTCCGATCTCTACTCCTCCTAAAATATAGATGCTATAAATATTTTGTACTCTACAGCAAATTCGTTTTTCAATTCAAGTGGTCCGTTTTACTATCCACTAGTCTCCAACAAGCCACTTTGGTTCAGTAAGGAGTTAACACCCCTAAGTAATAGTCCAGACTTTATAGGAAATACAAAGAAACCGGTTCTCAATCTATTTATTCTAAATATTTAAGTGCACGGTCTAGTTTTACCGTGCAAAACTCTCTGTGTTACAAAAACGATTTAAGTCGTTATAAAGTCCAATTCTGTCAGAATCCGAAAAAGGTTAATAATTTTGTTAACACTAAATCCACCAATTATCCTTCCTCGCTACCTCGCAAGTTTTTTCAAACGACATGTTTTACTTTACCTCATTCTTCACAGCCCTAATCTTACACTGTATCCAAGTCGAATTTAATATTCTGACCCTCCTTTAACCTGGTCCCAATAAATTTCCTGGTTGCGTGCTTAGATACTGCGCAAATTGTTTACCTTGTCCTTAGAATCTTCACAATTTCCCTACATGTAGAAGGAACCGTTTGTAATTCCTCTCCGCACGAAGGGTAGCAAAGTGGAAGCAAATAATTAAAGAGGTATCTCTAAATTGTCAGCGATCTCAAGCTTTTCGAAAATATTATTACTCCCCATTTATGTAGGTCAGTTATATCTTTTTGACAACACGGGTATAATAAACGTAGATCAACAACCACTAACCTTTTGAAACTTATTTTATTTGTGATAAGGGAACCTAAAGAATAATTTACTTTATTTATAACGACCTTTCCCAGTTAAAACTAATTATCGTGTACTAGTGTACGCAGCTGATGTTATATTATACGTGCTTTACAAGGATACTTCTTGCCAGTCCGATTTGAATAATTAGAAAACGTGGTGCTTTTTGTCGTGCAGTCCTCAATGTGCGACATACATACTCATTGAATAAAATAACGATCTTGGTGTTTTGTTGGACCATCTGATCACACTTCGTCCATGGTGAATAAAGCTAGGGGTGCGCTATGTTTTTTAAAAGGTGGTCAAAAGAATGTGATGATTTTTATTTTTATAAAACCTTATTTATTTTGCTTTTCCGGCCGATACTTGAGTATGGATCAATCGTCTGGAATCTCCATTACGGAATACATGTTGATCGTGTCGAATCTGTACAGAAGAACTTTTTGCTTTTTGCTTGAACGATGCTTGGAATAGTCTTTATTTATAACGTTATTCGAGGTGAAATTGGTAGCACCGACTTGGTTAGCCTGCTAAACTTTCCTGAACCATGCAGATTAGCAAGAAATTACATTCCCCTAATTTTAAATCATTGTATATTTAACTATGACTTGCATGAACCTTTCAGGGTGTTATGTTCTGACTATAATATACTTTATCTTATTATGTCCATATCTGACTCTCCGATTCTCTTAAAACAATTAATATTACGTTTTCTAGCACAGAATTAGATCCTACTTCTTTTCCTCGGACTATATATTTATTTTTCCATTTGCCATTTGGTCGGTTGGGCGGGAGATGTGGCCGTGCGATCCCGCGCATATAGGTAGGAGCCACAGTTTTGGGCGGTTTGTGGGCGTTAGAGTGGGTGTGGCACAATGACGAAACAAACTCGCGTTGCGCAGGAATCTCTAGAATCTGCATGCTAATCCTAGTATTGCAACTTTTATAGTTTCCGATATCACAGCGTTTATGAGGACAGACAAACTTGGCTACATCGACTCGGCTAGTGATCCTTGTCACTATATTCCTTCCTTCTACCAGTTACATACGTTCCGACGAATCATAGCAATTTTGGAGGAAAAATGTTAAGTAATGAAATTGAATACCTTTATTTAACCAGCAATAGTGCTTTCGATTTGCAACCGATCTTTGCAAAGTTGGTCCTAACATTTAAAGGACACACTTATCTTATGTATGACTTGTTCAAAATAATTTATTCAATTTTTCTTTAGGTGCTAGAACTCAAAAGAAAACAAGGAAGAACGCTAGAGTCGAGTACCTCGACTATCAGTTACCCGTTACTCAGCTAATGGGACAAAAGTAAAATGGAGATATGCGAGCAACAAAGCGAAATTGGAATGCGCCACCTACCCGCGATCTCAATATACGGTTATGTGGGCGGTAGAAAGACTTAAGCGTTATGGGCGTTAGAGTGGGCGTGGCAAACGTATCGATAGGTATTGACGAGGCTAATATTTTGTTTCTAGCATGAATATTGTGGGCGCCACAGGCTTGGGAGGTTTGTCTGCGTTAGAGTGGGCGTGGCAAACTTTTTTTGGATCAATCGATAGTTATTGACGAGACTAGCACATTTCAATTAAAATTTCTTTTCCAGCATGAAAATTGTGGGCGCCGCAGATTTGGGCGGTTTGTGATCGTGGCATAATCGCGAAACAAACTTGCGCTGCGTACAAGGCTACGGAATCTATATCTTAAATCCCAATTCTCTATCTTTGATAGTTTCCGAGATATCAGCGTTCATATTTACGATTTTTTTAAGGTTTTTATGGGCGGTTTGTGGGCGTGGCAAACTTTTTTGTAGGCCAATCGATAGGTGTTGATGAGAAAAATACATTTCAGTTAAAAATTTTATTCTAGAATTAAAATTGTATGAGCGACAGTTTTGGGCGGTTTGTGGGCGTGGTACACTGACCAAACAAACAAGCTCAGGAATGTACATGCCAAGTCCCAACTTTCTAGGTTTTGTAGTTTCATCGTTCATAGATCTCATCGTTCATACGGACGGACAGACAGACGGACAAACATACAGACATACGGACAGGGCTAGATCGACTCGGCTAGTGATCCTGATCAAGAATATATACACTTTATGGGGTCGGAAACTCTTCCTTCTACCTACCTACGCAACTAAAAAACGATTACCTTTTTCATACTCAAACTTACCGTTATAACTTCTTCTTTTGCCATTGTAAAAAGCTCTTCTTCGGCGGCAAGGACATCAAATTCTTTGAAACTTTTTAGGGTCTCATTTAAGACCGAGGTGTTTATGAATCGGGGATTCTTAATAACTACACCCCGCTGTATGCTTGGTTCGAACGCATCCCCTAGAGTAGAGTCGCCGGATCCATTGCCCGAATCTGATCCACTGGCCTGGTACGCCAGCACCGCTACTATGGGTTCCTTGCGCGGCTTAGGCGGTGGACTGGGCGGTCGAGAGTCCGATGGCGATTCTACGCTGCAGTTCCTAGCCAGGCTCGAGATCCGTGCCATTGAATTTTGAGGCAGCGCTTGCGCCGCAGTAGTGTTGGGTCTTGGCAAAGAGTGGGTGGTGAATTTACTCTCTAGGTGCTGTTCGCTGGTGGGGTTACATCTGGCGATCGTCTGGAAGCGGACAATGACGTTCTGATTTTCGTTTTCCAGCTCCTGCGTATGCTGATGCTGTTCCTGAAGCTTGTTTATGTTGCTAACCAACAGTGCCTGGGCTGGCGTGAGGCTCTGGAAGCGCTGTTGCTTCTTGCAAGGCAGCGGTGGGGTTATCTCTCGTCGTGCCCGTGGAGGCGAGCAGTGCGGGCTGGCCGGAGAGCCAGCCTTTGGAGAGAGCTGTTGCTTCTTGGTATCAAAGCGAAAAAGCACAGAAACGCCTGTTCCCACTCCTCCATTACTGTTTATTGGCGAGTTAAGAGGACTCAGACTTCGGAGACCTGCCAGCATCTGCGTGTGGAGCTGGTTGCCCACGATTTTGTGGCCGTAGAAGGATAGCGGATAGGTCCGATTGCAGGGAAATTGAATAAGAGCCCCCGACGCCGACGAGATTGGCTTTCCAGATCCCACGTAGAAAGTAATCAAGTCGGGCACGGTATCGAAGGCATCCTCTTCGAATTGGAACTGTACCCGTTCGTAAACTGTCTCCGGCTGTATAACCAACTGAAATGTATAGCAAAATACAGAATTATACAGAAAAACAAGGTAATAAATATTATTTTATATAATAACATGAAATTTAACAATAAAGCACAAAGAAAAGAAAGGGGCAGTACCCATATGATATTGTCTCTTCAATTTAAACATAACAAACAAATACGATTGCATATTAACATGAGAAATATTAACAAGAGATGACGCTATAGTCGATAGCCTCGACTATTAGATACCCGTTACTCAGCTTAAGGGAGTGCGAGAAGGGTGGAGATAACACACCTAACCTAACACGCCACTTGGCCTACAGCGCCGCCAACACACAGCGTAATTGAGAAATCAGCTATTTTGCTGCAAGTGGTGGGATCTCGATTGAATTGGCAAAATGTTGATTATTATTTGCTTATAACTTTCTGATGACTGGTCCAATTTCAATATTTATTGGTATGTAGATGGGTATTAATATTAAAAACAAAATCTCATTTAAATTTTAACAGTGGGACCCTGCTGAAATAAACTTGAGCTACGCAGGAAGACCAAAAATCTGCATGCCAAGGCCTAGCATTCTAGCTCTTATAGTTTCCGAGATCTCACCGTTTATACAGACAGACGGACAGACAGACAGACGGACTCTACTAGTGATCCTGATCAAGAATATATTTACTTTATGGGGTCGGAAACGCTTTCTTCTACCTATGACATACTTTCCGACGAATTTAGTTTACGCTTTTACTCTACGAGTAACGGGTATAAACACCAATTACATATGTTGATATTAATCCGTAACACTTTATTATGAATTCTTGACAAATTGGTATGAGGTTTATGTCAAATTTGATTTTGAAAAGTCTGCGACAAAATAGTATGGCTGTATATTTGTAATTTCTTGGTATTGGTACCAGAGCCGGTTATGGCGGAAAGAGGGAAAGATAAAGAAGACGACAAAAGCGGTGGTATATTAGGTAGCGAGAACACCATTAATTTCCACATACAGCTACAATCAGCTAAAGTAACAAGTTGAGCAATTCGCAGTGTGGACAGAGCTTAACATATTACGCACTTTTCAGGCACGATATATTTATTCTCGTTATGTTAGAGAGTTTTCCAAAGAAATCACCCTAACAAATGGGGCCTAATAACCTGTACTTTCGCTGAAGACGGACGATTTTTTTTAATCGCTCCCGAAATCGTTTTGCCTATCGTTGGATTTTCTTATCTTTTTCGATACGCCGCTTCACTGTGTATTGTTATATTTGAACAAAATCATAATGCCGCAGGAAACTGGCCATCTAAATAGGTTTGTTGTTGGTCTCTCATACGGCCACTCAGCGTTGCAGCTTTCCGTTACAAAGCTAGCATTTATCGTAAACGAAATCGCGCTTAGAACATCGCCTACATATCACGCTCTCTCTGCACCTCTCTTCGTTGGACAGATTGCCGCTGGACTTATCGCCCTACTGCTCTCTAATCCGATCTCCCTGCTAGCTTCCCTATCAAATATCAATTACTCTTCAACTGCTACTTAAATGACTCTCCTTTGCTGCGCCAAGAAATGCGAATTTAGCGGTACCATCTCAGGAGATAATTTCTTGATGTGCTGGCTGTGTGATAACTGCTCACATATTAAATGTGGTGGTGGATCATAACGGTATAATCGGTGATATTGTTGGGAAACGCAGCCAATTCTCCTGGGCTTCTTCTTCATACCAAAACGTTACCCCAGAAATTCGGTCTCAATTTAATGTTCTCACTGACATATTTGATTCCGTCGAATCTACATTTCTGGGCCTTAAACTTCTAAGCAAATCCCCCAGGCGAAAAATTCCCAATAATCAACTCAACGTTGGTTTCATTGCCGAGCATCTCTGCTCCGCCGATTACTAGCAATACATCTGAACCAGTATTACCTAACGCCTCAAACAATGATAACTCACATACAGCTCTTAAAACTACTACTAATGTTCATGAAACCGCTAACACCGATCGTACTAAAATGGATTCAACTTCTGTACATACCGAAGTGACCGATGCTGCTCCTAGCACCTCTTCCTCCGCACCCCTCGTCTGGAACTGCTGAAGGTACCAACGTTTCTGCAAATGTTCCAAATCTAGATAAATTGCCATTAATGTACATATGTTGCTCGCCCATCTGAAATACCATTGCACTCATTCAAACTTCGGAAAGATATATTTGGTGTCTCGCCTGTCTCTTGATACTACGCCGGCAGCCGTCAAAAATCATCTGTGCTCCAAGTTAAATGCTACTCCTGATAATTTTATTATTAACAAATTTGATTTTAACCACGCGCGTAAAATTTCATTATACAAACTTTTCTTCCATACAGTTTCCTATCTGAAGCTTTGAATCCTTCATTATGGCCTTTTGACACTATTGTTAATGAATTTCTGCCTAAAAACTACCGGGTCAAAAACTATGTTTTTTTTTATTATTAATTACCAAAAAGTACGCAGTCTTTTGGGTTAACTCATCCAAATGCACACTAATAGCGCGACATTTGACTTTGATGCCATCGCCTTGACAGAAACCTGGCTTAATTCTTCAGTTTCTGATAACGAAATCTTTGTTCTTATATTTACTTATAGAACGGATCGTCCTTCTTTTGCTGGTTGTGTCCTTATCGTGGTAAATAACCATTTTTCCTCCAAGTTGTTTCCCATTGCTAACGATGCTGGTATTGAATTCGTTGCAGTAAAAGTTAGAATTGACTCAGCTTTCATCTTTTTTGACCTGTTTATATATTACTCCAACGTCTGATTCCGTAGTATATTTAAGCCACTTATCTACCATTTAGTTTGTCATGTCTGTAGTGGTGACTTTAACCTCCCACATATTTCTTCAAATTCCCTGTATTGACTCAAATATTTTTCCACCTAACATTTGTCATGATTTTATCGATGGGATAACAGACATGTCAATCGCTTAGATCAACTCTGTTAAAAATAGTCGGAATAGACTTTTGGACTTCATGTTCGTTAGTAATGCTGCTCTTGCCACAATTTCTAGAGTAAACGCAATTTCCCTTCCTGAAGATCATTATCACCCAACTTTATCAATATCTGTTGAGCTTTTAACCAATCTTACAAATTGCCCTTATTAACAGCTTGTCCGATAAAATGTAAAATGGGAAACAGATTATACTCGTCTAGATTTGTACTTTATTAGCAATCCAATATTGGGTTACCGCTGTATTCCATTTTTCAACTCCATTTATGCTGCCTTCACTTAAAGAAAAAACCGTTCTCAGCGTTCTTGATTTCAGTACTTTCGATCTCAAAAGTGAGCCAAGATCGACTTATACTAAAAATCCTAAGATCGTCATCGAAGTCTTCTCGGTTTGCGAACTGACTTTTGATAATGGTAATTCTTGATTTCGGTATGAATCGTTCTCGGTTTCAACATCGAATCGTTTCTTGATGAATTTTTTACAACGTACTATCTTAAATGATAATTGTATTCTACAACTATTTTTATACCCGTTACTCGTAGAGTAAAAGGGTATACTAGATTCGTCGGAAAGTATGTAACAGACAGAAGGAAGCGTTTCCGACCCCATAAAGTATATATATCCTTGATCAGGATCACTAGCCGAGTCGATCTAGCCATGTCCGTCTGTCTGTCCGGATGAACGCTGACATCTCGGAAACTATAAGAGCTAGGCTACCGAGATTTGGCGTGAAGATTCCTGAACTTCTTACGCAGCGCAAGTTTGTTTCAGCAATGTGCCACGCCCACTCTTACGCCCACAAACCGCCCAAAACTGTGGCCCCTACAGTTTTGATGCTAGAATACAAATTTTAACTGTAATGTATTGTTCTCTTCAATACCTATCGATTGACCCTAAAAAAGTTTGCCACGCCCACTTTAACGCCCACAAACCGCCCAAACCTGTGACGGCCGCAGTTTTCATGCTAGATAAAAAATTGTAACTGAAATGTATTGGTCTCGTCAATACCTATCGATTGATCCAAAAAAAAATTTACCACGCCCACTCTAACGCCCATAACGCTTCAATCTGTATACCGCCGGTAGGTGGCGCATTTTAATCTCGCTTTGCTGCTTGCATATCTCCATTTCCCTTTGGTCAGTTTAGCTGAGTAACGGGTATATGATAGTCGAGGTACTCGACTACAGCGTTCTTCCTTGTTTTTACAATAAACATAAACCTTACTTAAATTTATCTGGGAATTAAAAATTGCTTAGTTTTAAATAGCATAAAGTTATTGTTACTTAAACCTTCTTCCACTCCATCAACCCTGAAAAGCACACGGATCCCAATCGGTGGGATGGCGTCTTTAATTCCATAATTTTTTATATACTGAAGGCACTTGTAAGAAACCCTTCTTCAGTTCTGCAGTAGGGCCGCGGTGACATGGCTCAAGGCAAAAGCTTTTTTGTTTTTCTTTTGTGCCTAAACCGCTGTGCCGCTGTTGACGTCAGCAGAGAAGTCGGCGCAGCGTAGAAGACTGCCCACGAAAACGATCGTGCAACAAAGAGAGGCAGATATTCGGAAGTTCCCTCTCTTTCTTGTCTTATAATCTGCCTGCAGTCTGCGCTCGCAGAGACAAATTTCGGCTGGTCCGTTATTTTTTTGCGTCTCTCCGTTATGTTCGGCTAGCGACTAATATTTCGGCGGAACAAATTTTCATGGAGCAGCGACATGTGAATGCCCTAATAAAAAAAACAACTAATATTTTTTTATAAAAGTAAATTATTTGATTGAAATAAAATTAAGTAAATTGAACTTAATTATAATGTTATGTTTACTTATTATACATTTTTATTACAATATAATTTTTTAGTTTAGTAATGGAAATTTGATTTTATATTTTATTTTTTTATTAATTTGATTTAAATAACTAAAACATTTTAATATTAACATTTTTAAAAATTCGTATTGTATTTTTTACTTAGGAAGTAAAAATTATACAGTCGGATATTTTTCGCTTTAGAAAGGGTATAGGTGCAGTGGCACGCGCCAACAGCGAAGAGAAAACAAAAGAAATCAAGTAAAGGGGTGAGAAGAAGACTTGGTGCATTCTGTTTGACTGATTGAAAGGGATGCATCCATTTTAATTGTGCGCAGCAGAGATATTTTAATCGTTTCTTTAAGTTAATATAAAAAAGTCATTAAGTTTAAGATGTGGTGCATTGATCTTAGTTTAAGGCACGTAAGTTTTGAAGGTATTCATTTCCGAAAAAGGATGAAAAAATGTTTTGTGCCAAAAATAATCTCGCAAAGGGTTTATACACAGCTCTAAAAGGTAAATATACAAATAAACAAGTAACAAGAAAGGAAGTTAGCTTCGGCAAGCCGAAGTTTATATACCCTTGCAGCTATAATTATTAAATTTAAAAACACAAAAAATTATATTCCCAATAGTATAAGATAATATGTCAAAAACACCGAAGCTATAATTTGTTTCATATTATTTTCCTACCAATTTTCCGAACGTTCCTATGGCAGCTATATGATATAGTCGTCCGATTTTAATCAAAGTAAATTCGAAATTCAGAACTAATTAAAAAATGTTATTTCCAAGCGTTGGAAGTTATATGTTGAAAAACATCGAAGCTAAATTTGATTCATATTATTTTTCCACCAATTTTCCGATCGTTCCAATGGCAGCTATATGATATAGTCGTCCGATTT
The DNA here is from genome assembly GCF_043229965.1 of Drosophila suzukii. Taxonomy (NCBI): domain Eukaryota; kingdom Metazoa; phylum Arthropoda; class Insecta; order Diptera; family Drosophilidae; genus Drosophila; species Drosophila suzukii. The sequence goes on along the minus strand of NW_027255937.1, from coordinate 2,123,280 downwards.
CGATAAAATTTAATTCAAAATTCAAAATTAATTAAAAAAAGCTTAGGAGGTTATATGCCAAAAACACCAAAGATATAATATTTTTAAATTTTTTTCCGATTATTCCTATGGGAGCTATAAGATATAGTTGTCCGATCCGGCTGGTTCCGACTTATATACTACCTGCAAAAGATATAAGACTTCTGGGAAAGGTTAAGCCCGATAGCTTTAAAACTGAGAGACTAGTTTGCGTAGAAACGGACGGACAGACGAACAGACGGACATGGCTAGATCGACTCGTCTAGTCATGCTGATCAAGAATATATATACTTTATGGGGTCGGAAACGTCTCCTTCACTGCGTTGCAAACTTCTGACTGAAATCAATATACCCTCTGCAAGGGTATAAAAAGCATTTTTTAATCATATGCCCATACATTTTTTCAGAAGCGTTGGCCAAGGACTCCGATGACCCGGACACATGTTTGAGACGATGATGAACGTAAAAAACAAACTAACAAAACAAAAAAATCAGAAATACAAACAATAATTGTCCCTTAATTGAAAACCTGAATAGCACGATCTAATTAAAATGAATTTAAATGTAATCAAAAATGTAATTCTATATTTTCAAAAGAGAAAACTCATGGGAAAAATTCTGAATTTCACAAGTGATTTCACTTGGGACGTGTCACATGCAAGTGATTTCATAAGTGAAAACTCATTAAAAATATTCTGAATTTCACAAGGGATTTCACGTGGGACGTGTCATCGGCACGTGACAGGCCATACGACAAATGAGTAATGAGTGAAATCCCGTGGGACTTCGAAAAATTTTCATTTGAACTTTCACTTGTGAAAAAACAGACATCCCATACAATTGTCTATATGGAGTGTCACTTGTTCTTCACCTGTGCACAAGTAAAATTTTTTTTGGAACTGAAGGGTAATTATTAGTTTACGTTACGCACGTCTATGTTGTGAATATATGTATGAATGCAAAACAGTGATTACAACTCATTTCGTTTTGTTAAGAAAAACGTGTTCGAATAAAAATCAAAGATAATGACACACAAATTGTAAAAAAATCATTTAACTTACGCTGTAAATATGGAAGGCCTTTTATTAGGTTGATTTCCTGGAGCAGGTCCTCCAATTTTTGTCACTCAATAAACCGCACAGTTTCGACATGTACAAATAAGTGAATTTGCTGCGATATAGACACCGATTATTTCGATGACGGTAATTTTAAGAGATGAGTTCGGTCTTTTTCCTCTCACTCTCATTTGTTCTACGTCTTCCCCTTACATCCCCCGTTAATAACCGCAAGACCGAGATTGATTTTAGTTCGGAATACTAAAATCGACATCGCTTCCGTCATGAAACCGAGAAGAAAAATGTGAGAAGACACAATACTAACACCGAGAAGAACCGATTACGGTTTTTTCCGTTCTCAATTTTTCTGGGTGCTGGAAGATTTTGTCCCATCATAAGCTGTATCTACTTTTTCCAAGCCCACGTGTTTTCCCAAACATTTGTCGTGTCTAAAACCACTACTACACCATATCTCTACTATATAGCGCACACTTATCACATATGCTAATTCCCTCTCACAGAGAGCGTCGTTTTGGAAGGAATGTTCTTTATTGACGTTTCATACTTAGCAGGTCCTAATAAGCCAAGCTGCAGTATAAAACACTGTGCGCAGAATCTGTTATTTCCGATTGCACATTTTGCCTGCTTAGAAAAAAGTTCTCGAGTGGACATTAAAAACAAGGAAGAACGCTATAGTCGAGTTCCTCGACTATCAGAGACCCGTTACTGAGCTAATAGGACCAACGAGAAATGGAGATCCACAAGCAGCAAAGCGGGATTGAAATGCGCCGTGATCTCAATATGTGGTTATGTGGGAGGTAGACAGATTTAAGCGTTATGCGCGTTAGAGTGTGCGTGGCAAACTTTTTTTTTTGAATCAACCGATAGGCATTGACGAGACCAATACATTTCAGTTAAAATTTTGTATCTAGCATGAAAATTGTGGGCGCCACAGGTTTGGTCGGTTTGTGGGCGTTAGAGTGGGCGTGGCAAACTTCTTTTTGGATCAATACATTTCAGTTAAAATTTTGTATCAAGCATGAAAATTGTGGGCGCCACAGGCTTGGGCGGTTTGTGGGCGTTAGAGTGGGCGTGGCATATTTGCGTAACAAACTTGCGCTGCGTACAGGGCTACGGAATCTAGATCTGAGATCTCATTCTTCTACCTTTGATAGTTTCCGAGATATCCGCGTTCATATTTAAGATTTTTTGAAGCTTGTGGGCGGTTTGTGGGCGTTTAAGTGGGCGTGGCCAATTTTAGAGTAGGCGTTAGAGTAGGCGTGGCACGCTGCTGAAACACACTTGCGCTGCGTAAGAAGCTCAGGAATCTGCACGCCAAATCGCAATAGCCTAGCTCTTATAGTTTCCGAGATTTCAGCGTTCATCCGGACAGACGGACAGACGAACATGACTAGATCGACTCGGCTATACTTTATTGGGTCGGGTCCTCCTGCCTGTTACATACTTTCCGACGAATCTAGTATACCCTTTTACTATAATTATAATTTCAGCGCCATTGCCACACTGTCAGTTATTCCTAAACTTCTGCAACATCTTATCACTCTTCCCTCATATACCCCTTCTCAGCATGGTTTTAATAGGCATCGATCAACGACGACCAATTTTCTTGAATTCTAATACTTGATTAATCGAGGGTTTCAGTACCGTCTACAAGCTGACGTTATAGTCACAGATTTTAGCAAGGCTTTCGATTAAACCATTTACTGCTTCTACTCAAACTTTCTTATTTGGGATTTCAAAATATCATTCTAAAGTGGATAGAGTCATATTTATCGAACCGCACCAAACGGGTTATTTTTATGAATGAGCTATCTCATATTGTTCATGTTACTTCTGGTGTTCCCCAAGCCAGTCACCATGGGCCTTTACTTTTCGTACCTTCATTCATTCATAAGGGTCTTGAGTTTAACACTGCTTCTATCTGACATAACATAGTTGATATTTCTTCGTAAGTCAAAATAGTATCCCCAATTACCCGTTTTAAATTATTTTTTTTGGATTAACACTTGCTTCCTAAATACCACCGAAGTGAGGTCCTGCCGGTGGGATAAAATGACACTGAAATGTGTCGTACTTAATTTCTGAAACTACTCTACTAGTTTGTTCAATGGACTCTAGAAATTCTTCATCTAACTTCCGAGCAGCACCCACAAAATTCTTACCATTATCCGGAAATATATTAGTTCATTTCCCTCTTCTAAATATATTTATTTTTAATGATGCTAAAAACTAACAGCTTCTAAGTGAATGGCTTTTGTAGCCATAAACACAAACACTAAAATATATCCTTTTGCCCCCCTATTTTTTAAGAAGGGATATGAAGCATTTGCATGTACTTTGTCTATTTCTCACACAAGTAACACATTTTCGAAATTACCATATTGATATATTGTTGCCTTTAACCCACCCTAAGAATTTAATCTTTGTCTAAGGATGGGTGCACCTCTAATATTTTACTTTTTGACTCGATTTCTACGGAAATTGCAAGCATACTATACCTGACATTAATTAACGCTCTTGTTGTTTTTTAATAAAAAGTATTCTTCTTTCGCTACAATCCGGTCTAATTTTTTAAAACTTGAATATTTTTTAAGTAATTAAGGTATGATTTTTTCTGTGCTCGTGATTGCAGTACTAACATCTGTATTGTCTTTTTCTTCCAATTGAATCTTTGGGCAATTATCTTAAAGCGTTGAAAGTCATTTTGGTCCATTCCACCAAATTGAGCAATCTTTTAACTTGGTGGTACAAATACCTTTATAGGCAAGTCTGACAGGTTATCTTTTGACTTCACAAGACTCCATTCTGTAAAGGGAATACTGTAAAAGGGTATACTAGATTCGACGAAAAATATGTAGCAGGTAGAAGGAAGCGTTACCGACCCCATATACAAGGTGAGTTCCAAAGTAAACAGGTCTTTTTTAATCTAGCGCCCTCTAGTGGCGCCATCTATATGTCAACTGGTGCGTTAGAATCTGCTATCGTTTATCGACTTCCAGTAAAAATTTTATGACATTTCATCTGTTGAAAGTAAGGTTATTGCGTTTTAAGTGTCAGTATGTTTTTGTCATCGGTGCGAAAATGAGCTTCGAACAAAGAGCCAACATTAAATCTTGTTTTAAAATTGGTTAAACTTTTACCGAAACGATTCAATTGATGAAACAAGTTTATGGCGATGATTGCCTATCCCGTAGCAGAGTGCACGAGTGGTTTCAACGTTTTCAAAGTGGTCGTTAGGACATAAATGACGATGAACATGTGGGCCAACCAAAATCCGTGATCACCGAGAATTCCATCGAAACTGTGCGTCAATTCATAAAAAATCAGCCGAAATCATCATTGAAATTCATGGAAATAGAATTGAACATCTCCAAAACATCGATTTATCGCATTTTGACCGAACATTTGGGCTTACAAAAGGTGTGTGCACGGTTTGTTCCGCACAAATTGACTGACGTCCAAATATTGCTCAGAATTCAACATTCGAAGGACATCATTAAAGAGGCAAAAAAATCCCGAACTTCCTTCACAAGATTGTGACTGGTGACGAAACGTGGTGTTTTCAATATGATCCCGAAACAAAACGCCAGAGTACTGAATAGTAGGCGCCGGACGAGCCGAAACCCAAAAAATCGCGTCTGGAGAAGTCAAAAGTGAAGACAATGCTGATTTATTTTTATGATTCCAAGGGTATTGTCCACAAAGAATTTGTTCCACCCGGCCAAAACGTTAATGCGGTATTCTACCTTGGAGTTTTGAAGCGTTTGGTGCGCCGTATTCGACGTGTTCGGCCCGAATATCGCGAAGATGGAAGTTGGCGTTTGTTGCACGATAATGCGCCGTCTCATGGATCGACGCTTGTGTGCGACTATTTGACCAAAAATCACATTTTAACCATCAACCACTCCCCGTATTCACCTGATGTGGCACCGTGCGACTTCTACCTTTTCGGAAAAATGAATTTGCCGATGAAAGGAAAGCGTTATGAAGACGTAGAGGCCATTCAAAAGGCTTGCACCGGCATACTGGCGGCCATACCGGGCAACGAGCTAAAACACTCGTTCGACATGCTTTTGGACCGTGCAAAACGCTGTATTAAAGCAGAAGGAGACTATTTTGAATAAAATAAAGTGGTTTTGCCGAAAAAACTATTTGTTCCGTCTTTTTTTTTTAAGTCCTGTTTACTTTGGAACTCACTTTGTAGTACATATATTCTTGATCATGTCCGTCTGTCCGTATAAACGCTAGATGGTTGGGATTAAGCATGCAAATTCTAGAGACTTTAACGCAGGGTAAGTTTATTTCAGCAATGTGCCACGCCTACTCGAACAAGCTGCGCAAAACTGTGTCGCCCACAGTTTTGATGCTAGAAAAACAATTTTAGCTGAAATGTTTTGGTCTCGTCAATACCTATCGCCCACAAACCTCCTGAGAAGAAAAGCAATGACGTTAAAGCCAGACAATAAGAAATATAATTATGCATATGTGTGTGTGTAAATAGTTGTAGGCCGAACTAAGAAAGAGCAGCTGCGCACTTTGCTCTATTACTCTAATAAATAATTAACAATTTAAGCAATTTGTCGTTTTTGTCCTACCCCCAATCTCCACAAAAAGCTCGACACAAATTTCAATTATCTAATTCCGATTATGTTTAAGTGAACTTTAAACTGCTGAAAAACAATAGTAGGGGCGCGGGTGGGAGCTCCTCGCTCTCTGCATTACCCCCTCTCAGTTCTGACCTGCAGTGCATTCACATAAGCGAAAAAGAAAGAGACGGAAGATCTTTTACCCAGTGATAAAAGTCACTAGAGGGCAGTAAAAGGACCGAAAATTTGTGAACGTAACTGCGCTGTAGATCTTTTTGTTTTCCCATTAGTCTACGATTAACTCTCGTATGGCGAAACCCGTGTTCCTTATTTATTCTTTCTTCAAGAAAAGTTGAAAATGTACAATGATAGAACACAAATTGAACTGTAAACTTAAGAGAATGTCTACTTTAGTTCTGAGCTTAAATTGAACAAAATAAGTTTTTTACTTTCTAATTTAAAAAAAATTAAACAAGAAGTAATTGTTTTTTTTAGCTATCGGCTGTAGAAAAGAAACAAATAGCAACAAATACCAAAACAAATTAAATGTTTATACCCTGCAAAATATTCGTCACAATACCCTACAAGGTACAGTTGCCACTTTCATAAGGCGCAAAAGAATAAAACACAAAGTACCAAGAACTGTTGCTAAATATCTTGTTATTGCGTGTATATTTTTATCTGACTTGGTTTTCCACAAATCTTTAATCTTGCACTGCTAAAATCCTTATAAATTGAATAGGATTTTTAATTTTTGTTCCACCTTTTTAGTCAAAACAAGGAAGAACGCTATAGTCGAGTACCTCGACTATCAGATACCCGTTACTCAGCTAATGGGACCAAAGGGAAATGGAGATATGCAAGCAGGAAAGCGAGATTGAAATGCGCCACCTACCGGCGGTAGACAGATTTAAGCGTTATGGGCGTTATAATGTATATTTATTATTATTATTATTTATTAATATGGAAAGTTTTAAAAATATATTTTGATATAACGATTTGCATTGTCGGATATGTCTATAAATACCCTGCTTCTATGTGCAGTGGAAGGAGCATAGACCAAACGGGACATAGCAAAAAACAAAACAACAACAATGCTTGTTGTTTTTCTGGGGTGAACTTCCTTTTAGCTCCAACGCCCGATTTCGTTCAAACTTTCAGTATCCACGTTATTTGGGGTACTGATTACGGGAAAAATAGTCAAAGTTGGCGCAAATAACGGGATCATGGAAAATAACGGTAACGGTTCACCCTAAAATTTTTGTTTTGAGCAATTCACTTATCTCGATTCCTATATCTCGTTATTACATTACATTATAAATATTTATTATAACTATTTTATTATTATTTATTATTCATAAATATAACAAGAAAGGAAGTTCACTTAGGTAAGCCGAAGTTTGTATACCCTTGCAGTTTAAAGAAATAATTAATGTTTGTAACACCATGTTAAATTTTTAATAATTGTTGCTAGCTGAAAAGTTAAAATATTCTATAACCCAGAGTCAAAGAAAATATGATCAAAATCAACAAAGCACATATTTTTAAAAATTATTATTTAATTATTTCTCTGACCGTTTCTTTAACAGATATATGTTAGAGTCGTCCGATTTTTATGAAATTTACTTCGAAATTCTTACAAACACAAAAAATAATATTCCCAATAGTGTAAGATAATATGTCAAAAAACACCGAAGCTATGATTTGTTTCATATTTTTTTCCCACCGATTTTGCGATCGTTCCTATGGCAGCTATATGATAAAGTCGTCTGATTTTGATAAAATTTAATTCGAAATTCAAAACTTATTAAAAAAATGTTATTTCCAAGCTTAGGAGGTTATATGTTAAACAAGGAAGAACGCTATAGTCGAGTACCTCGACTATCAGATACCCGTTACTCAAAGGGAAATGGAGATATGCAAGCAGCAAAGCGAAATTAAAATGCGCCACCTACCGGCGGTAGACAGATTTAAGCGTTATGGGCGTTAGAGTGGGCGTGGCAAAATTATTTTTGGATCAATCGATAGGTATTGACGACACCAATACATTTCAGTTAAAATTTTTTATCTAGCATGCAAATTGAGGGCGTCACAGGTTTTCGCGGTTTGTGGGCGTTTAAGTGGGCGTGGCAAACTTTTTTTTAGGTCAATCGATAGGTATTGATGAGAACAATACATTATACATACATTCAGTTAAAATTTTCTATCTAGCATCAAAACTGTAGGAGTTACAGTTTTGGGCGGTTTGTGGGCGTTAGAGTGGGCGTGGCAGTCTACTGAAACAAACTTGCGCTGCGTAAGAAGCTCAGGAATCTGTACGCCAAATCTCAATAGCCTAGCTCTCATAGTTTCCGAGATCTCAGCGTTCATCCGGACGGACAGACAGACGGACAGACGGACAGACGGTCAGACGGACAGACGGACAGACGGACAGACGGACAGACGGACATGGCTAGATCGACTCGGCTAGTGATCCTGATCAAGAATATATATACTTTATGGGGTCGGAAACGCTTCCTTCTGCCTGTTACATACTTTCCGACGAATCTAGTATACCCTTTTACTCTACGAGTAACGGGTATAAAAACACCAAAGATATAATTTTGTTAAACTTTTTTTTCCGATTATTCCTATGGGAGCTATAAGATACAGTTTTCCGATCAGGCTAGTTACGACTTATATTTTACCTGCATAATAAATAAGACTTTTGGGATAGCTTTAAAACTGAGAAACTAGTTTGCGTAGAAAGGGACGGACAGACGGACATGGCTAGATTGACTCGTCTAGTTATGCTGATCAAGTATGTATATACTTTATGGGGTCCTTCACTGCGTTACAAACTTCTGACTGAAATCAATTTACACTGATAAAAAATGGAATAGTAAACTTAAATATCCGCCTATTGAATACAAAAATTTAAATTTAATACAAAAAACATTGAATTAAATACGAAACATATTAAATTGCATAGCTTAATACTAAAATATTTCAATTAAAGAAGAGCATATTAAAATTACATTGGGTTATCTTTTTTTATCATTAATGTCATGTTTACATTTAAAATGTTTTATATTAATTTTGAATATTCAAAATATTTTATTTTAGAATTTTTAATATTTAAATTAAAATTTTTTGTAAGAACAATATTGAAAGTGTCAATTTAAACCGGTTTTTCAATGTTTATACATACAAATGTATTATTAAAAATATATTTAATTTTATTTATCACACTTAAATGTGTTTCATATTTAAATATTAGTTTCTGCCCTGTCCGTTTTTAAGTACGGTAATATTTAAAATAAATGTTTTAATTTTTTTCCAAAAAGATTTATTTCATAAACCGTATACTCATGTATATACATCTTTTCAGACCGAACATTATACATTTTTAAAACCAAATTGATATACCTACACACATTTATTCCTTCGCGTTTGCTTTAATCAATGATTCTTCTTCTTTAACACTAAGCGACGCGTGCCATTGAAAAGTTTGCAGCCGAAGAATTTGGACGTGTCGGGCCTTTATAAAAAAGTGAAGTTGGCATAAAAATATCAAATTCAAATTGATCGCGCCATCAAAAAATCATGTGAAGTTTCTTTCAAAGCCAAAAAGGACATTTTTCTGGGCTTGTCTTTTTCTTTGAACTGTATTCGGCCATACATCTGATGTACAATTATAGGAATTATAGGGTTCAAAATTATAGGAACTACCAATATTCATAAGATAACAATATTTAACTATTGTATTTCAGTTTATATTCTTTATTTAATACTAAGTGGTGTATCCTTTTTTGGAAATAACAGCTGCGCAGCGTCTTGGAATGGAGTCAACTAGGTCCTGGCATCGCTTTATGGAAATTTGAGTCCAGGACTCCTTAATTACTCCCCAAAGGGATCCGATAGATCCCTTCTTGACGTCCGACCATAGATTCTCAATTGGATTAGGGTCTGGAGACTGCGGAGGCTACTCCATAACGTTCACAGAGTTGTCCCCAAACCTTTTCTTTGCCTTCATGCTGGTATGTCTGGGGTCATTATCTTGTTGAAAGACCCACACGAGCGGCATTTCATACTCTGCGAAAGGTAGCATAATGGTATCCATGATATCCACGTATACGTGCTGATCCATGATAGCCTTAATCCAATGTATCGGGCCTACTCCGTAATAGGAAAAGCTTGCCCATACCGTCACACTACGCCCTACATGCTTTATGGTCTTTGTGGTATACTGGGACCTAAATTCCGAATCCCTTGGACGTCTGAAATACGATTCTTTTCCACCAAACATAATCACCTTGCTCTCACCTGACCGTAAAATATTCCTCCACTGATCGGGTGACCAATTTGCAAGATTCTTGGCAAACTTCATTCGCTTAGAAATATGTCTGGCATTTAAAAGTGGTACCTTTCTCGGGCTGCAGGCTTTTAGGCTATGTTCCCAGAGATATGTACGCACAGTTTGTACCGTCGCATTTATTTTAAGCACCTTTTTAAGCTAAGTAGCAGATTTGAAAGAATCCTTCTTGTTCTGACGAATAAATCGAATGACGTGAAGGGGGGTTATAGATTGTGTTCGTCCTCGTGTTTCAGGTTTTTCTTTATAGTTCATAGCGTTCTTAATCATTATACCCGTTACTCGTAGAGTAAAAGGGTATACTAGATTCGTCGGAAAGTATGTAACAGGCAGAAGGAAGCGTTTCCGACCCCATAAAGTATATATATTCTTGATCAGGATCACTAGCCGAGTCGATCTAGCCATGTCCGTCTGTCTGTCCGTCCGGATGAACGCTGAGATCTCGGAAACTATGGGAGCTAGGCTATTGAGATTTGGCGTGCAGATTCCTGAGCTTCTTACGCAGCGCAAGTTTGTTTCAGCAATGTGCCACGCCCACTCTTACGCCCACAAACCGCCCAAAACTGTGGCTCCTACAGTTTTGATGCAAAAATAAAAATTTTAACATAAGTGTATTCTTTTCATCAATACCTATCGAGTGACCCAAAAAAAAAATTGCCACGCCCACTCTAACGCCCACAAACCGCCCAAACCTGTGACGGCCACAGTTTTCATGCTAGATAAAAAATTTTAACTGAAATGTATTGGTCTCGTCAATACCTATCGATTGCCACGCCCACTCTAACGCCCATAACGCTTAAATCTGTCTACCACCGGTAGGTGGCGTATTTAAATCTCGATTTGCTGCTTGCATATCTCCATTTCCCTTTGGTCCCTTTGGCTGAGTAACGGGTATCTGATAGTCGAGGTACTCGACTATAGCGTTCTTCCTTGTTTTATTTAAACATCCGACCAATCGACCAACTTCTCTGTAAGATTTTTCATCCTTTATCAACTTTTGGATCATTTCACGCTTTTCCTCAGTGCAATGCTTTCCACGTCCCATTTTAATGGTATTATCAAACTATATATATCCAAAATATTGAAATTATAGATACATTTAATGGACCCGTGCTTTGTATTAAGGCTAATCGGCAAAATATGGGGTTTTTGCTTATAAATGTGGTAGTGGCGCTTTTTTTGTGCCATTTTTTGGGATTTAAAACACTTAAAAATAAATTTATAGGCAGGATTTAAAAATAAGGTAACACATTTTTTGGTTAGAAAGAATACTAAAGAGTACAAAAAAATTTTGTGTTGAAAAAAACAAGCACTGAAAACAATTTCATTTTACCCAGCAGAAAATGTATTGAAGTGGTGCTCTTATTTTTTTTGCCACTGTATGTATAAAAGTTAAATTGAAACTATCAAATTATTTCACCCATACTTCGTTTTCGTAGAATCCAACAAATTAGCGCTAGGCGTCACATGCATACATATACATACAAATGCACGTAGTGGATAAAAAGAAATCTAACTAAAGTGAAGTTTGTATTAATTATTAAGTGGCTTACATTTTTCGGTTCCCACAAACGTATGTTAATTAAATTCGTCGTGTGTAGATGATTTAAAAAAATGTATTTCTTAGTTTAAAACTCGGGTGTTAAACCTTTATTCTTAATACACAATTAATACAAGACACTTTTAAGACTTGTGAACCAATCGCGGTCTCGGACAAAATAGGACTGCCCTCTTAATTCTAAAAATTTATCCATTTAAAAATTCCTCGGCCAGAAGCTTTTCTTTCTTAAGCTTCTAGAACTTTAATTTTGGTTTAAAATAAAAACTTATGCTGAAACGGTCGCATCTCGTTGTTAAACGAAATTATGCTGACCGATGCAATTTGGTTGAAAATCGGAATTCTGTGGGCTTCGAACGAAAGAGTTTGGGCTTCGAACGGAAGCTTGTGTTTACTTTACGATTGGTTTATTTATCTTAGCAGGACGGTTAAGCGCGGCCCTCGAAGTTAATGGAAAAGGCAAAGGTAGAATTTAAGCAAAGGCAATGGCAATGTCGCTGAAGAAAAGGGCAACATAGCTGAGATTGAATTAAAAAATGTGTTTATAAATTCCATAAGTGGAACCGTTTTACGGGCTGGATAACTCTCCCCCTTCTAAAATGGATCGACCCGATTCAATATGAAATTAGTCTAATTAATCTCTTAATTCTATTAAAAAATTTGTTTGGTTAATAAATTTTTCTGGTTCTGGCCGTTGTTTTTTGGTTACAAATAATATAGCATTTTTGTATTTTATTATAAGTAAAAAATCAAATATATAATGATTAAAATTAATAATTCAGATTGTGATATAAAAAGTGATATTTAAGTATTGTTAATTTTAATGAAAGGATTTAAAATGTTTATATTATCTAAAGAAAGTTATGAGTTGTTTGATAATATGTAATCGGATATTTCATAATTTTTGAAGTGGTTCGTAGTTATGTAGTTAAGAATTTTGTTTTCCATATATGAAATATTATTAATTTCGGCTGTACCATTAAATGTTATCGAAAATGAACCATTTAAATGGGAGTTGTTAACTATATTGTTACCATTTATAAGAATGGCACCATCTTGTATGATTTTTTTATTTTTTCTCCTATTTTTTTACAAGTGGATTTCTCACCATTTAAAAAGCGGGTAAAACAAGTTTCTTACTTAATTAAAGTACAATAATTATTTAAAAGTTCGTTCTTAAAGTTAGACATTCCATAAAACATATTTGCGCATTTTGCGACTTGATTGCTTAATACTAGTTTTCCACCGATTTGGGAAATCGCTCTAGTTTGATATATTTTGCATCTGTTATTATCTGTTATTATTGGGTATTTTATATAAATTATTACAAGTTCTTTTTGCAGTGTGATTTTAAAAACAGAGATGTCCATTAAGTCAGCAATAATTACTGTTTTTTGTTCATGTTTTAATATTTTCAAGATGTCATCATTGTTTAATATTTTGGTGTTAAAAACGTCAATTTTTGTTAGTGTGATTGTGTCAATTAAATTTTGCAGATCAAATGTTAATAATCGTAAGCGATGTTTTCGCAGTGGTAAATCGTGATCAATAAAAACATTTTTAAAATCAACAGAAAGAGATTATATTTCTTTGAACAATTTGGAATTGATAATAGATTGCTTCAATTACTTCTTTACTTTTTATATTATCTGATTCCAATTTTATTATTTCTTTATAAAAACCTAAGTTAGTTACGTGGAATGGTTCTGCGTATGAATCGTACGTCAATACGTCTTTATTGTCCTTGACTTGTATAGTCAATTATTTCTGATTTTGTTAATAAAATAAGATGTAGTATGAGCACCTTATAAAACATTTTCTGGAAAAGGTTAAAAAAAAGTAACATATAAATATTTAGAATTTTATATTATCTTTGTGAATAATTCTATTTCTATTGTTGATTATTATTTTGTTAGGTAAATTTTCTTTAACTACTTGTTTTTTATATCTAGTTTTAAGTTTATTTCTTTCCCCGTGTTTCTTTTCATAAAGTACCTGTCCTACATGATATACTTTTTCTTTTCTGTTTTCATTATGTGTTTCTAACATTTTCTCTTGTGTATTTTTTAAAATTTGAGGAATGTTATCGTGCTCTAATTTATTATATAGTACGTCAAAAGGTTTTTGGTTCGTTGCAGAATGAATGCTCTGATAATATTCTTGATCGACTCTTATTACTATTTCGGAATAGTCGGTTAAATTAAATTAAATTTTCTGGAGTGTCAAATTCTATTATATGTCTGGTATTTTCGAATATATTTATCGGCTCATGTATTGTATACCTCACCATTGCATATAGCAATTGTTGCTTAAACTGGTTTAAGGGTTTAAGGGTTTCTTGTATAACATTCTCAAAACTACTCTCTGCTGAATGCTGAGTGTTTAGATCTGAGACCGATTCGTTACTGTCAGTTAAGTTGTTGATCTGAATTCTTGATATGGCGTCTGCAACTACATTAGTTGTACCTGGCTTATAAATGACTTTTGGAGTGAAACTTTCTATGAAGGAGTACCAGCGTTTCATTTCGATATTAGGATTTTTATCAGAGATTGCGAAAGATAATGGTTGATGATCGGTTTGAATTTCAATTCCAATCACTCCGTATAAGTAGTTTCTTAGATTTTTAAGAGCCCATACTATGGCTAAAAGTTGTTTCTTATTAGTTGCATAAACTTGTTCCGTTTTAGTCAAGGTTTTTGAAATAAAAGTAATTGGTTTACCTTCTTAAGATAATACTGCACCAATTGCGACGTCCGAAGCGTCGGTGCACAGAGAAAAAAACGGAACAATACCCGTTTGATATTGTCTCCTCAATTTTCACATATCACCTTTTACATATCAAATTGATACGAATTCATTTCTAATTGATATGATTTTGCATCATTTTAATGTACACTCGCATTAATTTGATATGTTTTTTATATCAAACGTAACATCGAAAAGTTTTCGAAAAACGAGTATGACTGTGCTTTCGTATTTTTTGTGTATTAATGGTATATAGTATATTTGTATATTTGTTTGAGTGAATTGCCGCGGTCACTCTAACATTCAACGAAATGAGAAATTGTACAAAAGTGAAACATTTACATACATATGTTGTTTATTTTTTTTGCAAATGGTAGTATCTCGTTTTCAATTGTAATTACTTGATTTTTGTCTAATTCTAACATAATTATTTCTTGGACACTGTAACGTGCTTTTCGGTGGCTGACTACACAGACTGCACTACACAAAGTCAAATGGCTGGCCAAGATGCCGAACTGGGCAAGTTGGCGTCCACCACTTCGCTGGAAAACTTCTATCGAGGACAGAAGAAGGACTTCCTGGCACTGATGCAAAGCTACAGGAGGCATACGATTACAGCGTGATCGGTCATTTATTGCTAGGTCCTGGAATTATTTTTATGTGTTCGAACATACGAATAAGATATGGCAACATAAGGGATCAAAATTGATATGCAAAAATACCCGATTGATGACCAGTTTTAGTATTTTATTTTCTCTTTTTCTCTTCCGTCTTGATTTTCTCCTTTCTTTGGGACTACCAGAACTGGTGAATTATAAGGGCTTCGACTTGGCCTTATAATTTCTTCTGCTAACATTCTACTGATTTCGATATTCACGAACTCGGTGACAGATAAAGCGTACGGATATTGTTTCCCGTATATTGGCCTGTCGTGAATAAGATTTATTTCCCCCTTTATGTCTGTTCTAAAAGGAATTTGCATATTTATCTTTGAATGCTCTTTTTCAATATAGAGAACTATTTTTTCCTTTAGTCCGTCTAATTGATCAGTACCTATATTGTTTATCTGTTGTTTGTCGGATAACTCAACGACGGCGTGCTTGTAATTATACCCGTTACTCGTAGAGTAAAAGGGTATACTAGATTCGTCGGAAAGTATGTAACAGGCAGAAGGAAGCGTTTCCGACCCCATAAAGTATATATATTCTTGATCAGGATCACTAGCCGAGTCGATCTAGCCATGTCCGTCTGTCCGTCTGTCCGTCTGTCCGTCTGTCTGTCCGTCCGGATGAACGCTGAGATCTCGGAAACTATGAGAGCTAGGCTATTGAGATTTGGCGTACAGATTCCTGAGCTTCTTACGCAGCGCAAGTTTGTTTCAGTAGACTGCCACGCCCACTCTAACGCCCACAAACCGCCCAAAACTGTAACTCCTACAGTTTTGATGCTAGATAGAAAATTTTAACTGAAATGTATTGTTCTCATCAATACCTATCGATTGACCTAAAAAAAAGTTTGCCACGCCCACTTAAACGCCCACAAACCGCGAAAACCTGTGACGCCCACAATTTGCATGCTAGATAAAAAATTTTAACTGAAATGTATTGGTGTCGTCAATACCTATCGATTGATCCAAAAATAATTTTGCCACGCCCACTCTAACGCCCATAACGCTTAAATCTGTCTACCGCCGGTAGGTGGCGCATTTTAATTTCGCTTTGCTGCTTGCATACCTCCATTTCCCTTTGAGTAACGGGTATCTGATAGTCGAGGTACTCGACTATAGCGTTCTTCCTTGTTTTTATATTTCAAACGATTTTTATTTATTTGATTTTTGACGGTAATTACTTCGTCGGCACTCTCAGGATTTTGAGTTCCCAAGATATTTGTATTTTTATTGACGGTATTTACTTCGTCGGCACTCTCAGGATTTTGAATTCCCAAGCTTTTTTCACTACTTTCCACAAATAATGAATCTGTGTTTTCGCTATTTTTTTCATCAAAATATTTTTATATAATAAATTCTTTTAACGGAAAAATATTATTTTCTTCAACTAAACTTATTTCATTTTTTTCCTCATTATCATAATATTTTAACATTTCTGTTTTCCCTTTTTATTCCAAGACTCCCTTTTCTATATTTATTATAGCTCCAATTTTTCTTAATAAATTAAATCCAATTAGCAGATCAGATTCTAATCCTTCGATTTCATAAAATAATTGTCTTGTTTCAAATATATTTATAATATGGTACCTTATAATTGAATACCCATGAACTGTAGTTAGCTTTTTGTATATTGATAACTCATTTTTATTTTCGAAAATTCCCTTTTTTATGTAGCAAGCAGTGGCTCCTGTATCTATTAAAATCTTTAACTCCTTTTTGGTTTTTCGGTCTGTCCTATTTAAATAAGGCATTCCCCTGTAGGAGGAATGATCTTCGTTGAAATTATTTAATCTGGTTACTTTATTAGCTGGCTGATTTACTGTTCCATGTGGTTCCCTTTTCTGAGCTTGAGTTGGCTCTCTATTTTGATTAGTGCGATAGGAATTTGATCGATTATTATTTTGATAATAATTATTATTATAAATTATTATTCGGCTGCCGATTGTAATTAGGCTTATTCTGGAGTTAAATCGATGGATCAACATCCATTGGCTCGGCGGCTTGTTTCTTTTGATTGTTATTTTGATTATCGTTTTGCCAAAATTTTCCCTTTTGTGGCCAATTATAATTCTGGTTATTACTCCAATTATTTCCCATTTTATTAGTATTATTGTTCTGTCGTTTTTGATGAAATCGTAAGTTGTTTCCCTGATATTTATTTTCATTTTTAAATCCATTAAACCTGTTTGCAAATTGAGCACGGAAATTGTTTGATTCTAATTCTTGGACCTTTGTCAAAGCATTTGGCAAATCTGGTGGATTTAATGAGAAAAGAGTTTCTGAGAAATTTCCATTTAGCAGTCATAAAGCATTGCTTCTTATTGTTTTGTTTGTTTCTTTGGCAATTACGCATTTCATTTTTCATTTCATTTTTTTTTTTGACTTCATTATAGTATTCTGTAACTGTCATTCGTCCCTGCCTGAGGATTCTTAGTTCTGACTAGAGAATATGTATTGGTCGTTAATCGCTATATATAAAGTCCAATTTTTATTTTATTTATTTATTTATATCCTAGCGCTACAAGTGCACACTTATAATTATCGCGCTAGTCACATTGAGTTGATATTTTATATTATTATTATTTTTAAGTTATTATAACAATTTCTCTCGCTCTTAATTAATATTAATGACTAACATCAAATTTTCGTAGTTTCTTAGTTACAAATTTTATTGTTTTTAAAATATATATATTTTTATTATAATTATTATTATTTTTTTTGTTTTATTTCATTTCATTTAATTTTTATACTTATGTGTACTGTATTTTAAAAGATCTTTAACTTTATTGTAAAATTGAGTTGCGCTCCTAATTGTTTTGTATTGGTGCGGTAGATTGTTCCATAGCCGGATACCATTTATGAAAAATTGCCTTCTCGAACACAGTGTTTGTACTCGAGGGCATATTTAATTTTTGGTTCTTACAGATGTGGCTTGGGTAAGTTTATTGAAAAGATATTTTGGTTCTCCACTCGTCACTATTTTCTGAAAGAAGATTAAAATTCTGAGATCGATCCAGGAGGTCAACTTAAGGTCAAGTATTTTATATGTCAGTTCTGATACATGGTCAAAACGTCTTAGGTTAAACACATACGCAAATCCCGCGCATCACAATTTCCAAAAATTTCTATGCTGTAAAAAAAAGTGGGCAGGAGGATAACTTTGGCGATTAATCGTCTAACTTCCTCAGTTAGGAACGATTTGGAGAATGAAAATTTTTTCAGCAGAGCATATGTACGCCCTGTCGCTTAGACTATATGGTTGCTCCATGATAAAGTATTGTTAAATGTTATCCCTAGATAAACTGCATTCACTTCATAGCTTATCGGCGTATGGTTTATATATAATTCTTGGAGAGAAAGTGTTGAAAGTTGCTTTTTACCAATTACCAAGCACTTCGATTTTTTAGGATTTATACCCAAGCCATTTTCCTTTGCCCATTTTTCAATTAGCCACAACATTTTATTACTTATACGGACACAGTCATGTATTTCAGTGACGGGTCTACTAACATATATTTGGACATCATCATCATATAAAAGTACTTCACACTCAGACAGGATACTAAGGAGATTATTGACATATATAGAAAACAATAAAGGGCCTAGCACAGATCCCTGTGGCACTCCCCTGGATAAGATCCGGAGAGAAGAAACTTGCGTTCCAGAGACGACTGCTTGAAACCTATTCGTTAAGTACGACCTAATAAGCTTCGTCGCATTAGTTGAGAAATTGAATGTTATGATTCACAGAATCAAAAGCCTTGCTGTGGTCAAGGAGCGTCAAAAACGTTACGCAGTTACTGTCCAGTTATTGTCTAATATCCTCTACAATATTAGTGATTGCAGTAATACAATTCCTTTTTTAGCAAACTTTGTGCATTTAACTGAACAGTAAACTAGTTTTAAACCTATCTTAATTAAGAGGATACGATTTATACGCTTAAGAACGAAAGCTATAAGCTTCAGGTCCAGCCGAAGCGTTAGTGAGAGATGTAGAAAGTGGATCAGGCGAAAGATTAATAGACGAAAGTTCCTTCATACTGTTAATGCAACAGACACCCTCTCTTCGAGTGCAGCGTACGTGCACAAGGCCGCGTCGTGTAAAGACAGCCGTAAGGATTTTATGTTTTTTCATACGCATAGCCTCTTTAAAGATGAGATAATGCTATTTTAACAATTGCTCGTTAATATAAATTAACGATTCTGAATTGAAACCCAGAAACTGCAAGCTAAGTTGTTTCTTGTGCTCGCGCCTGTAAATTCCGACTTGACCAAGCAGCTTGATCTTTTCGCGTGGGTTTAGCATTTTAATTATTATTACCGGATCCACATGTGTTTGTTGTGATTTCCTTGCTCGGAAGATATCGCAGACTTTTGGTGGTGGAGTCAGCTGGAGATTAAAGCATAGCTTGTGATAGAGCGCTCTGAGATCTTCACCTTCGACATAGGGAACTCCATGAACCCTCAGATCACACGAGCTAGTCTCCCTGCATTGCGTTGCCAGCCTGGCCTCCAGTGCACCCAACCTCTGACCTGCTGCTTGTAGATTTTCTACCTCCCGGTTCAGCGTCTCAACCCGCTGACCCATTCGGTCCCTCATGGAGCGAAGATCGGCAACCTCGCGCTCCAACGTCAGGACACGAGCATCCATTTGCTTTACTTCCCCGGCGATTTTGTCCAAGCGATCCATAAGGCTTCTGAGTATTCGCTGTTCAGCTGCCCGAACGGCCGACTCAATTTTCTCGGTTTGTTCCTCGAAGCGAGTCTTTAGGAGCTCCAGAAGCTGAGGCGAATTTACATCCGAGATGCGTTCGCTGGCAGTTCCAGCATTGTTGCGGGTACGTTTAGTGGGTGGAGCAGAAGAACCCATTACTTTTTTAAGTGTATTTATTGTTGGATTTGGTTAAGGTTAGGTCGGTTGTGTTTGTATTGTATCTTTCGGATTTAATCTTTAAGTTTAGGTTGTAGCTTAGCTTGCAGCCACTCACTGCTTTACCGACAAACTGCCTTATCGACAATAGTGAATAGCTGCCTTATCGGCGATAGCGTAGCTGATGGGGCAACCTTTTTCTCTCTTGCACTCCGAAGATGCTGCCGCACCGATTGTCTCTCACTGAAGGTGCACGCACAACCGCACTTGTTGTTCAGCAAGAATTTATTTTTTGTTTTATAGAGTCAACTTTGTTTATTAGCACTATGTTGTGTTGTTCGCGGATAGGGCTGGTGGTATTTTAAGCGGTTATAGACTTTCTTCAATTTTATAAATGTTATTTTCCGTGAAATATCGTTTATTTTATAGAGCGTTCAATAAAGCGACTGCACACGGGAGAGTCGGGGACGTTAGAATGAATGAATCTAGATAAGATTGCTCGAAAGTTTAAAACGGTGCCATGATTGGTAACAGCATCATGGGCAGCTCCCATAATTTTATTTCGTAAAATTGTTAAGGCGATAATATATTGTTCACTTTGAATTTTATAAAGAGTCATTACAGTTTATGCCGCTTCCCTCCAACCTACATATTGTGTTGGTTTCCCGGTGAATTTTGGTAAAGATTTAACACTTCAAGTGTTGTATCGCGTTTTATAGTTGGGTCGATTGTTTGTATTTTATAATCCTCCACAGTGTTTGTATCTGTGGCTAACCTTCCTTCTAAACCTTCACTTCATTTAATTGAACATTTATCAATCTATTTATTAATTCCACTGTTAAGCCATCGGCTATACTAACTGCAGAAAATATTTCACCAAAGCTACTTATCAAATCTTCCAGATTGTTTCTTGATATTATTTATTAAATCGCGAATTTATCTTATTTTTTATTAATGTTTAAATATTATTTTATTTTTTTCAATTTCCCTGATCTTAATCATTAATTTTTTATTATTGAAAATTAATTTCTCACGAGACTGTCCCTATGGGGTTGATCTTCCTTCCTGGATTCAGTAAAGATAAATGGCCCTCCTTCTTCAGTTTTTCTTGTTTCAGCGAGCTGTGTTTTATTTTGTTGTTGTTTTTGTTAGTTCTTGTTTGCTTAAATGTTTTAGTTAAATGCGTTTCTGGTTTTAAATAAGTTTTTGCGTTACTTGAAATTTATTTATTTTGTGCGTTGTTTTACTTATTTTGTGTTCTTGTATTTTTATACATTTAAGATTTTGGTACACCTTTGTTTTAAATTCACGTTTAAATAAATTATTTCATTTATTAATTTCCATTTAATTGTTGTTAAAGATCACTGTCACTTTGTAGCGTCGTTTGGTGGATTTTTTAATTTCTCCACTAGAAATGTTGAGTTGTTGGCCGCGCTAGCTATACTCGTATATATTCTTGATCAGCATCACTAGCCGAGTCGATCTAGCCATGTCCGTCTGTCCGTCTGACCGTCTGTCCGTCTGTCCGTATGAACGCTGAGATCTCGGAAACTATAGGAGCTACAATACTGGGATTAGGCATGCAGATTCCTGAGATTTCTGCGCAGCGCAAGTTTGTTTCAGCAATGTGCCACGCCCACTCTAACGCCCACAAGCCGCCCAAAACTGTAACTCCTTCAGTTTTGATGCTAGAATAAAAATGTTAACTGAAATGTATTGTTCTCGTCAATACCTATCGATTGACTCAAAAAAAAGTTTGCCACGCCCACTTTAACGCCCACAAGCCGCCGAAACCTGTGACGCCCAGAATTTGCATGCTAGATAAAAAGTTTTAACTGAAATGTATCGGTCACGTCAATACCTATCGATTGATCTAAAAATAAATTTGCCACGTCTACTCTAACGCCTATAACGCTTAAATCTGTCTACCGCCGGTAGGTGGCGCATTTTAATCTCGCTTTGCTGCTTGCATATCTCCATTTCCCTTTGGTCCCTTTAGCTGAGTAACGGGTATCTGATAGTCGGGGTACTCGACTATAGCGTTCTTCCTTGTTTTTTATTTTAAAACTCGGGTGTTTAACCTTTATTCTTAATATACAAGTAATACAAGACACTTTTAAAACTTGTGAACCGATCGCGGTCTCGGACAAAATAGGACTGCTTTCTTAATTCTAAAAATGTATCCAACGAACCTGGGCCAGAAGCTTTTCTTTCTTAAGCTTCCAGAACTTTAATTTTTGTTTCTCGTTGTGAAATGAAATTATGCTGACCGATGCAATTTGATTGAAAATCGGAACGCAATATGGACTGAACTTAGAACGCAATCCCAGTCGTAAGTTGCGGAAAGGGTTTTAAAAAAACATAGTTCTGGGTCGTACCTTTTTTACGCAAAACAGCACGCATGCAAATTTTCCAAGGCAAATGTGCGTGCTGGGTGCATTCTATTGCGGTGCCTTCTAGAAGTGTTTCAGAATAATGCATCCAGAAGCATGCCCAAACACCCGTTTCGGGAACGTATTCCGAAAGAAATAGTTCTGGGTCGTATCTTTTTTACGCAAAACAGCACGCATGCAAATTTAACTAGCAACTGTGCGTGCTGGGGGCTTGCTTATTGCTTTCTGCCACCAATTTTACATCAATATTTTCACAGGTAAGTAAAGTGTAGATAATTTAGTTCAATATGAACACAATAAAATAACACAGTACATGTACACTGAACATTCAAACTAAAAACATATTAAACAAATAAAATAATAACTATTTGTATGTAAATTGTACATACAAAATGAACATATTGTATATTTGTAATGTATATACACATATTTCAAAATATATAATTGAATTGCGTAAATGACAAAAGTACATAAACAAGAAGGAAGGCACCAAAGCACCCTACAGAAGGGGAGTTACTCCGATTAAAAATTAGTTGCGTTCTTGAATATTGAAATGAAAATAAATATGAAATTGAAATCCAGTTTTATGTATTCCTGGGGAAAACTTCCAGATATTTGGTTTTTGAATGCTTCTAGGTGCATTCCTGGGTACATGTTACAGGTGCATTAAAAAAGAGTACTCCCAGAAGGAGTTTAGTATGTTGCTTCCAGGTGCATTAAAAAAGAGTGCACCCAGAATGTGTTTAGTTTGTTTCTTCCAGGTGCATTCCAGATATATGCTTTTAGAAGCATTCAACGGGTGCATTCTCTTTTGTCCCGCACCCGTGTAAAAAGAATGGACAGACTCATCACTTCCGGAACACCTTTTTGATGCCATTTCATAATGAAAGAACGCATGCTCGAATGCTTTCATTTACGACTGGGAGGCTACATAGAGGTAGAAGAGTTCCTAGTCTTCAGGGGTCAGTCACGATTCCTGGTGGGTAGTCAAACGACTCGCTGTTCTGCTTCGAATCGGCTACTTGGTTCCTGCGGGGCGTTAATAGATGGGACTGCCTTGACTGCTGGTATTTGGTGGGGACGGGTAAGATCTCCCAGACCCGTAAAATCCAGGGTAATTCGCTCTCCTACGCCGGACGACTAATATTGGCTCATGAGATGGTTGGCTTCGCTGGCGTATTGGAGCTTGGGCAGCCCTCGAACTGCCAGTAAAGCTGATTTAGTTTAGGGTACGGGAAGAAATCTTCCGGAAGGGTTTCCACTTCCCAGCACGTGTTTGGGGCACATGAGGTTATGCCATTCACGAACGGACTGCAATCTGCCACATCCGATAGGAAATTCTCTTTCATTTATGCAAAAACGACCACGGTTTGGGTTTTGTGCACTTTAATTTGCGTGATAGACTTTATCAATGGCGCGTCGAACTTAACCTGGTGTCATTTTTAAGATCACTTAGACGACGGTCTGATAAGAATACTTTTGCGGGTTGTGAAAGAGACTGATTGCACCCGCGTGGTCGTTTTTATACCGAAAATTTCCAGACTCTCAAGCTTTTATTTCTTGGAACGTCTTGGAAATTTGGACCAAGTTGGAGACGCTGAACAATGCAGTTGATACGCAAAAGCTGAGCTAAGATTACCCCTCTCTGCCGTAAAGTATACTCTAATAGGGGCTTAATAAAACTATTGGTTTGGTTTTTCTGGCTGCAAAATGATAGGCAAGCATTCAGTCCAGAATGACGACCATTACACAACCCGATAATATTTTTTCTTTAGATGCAATATTAGCGGGAATTACCTACGAATGTCCTTGGCGTGATAAGTTCCTACCTCTTTTCCTGCAAGTTTTCAAGTTGGTAATAACAATTTCCAAGTTTTTTTGGAATCCAACATTTCACAAATTAGGGACCTAAAATTAAAATTCTGTACGAATTTACTCTGAGTAAAATTTCGACGATACACTTCCTGTCCTTCCCGGAACGATGTCGTCTTTGCTCGCAAATTGTATTGCCGGGCATTGCGATAATAGGCACGACGGATATTCGCTTGGATATCTTTTCGCAAAAGAGCAAGATTATCTGATCGAGATATAGGTACTATAGGTTCCTCTAAAAGCGATAAGTCTTTGAGTAACTTATAATCGGAGCCGTGCGTTATTATATCCAGTCCGAATAAAGCACGGTATGGGGAACATCCTATCGATTGATGCAAAGATGATCTCAAGGAACAGGTTATACTAGTAATGTGCAAGTCGCACTCGGTTTGATCGTTTTTTAAGTACGAACGGACCGCACCCAATAGGGAACGATTTACCTGCTCGGCCGCATTACTTTGTGGCGAGTAAAGCGCGGTATATACGTGGTTTCTGCCTAATTCGGTAAGAAAAGCGTTAAATTCCGTTGCCTTAAATTGGGTACCGTTGTCGCTTACTATAGTTTCGGGAACGCCTATACTGTGAAACACATATTTTAGTAGAAACTTTAATTTTGCCGACGACGTGAATTTTTTCAATGGTTGGAGCCAGGGATATTTTTCTAGAATGGTCAAGTACTATTAGTAGACCAACATGTCCCTGCTTAATACGCGGGTAAGGGCCGAGCAGATCGATATACAGACGTTAAAGTAGTCTGTACGTTGGACAGTGTATAGTATAGTTAGGCGCTTTGTTCTCCTTACAGGCGTCACAAGATCGATTATAGTCTCTAACATCTTTTGATAAGCCTGGCCAAAATAAATTTCGACGTATCTTTGCTATGGTCTTTTGCATTCCCGCATGAGAGGAAGTAACGCTATCGTGGGCTTGTCGGATAACCTCTTCTCTTAAGGTTTCGGGAACGCACAGTTTCCATGCCAAATCTTGCATTTGGTTTCCGTCTGCATGTGCGGTACGAATATGCAAAAATTGATCTACTATCTTAATGTCTGGGAATTTATTTAGATTGTTCGTAAACTTGATTTTTAACGCCGCGTATGTGTCTTCCTGAAAAGCGTCGGAACTTTGGTCTTTTATGGGGGCCATGTCTATTGCAGAGATTTCGTTTTCACATAGCCTAGATAGGGCGTCAGGAACAACATGGTCTTTTCCTTTGCGATGTGAAAAAGTAAATTTAAATTGCTGCAAGCGAAAAATCCACCGAGCAAGTCTGCAAGACACGTTTTGCTGCCTCATAAGCCAAAGTAAGCTTGAATGGTCAGTAACTAATTCAAATTCTTGTAATTCTAGATAGCAACGAAACTTTTCAATCGCTAATACTACAGCCAAACACTCGCGTTCGGTTACGCTATAATTGCGTTGCGAACGACTCAGTTTTTTCGACATGTCGCTAGCATCACAGTGAAGATAAAATTTATTATCAAAGATCGGATTTGTTAAAACGGGAGCTGAGGTCAAAATGGTTTTTAACTTATCCATTGCTACTTGAGCTTCGGCAGGCCAGCAAAACTTTACCTTTTTAGAAAGAACATCTGTGATTGGGCAGGCGAGATCAGCAAAAATGTTGTATAAATCGTCGATACCACTCACAAACTCCGAGAAATCCACGAACTTGTTTTAGGTTTTTTGGCGGTGGCCAATTTATAATACACGAAATTTTTGCCGAGTCGGTGCAAATACCTCCACTACCAATGACATATCCTAAGTAGTTGATGCTTGTTACCCCAAATTCATTTTTGTCTACATTAAGAGTAAGATTGGCTTTGCGGAATTGCTCTGCAAGCCGAACCAATACCGACAAATGGGATGCAAAATCTTCCGTAACGACGCAAAGGTCGTCTAGGTAACCAAAGACACAATGGCGAAGATCTGGGGGTATGATCTGATCCATTAAACGACACATTGTGGACGGCGGTTTACATAGGCCGAAAGGCATAAACTTGAACTGGTATAACGGTCGACCAGGCACCGTGAATGCCGTTAAAGGCCTCGATTCTGAGCTGAGCTGGATCTGCCAGTAGGCATCTTTTAAGTCTAGCTTGGAAATGATATTAGCTTTTGGTAACCTCGAAAAAATCCCGTCAATGCTAGGCAAAGGATAAGCATCCTTTTTGGTGGCCTATTTAAGTCTCCGCGCGTCAAGGCAAAGTCGAACTTTGTTAGGCTTGACTACCAGACGCATCGGGGAGCTCCACGCGCTCACGGAAGGCTCAATAACATCCAACTGTAGCATACGATCAATTTTCGCACACAGTAGTTTTTCTACTGCGGGACTTACAGGGTAGAATCGTTCTTTAACCGGTAATGCATTTCCCATCTCGATTGTATGTTCTATTAGGGTCGTACGACCTAATCCATCTGATGCTTTTGGAAATAGTTGCTTAACTACTGCTAGTTGTTGACTTTGTGTAGCAGTAAACGGATATAGGTTTTCACCTGAAAGCTCACTGATTTCTTTAGACGCGATTTGGAAGCGATGTGGAGCGATTTGGAAAGTTCTCCAGAAGTCATGGCCTAGAATTAGTTTTTGTTTTATGCTGGGAATAATATATAGTCTCATAGGCTTTTTAATGTTGTTGTAGCTAATTTCGGTATCAAGGAAACCTGTTATAGCTTGATTTTCCCCGCCTGCTGTTTTCGCTCGCGACTTAAAGGGCTTGTATTCCGACAAATTTGAAAATTCTTACAGTGCCAGCTCTGCTCCAATGCAACTAATGTTTGCCCCAGTGTCCAACAGACCAAGTTCTTTCAACTGTAGGATCGACACTTCGGCATAACTTCGCAGGCCAGTGGAGTTGTTAAAGATAGTCGAAATCTGTACTTTTTTATTTCTCTTAACCTCAGCATAATATGACTTTAATCTATTAGTACGCCTATTTATTTGTGGATCTTTCACCTGAAATATACGGCTTCTTACTTCTAAATAGTTTTGTTTTCTCTCTTCATATAGGCGAAATGGCATTGAAATTATATTTCCTTTCGCTTGTTTATCTATTACTGTATTTTGACTTACATTTGCGAGGGCATTCGGTTCTTGGCGAATGCACCCACTTGTCGGTTTTCCGACTGCTTTTGGAGGCAATTTGGACATTGGCGAGTAGGCGTTTTGCTTTCCACAGCACAGTGGTCGGGCTTATTTATCTAGTAGTAGTCAAATTAAAAATGAATACAACAGTGTTTTTACTTTTATTCCGCTGTAAAGGTTGAGATTTCGCATGCGATTCTGTGAAGCGCACATTTAAAGACGCAGAGAAGGAATAAAAATCGTTTCGAAAAGCGTACAAAGTATTTCGAAATTCCGTTTTACGATATGTCGCACAAGCCTGTAGCTTTAGTAGTTACGAGTGTACTAAATATAGTTATTTATAGCTGCTTTCCTGTCAAAGTAATGACTTTTTCCAAAACTAAAGTTTCTTATATTAAACTTTTTAACGTCGTCTTAAATTTCCGGGACCTTTAGATAGAGTTTGAATACACAGAAAAAAGGCCAATGCAACGCCCACAAACCGCTCAAAACCGTAGCTCCTACAGTTTTGATGCTAGAATAAAAATTGTAACTGAAATGTATTGTTCTCGTCAATACCTATCGATTAATCCAAAAAAATTTGCCACGCCCACTTTAACGCCCACAAACTTCAAAAAATCGTAAATATGAACGTTGATATCTCGGAAACTATCAAAGATAGAGAATTAGGATCTCAGACTTAGATTCCGTAGCGTTGTACGCAGCGCAAGTTTGTAACGCGAATATGCCACGCCCACTCTAACGCCCACAAACAGCCCAAACCTGTGACGCCCACAATTTTCATGCTAGATAAAAAATTTTAGCTGAAATGTATTGGTCTCGTCAATACCTATCGATTGATCCAAAAAAAATTCTGCCACGCCCACTCTAACGACCATAACGCTTAAATCTGTCTACTGCCGATAGGTGACGCATTTCAATCTCGTTTTGCTGCGTGCATATTTCCATTTGTTTTTGGTTCCTTTAGCTGAGTAACGGGTATCTGATAGTCGAGGTACTCGGCTATAGCGTTCTTCCTTGTTTGACTCGAAGCGATTGGTGACAATGAGCAGCTTTCCCGTACGGTTAATGCGGTGGTCTTCACTTCTTCTTTTTCATGGTTTCCTGAAAGGGAAGAATATAGCTTCTTACAGGTCAACTTTACGGCTAGAATTTTTGGCACTTGCAGCCATGAAGGTCCCATCCACCATAAGTCGAAATGGAGCAGGCCCGAAGCAAGCATTCCTCGTGTGGCGCAGTCCGTCGGATTCTCCTAAGGCTTCGAGTATTTCTGATGTTCTATTGGCTACAAATGTTTTAAGCTTAGATGGTGGATGTGAAAGCCAAGCTAAGACTATGGTTGAGTCGCACCATGCATGTACTTCAATGTCCTTGTGTTGTAGTGCAGCCTAGACTGAAAAGAACAGTCGGCCCAGTAGCAACGTGTCGCACAGTTCAAGACGCGGTAGAGACTGCTGCTTCAGCGGAGCGACTCTGGTTTTTCCTGCAATGAGTGAAACTGATACGGTGCCATCTGCTCGCACTCTGCTATAGACGACTGCGGAATATGCCTTGATGGAGGCATCTGAAAATCCATACAGTTCGATGTGATCTTCATTGTTTTGAACAAACCGTGGCAGGCGTAGATCTCGAAGGATGTGTAGGTCGTTACGGCATTTATTCCACCAGTCCGCAATTTTCGGAGGAAGCTCAGTGTCCCAGCCGAGATCGAGTAGCCACAATTCTTGGAACAGAATTTTAAACTGCACTACCACTGGCGACAGAATACCCGGCGGTTCAAAAATGTGTGCCACATCTGACAGCACTTGGCGTTTGGTGTTGTCCGGATTTGAATGCCACGAACTTTTGCTGTAGAATTGGATCCTTTGCCTTATACTTCGGTTGTAGCGAGAGATCTGTCAGCGACAACTGATGAATTGAAACCCCATTTATCAAGTTCCATGCCTGCGCATTTTATCAACTGGATCAACTCATTTCGATTGCGAATGTGCTCCTCCTCGGTATGTGCTCCCGTCAGTACGTCGTCCACATAGAACTGTTCCTTCAAGATCCTTGCAGCGGTAGGAAAGTCGAGTTGATGGTCGTGGGCTACCTGATCCAGGACCCTCTTTGCCAAAAATGGTGCGCAGGATGTGCCGTATGTTACCGTGGACAGTTCGTAGTGTTTAATAGGAGTCGTTTCATCTTCTCTCCAAACAACTCGCTGATAGCAACCATTGTGGCAGCCACCCAGATTTGTCGATACATTTTGACAATATCTGCTGACAAGACGAACTTAAACATTCTGAGACGCATACAAATCGAGATAAGGTTTCGTAGAATGCTGGGTCCAATGTGCAGAGCTTCGTTAAAAACCGTCCATTCGTGTCCTTGAATGAACCGTCAAATACTACTCGTAATTTTTGGATAATTACAGGATGATGTGACAAAAAGCCGAGCTTTTATGTCAATGTTTTCTGGCGATAGT
Source organism: Drosophila suzukii (assembly GCF_043229965.1). Taxonomy (NCBI): domain Eukaryota; kingdom Metazoa; phylum Arthropoda; class Insecta; order Diptera; family Drosophilidae; genus Drosophila; species Drosophila suzukii. Next base: position 2,093,588 of record NW_027255937.1, on the reverse strand, counting down.
TCTCGCATGTGGCCCAACTGAAGATACTCACGCATAAATTGCACCCCTGAATATTGTTAGCACTCCCTGTAATGTATCCGAAAACTGTTCCTTCGAGTTTTTGAACGGAAGTTCGACGATGTAACGCCCCTTAGAGACCCGAGAGTGCGTCTTCACAAGGTGCTGTTCAACTTCATCGTCCTCTGGTTTCCCATGGAATTCCTGGTTGACATCCTCCAGCTCCCAAAAGCGCCGTGGCGATGCGTCAATGTCAATAGCCGTGTGCATTGTTGTTGTAGATGAACATCCGGTAGTAACGATACATGTTATGAACCATCCAAATATGGTCGAAATGGCGATGATGTTGCCCTGGTTGTCGAACATCTTTTGACCGGTGAACATGGTCAAAACGTAGTCGCTGCCCAGGAGTATATCAACTGGCGCCAACGACTGATAGTCAGAATCCGCAAGCTCAAAGCCAGCGAATGCCTTGAGGGCTGAGGCGGCGATATCGTGTCTTGCCAACGTGGAGGTAATTTTGCTGAGTACGTGGGCACGTACCTTCATTGTATGATCTGAGATCCTTGACTGCAAGTCCAGTGTGCTGCAGCCTCTAGTTGTCTCAGCCTTGACTAACGAGATTCCGGTCACCAAAATTCGTGTCGGTGACCGTGCCAGTCCGAGTGCCTGTACGCACCGCTCGGAGATGTACGACAGTTCCGAACCACTGTCCGAAAAAGCACCCGGCACGTATTGTGCGATCCTGTTTCGTTTCTAACAAATACTAAAGCTGTTGGCAATGCACCTTTTCGTAGCCCTTGTGGCTATGTTGCGGTTGTTGATCCGTTGCACAAGGATTCAGCTATGGGAGCCACTTGTGCCCGTGCGATATTGCTTATGGTGACCGTAGCATTTTCGGGAGCGCTTGGGATGTGCCTTTCATCATCTCGTAAGTGAAATAAGGCTATCCCACAACCATGGACTTCTAAATTATTTCGAAGATAGACTTCACTATTTTGGCGGGATCACTAAGAACGCTAAACGATTCTTGTTAAAAATTCTTAAGACAGTGTTAATATCTGTGTTAATTGTAAAAAAAATAATTGTAACAAGCTGTGAAATCGCTTTTTTAAGTTACAGCTGACGGTTGTAAATCATGCCCATCATTATTTAAATAAAATATGTTCAACTTCAAATATAAGTGTCCTTTTAGCAGAACCGCCAGTAATGAAATCTCCGGCAAGCTCTCCATTGGGGAATCGCGGGACTCCTCCACTACCAGTGACTTGGCTGCTAAGGACGGTGCTGGAGAATGCGCTGAGGGAAGAGGTATATGTGAATATGTGAATATTCTTACGAAAGTTGATGTAAGATATAATAACACTAGTTTACAGCTAAAATGAGGGATGATTCGAACGCTTATCGAGATGTGCACTACTTTAAAGATACGGTCCATACGAACCAAAAAAAGCCATATTTGCACAAAATCCATGGTAAATAAGTTTAATTTTATTTGTCTTAGCTTTGCATTCTTAGGTCGATAACAGAACTGCGATTCAATTTTTTATTCCAGTATTGACCAACGTCAGAAGTTTCTTGTTATTCCCTTAGGCAGTAGTTTAAAGCTTCCTTCTGGTCCGACATAAGCTTTGACATTTTCTCCACCTTGGCAGTCACTAAATAGTGCCTTCCACGATAGAAAATGCTTGCAGGGGATAAGTACCCTTCAGTTCCAAAGAAAAAGTTTCACTTTTGAATCACCTTGTAAATCCCGTGGGACATATTTTCTTGCCCATGTGAAGAACAACCCTTCAGTTCTGCAGTAGGGACGCGGTGACATGGCTCAAGGCAAAAAGCTTTTTTGTTTTTTTTGTGTGCCCTTAACGCTGTGCCGCTATTGACGTGAGCAAAAACGTCGGCGCAGAAGACTGCCTACGAAAACGATCGAGCAACAAAGAGCGGCAGATATTCGGAAGTTCCCTCTCCTGCACTCGGCGCTCTCAAAGACAATTTTCAGCCGATCCGTTATTTCTTCTGCGTCTAGCAACTAACATTTCGGCGGAAAAATGTTCGTAATATTTTGGGATCATTATTATATATAGAAAAAAAAACTAATATTGTTTAACAAAAGTAAATTTTTTGATTATAGTAAAATTAAGTAAATTGAATTTACCTATAATGTTATGTTTACTTATTATACCTTTTTTATTTAAATATAATTTTTTAGTTTAGTTATACAAATTTAGACCGTTAAAATTGATTTCAATATTTATAACATTTTAATATTAACGTTTTTAAAAAATTCATGTTGTATTTTTTTTTCTCAACATGTAAAAATTATATAGTCGGATATTTTTTGCTTTAGAGAGGGTATAGGTGCAGTGGCACGTGCCAACAGCGAAGAGAAAACAAAAGAAATTAAGTAAAGGGGTGAGAAGAAGACTTCGTGCATTCTGTTTGAGTGATTGAAAGGGAAGCATCACTTGTTCCCAATACTCATTTGTCGTATGGCCTGTCACCTGCCTGTGACACGTCCCACGTGAAATCACTTGTAAAATTCCTAATATTTCCGATGAGGTTTCCACTTATAAAATCACTAGCAAAATCACGTCCCATATTTTCAATGAGTTTTCACTTATGAAAATATAGAATTTTATTTACTTTTAAATTTATTTTAATTACATTGTGTTTTTAGGTTTTCTGTTATCAAACAAAAACACATTTTAACGAGCAAACAAAAGTTCTGAAATCAACTTTTGTGACGAAAATGTATTATACGATCTACTAGATATATACAATTTCTTAATTTTTTACATCCGGCACTATTTATGAAAATCGTATAGCCAAACCCAAGCATATTGAATAGCAGCGTGCCGAATGTAAAAAAATTAAGAATTTGTTTTTATCTAGTAGTAGTCAAATTAAAAATTAATACAACCGTGTTTTTACTTTAATTCCGCTGTAAAGGTTGAGATTTCGCATGCGATTCTGTGAAGCGCACATTTAAAGACGCAGAGAAGGAATAAAAATCGTTTCGAAAAGCGTACAAAGTATTTCGAAATTCCGTTTTACGATATGTCGCACAAGCCTGTAGCTTTAGTAGTTACGAGTGTACTAAATATAGTTATTTATAGCTGCTTTCCTGTCAAACCCCACAAACCGCTCAAAACCGTAGCTCCTACAGTTTTGATGCTAGAATAAAAATTGTAACTGAAATGTATTGTTCTCGTCAATACCTATCGATTAATCCAAAAAAATTTGCCACGCCCACTTTAACGCCCACAAACTTCAAAAAATCGTAAATATGAACGTTGATATCTCGGAAACTATCAAAGATAGAGAATTAGGATCTCAGACTTAGATTCCGTAGCGTTGTACGCAGCGCAAGTTTGTAACGCGAATATGCCACGCCCACTCTAACGCCCACAAACAGCCCAAACCTGTGACGCCCACAATTTTCATGCTAGATAAAAAATTTTAGCTGAAATGTATTGGTCTCGTCAATACCTATCGATTGATCCAAAAAAAAATTCTGCCACGCCCACTCTAACGACCATAACGCTTAAATCTGTCTACTGCCGATAGGTGGCGCATTTCAATCTCGTTTTGCTGCGTGCATATTTCCATTTGTTTTTGGTTCCTTTAGCTGAGTAACGGGTATCTGATAGTCGAGGTACTCGGCTATAGCGTTCTTCCTTGTTTGACTCGAAGCGATTGGTGACAATGAGCAGCTTTCCCGTACGGTTAATGCGGTGGTCTTCACTTCTTCTTTTTCATGGTTTCCTGAAAGGGAAGAATATAGCTTCTTACAGGTCAACTTTACGGCTAGAATTTTTGGCACTTGCAGCCATGAAGGTCCCATCCACCATAAGTCGAAATGGAGCAGGCCCGAAGCAAGCATTCCTCGTGTGGCGCAGTCCGTCGGATTCTCCTAAGGCTTCGAGTATTTCTGATGTTCTATTGGCTACAAATGTTTTAAGCTTAGATGGTGGATGTGAAAGCCAAGACTATGGTTGAGTCGCACCATGCATGTACTTCAATGTCCTTGTGTTGTAGTGCAGCCTAGACTGAAAAGAACAGTCGGCCCAGTAGCAACGTGTCGCACAGTTCAAGACGCGGTAGAGACTGCTGCTTCAGCGGAGCGACTCTGGTTTTTCCTGCAATGAGTGAAACTGATACGGTGCCATCTGCTCGCACTCTGCTATAGACGACTGCGGAATATGCCTTGATGGAGGCATCTGAAAATCCATACAGTTCGATGTGATCTTCATTGTTTTGAACAAACCGTGGCAGGCGTAGATCTCGAAGGATGTGTAGGTCGTTACGGCATTTATTCCACCAGTCCTCAATTTTCGGAGGAATCTCAGTGTCCCAGCCGAGATCGAGTAGCCACAATTCTTGGAACAGAATTTTAAACTGCACTACCACTGGCGACAGAATACCCGGCGGTTCAAAAATGTGTGCCACATCTGACAGCACTTGGCGTTTGGTGTTGTCCGGATTTGAATGCCACGAACTTTTGCTGTAGAATTGGATCCTTTGCCTTATACTTCGATTGTAGCGAGAGATCTGTCAGCGACAACTGATGAATTGAAACCCCATTTATCAAGTTCCATGCCTGCGCATTTTATCAACTGGATCAACTCATTTCGATTGCGAATGTGCTCCTCCTCGGTATGTGCTCCCGTCAGTACGTCGTCCACATAGAACTGTTCCTTCAAGATCCTTGCAGCGGTAGGAAAGTCGAGTTGATGGTCGTGGGCTACCTGATCCAGGACCCTCTTTGCCAAAAATGGTGCGCAGGATGTGCCGTATGTTACCGTGGACAGTTCGTAGTGTTTAATAGGAGTCGTTTCATCTTCTCTCCAAACAACTCGCTGATAGCAACCATTGTGGCAGCCACCCAGATTTGTCGATACATTTTGACAATATCTGCTGACAAGACGAACTTAAACATTCTGAGACGCATACAAATCGAGATAAGGTTTCGTAGAATGCTGGGTCCAATGTGCAGAGCTTCGTTAAAAACCGTCCATTCGTGTCCTTGAATGAACCGTCAAATACTACTCGTAATTTTTGGGTAATTACAGGATGATGTGGCAAGTAAAAGCTCGGCTTTTTGTCAATGTTTTCTGGCGATAGTTCTCGCATGTGGCCCAACTGAAGATACTCACGCATAAATTGCACCCCTGAATATTGTTAGCACTCCCTGTAATGTATCCGAAAACTGTTCCTTCGAGTTTTTGAACGGAAGTTCGACGATGTAACGCCCCTTAGAGACCCGAGAGTGCGTCTTCACAAGGTGCTGTTCAACTTCATCGTCCTCTTGTTTCCCATGGAATTCCTGGTTGACATCCTCCAGCTCCCAAAAGCGCCGTGGCGATGCGTCAATGTCAATAGCCGTGTGCATTGTTGTTGTAGATGAACATCCGGTAGTAACGATACATGTTATGACCCATCCAAATATGGTCGAAATGGCGATGATGTTGCCCTGGTTGTCGAACATCTTTTGACCGGTGAGCATGGTCAAAACGTAGTCGCTGCCCAGGAGTATATCAACTGGCGCCAACGACTGATAGTCAGAATCCGCAAGCTCAAAGCCAGCGAATGCCTTGAGGGCTGAGGCGGCGATATCGTGTCTTGCCAACGTGGAGGTAATTTTGCTGAGTACGTACCTTCATTGTATGATCTGAGATCCTTGACTGCAAGTCCAGTGTGCTGCAGCCTCTAGTTGTCTCAGCCTTGACTGACGAGACTCCGGTCACCAAAATTCGAGTCGGTGACCGTGCCAGTCCGAGTGCCTGTACGCACCGCTTGGAGATGTACGAAAGTTCCTGATGTCATTGATGCGGCCTCATCAGGGTTGCCAGAGTGTCTGAAGTTGTTGCCTTCTCTTTCATTCTCCTGAGATTCTTCACAGGTGCGTATGGGGTTGCGAAATAATATGCTTGCTTGTAAGTAGTTGTCCTCGTACCTTTCGTTGTAGATGGCTGGATCTTCGTACCCTTCCTCTTCGTCAAAAAGAGCCATTTGGTCCCTAATGGACTCGAATTCTTTACATACTATGTTGAGCCTTTCCAATGAAACTTGTATTTCATCAAGCTTCCATTTTGCTCCCGCACGTGGATCTTGAGATGCCCTTAGCAAACGCGTAATGCTTGCCTTCGCACGACTTCTAGCTGCCTTCGAAAGTTTAAACTGATCCATGTTTATCAATAACAAAATTTGGCTAGAAGGACCAAAGATATGGTGTAGAATAAAAACGTTCTATTTCCCAATTTGAGTGAACTGTATTTCAATTATTAAATTGTCACATTTTTCTTGGTGTCCGATGCTTTCAGTTTTAGTCTTAACACTAAGTCCTAAAAAATCTCTAACGTGTGGCGCAGCACCAAAATATATTAAAAGGGCAAAGTTAGTATTTCATATACCAAAAAGAGAACAGGATACAAAATTAAATAACGGCTGTAATGCTTTCATCAACACCCACCTTATGTTTTGTTATTGCTAGAATTGTATACTGTATCGCATAATAATGTATATTGGTTACTTTGCTGATGACAAAGCTAATTTATTTATTAATAGAAGTACAGATAAACATTATAAAAATTATTTTTAAAAAAAACTTACAATTCACAACCGTCCTTTCGCGGAAAAACCGTCTTCCACTGGAAGAATTTTTCGAAAGCGGACAATCGAGACACTAGACCTACAGCGTTCTCCCCATTTCTATCAAGGCATTTTTCAGTGAAGCGTTCACAATTACACCTAAATGTGCATGATTTGACCACGCGGCGTTCGGTTTTTATGAACGGAACTTAGCGAACGGATTGTTGTCAAATCATAAAATATGTTCTGGATTTTTTCGTTCTTTTTTTTCTGGGTGTTGGCGTAAGAGTGGGCGTGCCAAACTTTTTTTCGGGTCAATCGATAGGTATAGACGAGACTAATACATTTCAGTTAAATTTTTGTTCTAGCATGAAAATTGTGGGCGCTGGAGGTTAAGGTGGTTTGTGGGCGTTAGAGTGGGCGTGGCAAACTTGTTTTGGACTAATCAATAGGTAATGACGAGACTGATATATTTCAGGTAAAATTTTTTATCTAGCATGCAAATTGTGGGCTCCACAGGCTTGGGCGGTTTTTGGGCGTGAGAGTGGGCGTGGCACATTCGCGTAACAAACTTGCGCTGCGTACAAGGCTACGTAATCTAAATCTGAAATTCCTTTCTATCTTTGATAGTTTCCGAAGTATCCGCGTTCCTATTTACGATTTCTTGAAGCTTGTGGGCGTTAAAGTTGGCGTGGGCAACTTTTTTTAAGTCAATCGATAGCTATTATTTATCATTTAAATTTGTATTCTAGCATCAAAACTGTAGGAGCCACAGTTTTGGGCGGCTTGTGGGCGGTAGAATGGGCGTGGAACCTTGCGCTGCGCAAGAATCTCAGGAATCTGCATGCCAAATCCCAATTGCCTAGCTCTTATAGTTTCCGAGATGTTAGCGTTCATACGGACAAACGGACAGACGGACATAACCAGATCGACTCGGCTAGTGATCCTGATCAAGAATATATATACTTCCTTCTGCCTTTAACATACTTTCCGACGATTCTAGTATACCCTTTTACTCTACGAGTAACGGGGATCAATATTGCTTAATAAAATGTTTTCATTTGTTTTTATACCCCTTATTCGTAGAGTAAAAGGGTATACTAGATTCGTCGGGAAGTATAAGGTAGAAAGTATATATTCTTGATCAGGATCACTAGCCGAGTCGATCTAGCCATGTCCATCTGTCCTTCCGTCCGTATGAACGCCGAGATCTCGGAAACAACATAAGCTATAAAATAGGAATTTGGCATGTAGATTCCTGAGCTTCTTGCGCAAGTTTGTTACGCGAATATGCCAAGCCCACTCTAACGCCCACAAACCACACAAGCCTGTGGAGCCCACAATTTTCATGCTAGACAACAAATTTTAACTGAAATGTATTAGTCTCGTCAATACCTATCGATTGATCCAAAAAAAGTTTGCCACGCCCACTCTAACGCCCGTATACTGACTTTACCTGTGGCGCCCACAGTTTTCATGCTAGAACAACATTTTAACTGAAATGTATTGGTCACGTCAATACCTATGGAATGACCCAACAATGTTTGTCACGCCCACTCTAACGCTCATAACGCTTAAATCTGTCTACCATCCACATAACCATAACCATGCTGCTTGCATATCGTCATCTCCGTTTGATCCCTTTAACTCGAATATAGCGTTCTTCTGCGTTATAAATTTTGCCCAAGATGTTTTAAAACGTTCTTTTCTTAATGTGAAGGCATACCTTTCTCTGATTAGCACTCGTTGCATTTAGACGCGTTTCTCTTTCGCTACGGATTCTTAATCGCTTGTGTTGATTTACCTGACGAGGCAATTAAATTTCTTAGTAATACACCTAGTCTGGCGATGTGACAGGTGTGTTTTGAGTAATGATTCACACTTTAAAATTCGTGATGGCAGAGCTTCGTGACCTGAATTAGTGAAGTGTCTCAACAATAAACTAAATTCAAAGTTCCTAAAGGCCTTTCCCACTTTCTGATATTTCTAGGGTCAGCCAACGTAAAAAGTGGTGATACCATTGGCACCAGCTTCGTTGGCTGCCTGTCAAGTAGACCGCGCAGACCCTACACCCCCCGCACAGGTTCCTGCAACGGCCAAAAACCATAAGAAGCATGAAAGGAACAAAAGGCATATAATTAGTTAGGCCGCTAGCTGTGATCAACTCGAAGTTGTGCCGAGCAATAAAATTTTGCATATTGGCAAGTTCAGAGCACACGTAAAATCGGAGTCGGTGTGTGGATTTTTTGCGAACAGGCTAGGGGTGGATACAGCCAGCATAATTTGCAAGCCATTAGTTAATAATGGTATTGCAGATGTACCCGAGCAACACTTTCAGACTGTGTAAAGTGATGAATTCTCGCCCAATCCAATCAAAGTCAGCCGACTCATACACAGAGATTGGAAAATCAACAGACCAAAAACAAAAAATAAGTTTCAAAAAACACCCAAAAATCGGTGCTATTGGCTTCGATGGTTTTGCGGGACATTTTTTCACAAGTAATCAACTAAGCTTCGTTCTCTCAATATCAGCCGCCGCAGGTTCCTCCAGCTGCTGCTTGCTTTTGCCTATATTCTGGACTCTTTAACGCTCTTAGTGCACTCTTTGCTTGTCGTAAGCTCCTTGTCCTCCTCGTAAGCTCCTTGTTTGGAAACTCTCTTCAACATCATATTATGGAAGTTTAAAGAGATTCTGGTTTAGCATCATCCGGATCGGACTTGCTCCTCTTCAATGAAGCGCTCTCTCAAGATTTAAGAGTTCGGCCAATGCTCTCTAGCACTTGGCGCATTTTAACTTCATCATCTTCAGCTTCTGGCTTAGCATCATCTGGATTGGAATTACTTCTCTTCAATAAGGCGCTCTCTCAGGATTTAAGAGTTCGACCAACGCTCTCTAGCACTTGGCGCTCTTCAGCTTCATCGCAATCTTTAGGATATGTGTATATGGATTGCATACATCACGACAGAGAATGAGGTGAGTGAAGTCCAGATTTTAAAGGCTAGCCTAAACATTACATCTTTCGGTATCTATTTCCAAAGTATTGATGGTATGCGCACCGATTCGCAGTCTCTCAACTTGGCCGCTTCACAATGTGACTGCGATAAACTTTATGAAGATTTCCGCAAGGATCGAGGTGCTTTAAAATCGAAATGCGCTGTAGGTGAAGGCGTCCTTGTTGCTGTACGGCGTCACTTGCGTTGTACATCTGCTGGTTAGGCCGGACTTTGGAATAAAAGCTAAGTTTAAGTAATATTCCACTTTCAGAATATCATGCCCATCACCAGCCTATATTATTATTGATCTCATGCCATATTTTTCCAACTAACAGATCAATTACGACTTTAACTTATATCAGTGCTAGCAACATAAACTTTATTTGCAATGACATTTCTAATACTAATTGGGCTGATATTCTTTCGCATGCTAATGTTGATACTTGTTATGATCATTTTATTTCTATTATTTCTCTTATTATTAGTAGGTATGCAGAAAATAGAGTTCAATTCTTATAAACTACGCTACATTTGTTGCATTCAATTTCGAGCCAACTTCTTCTTTGAATGATGAAGTAACACTTCTTTCCATTGCGTTCCTATTAAATATAGGTAGTCTAGTCTGAATGACTCTGAAAAAATAGATTGCGATGGCCTTTAGGGCTTTATTCTACAAAATTGTATAGATGTTCTGCGTGGTCCCCTCAATGTTATATTTAACAAGTCACTCTCCAGTGGCACACTCATTCATAGATGGAAACTAGTGTTTTGTGTTTTTCAACATATAAACTCCTCCGCTTGGAAATAACAATTTTTAGCTCCTACGCTTGGAAATAACACTTTATTATAAGTTCTAAATTTCGAATTTAATTTTATAATAATCGGACGACTATATCATATAGCTGCCATAGGAACGATCGGAAAATTGGTGGAAAAATAATGTGAAAGAAATTATAAATTTTGTGTTTTTTGACATATTATCTTATACTATTGGGAATATCATTTTTTGTATTTTTCAGAATTTCGAATTAAATTTAATAATTATAACTGCAAGGGTATACAATCTTCGGCTTGCCGAAGTTAACTTCCGTTATTGTTTTCTACTCATTTTATTCATAAATGATGTAAGCAAGTGCATATAGGACTCTGAGTTTTTGTTATTTGCAAATAAATTATTCAAGTCGGTAAACTCAACTTCGGATTGTGCACTCCTCCAAAATGATTTAAATTGATTAGGCAATTGGTGCTCCCGGAATATGCTTCCACTGAATTTTTCAAAATGTTTCTTAGTTTGATACAGCAAACGAATAAATTCTGTTATCTGCTCGTATTCTGTTAATAGTCATCTCCTTGCCACAAAAAACGAATGCCTTGACTTCGAAATTGTTTTCGATTCTAAATTTCTGTTTATTGAAAACATGAACTACATAATTATGTAGTTGTAATTACTAAGGCATATGTACTGCAAGGATTCAATAAGCGCAATGCAACACATTTTTCTGACCCATATACTTAGCTAAGCTTATTCTCTTCTTTTGTTCGTTCCAAATTAGAATACGCAGCATTTGCTTGGAACCCGACGGCAGTCGTTCATATCCGACTCGTTGAGCAAGTGCAAAAGCTTTTCTAGCTTTTTATACCCTTGCAGAGGGTATATTGATTTCAGTCAGAAGTTTGCAACGCAGTGAAGGAGACGTTTCCGACCCCATAAAGTATATATGTTCTTTATCAGCATGACTAGACGAGTCGATCTAGCCATGTCCGTCTGTCCGTCTGTCCGTCCGTTTCTACGCAAACTAGTCTCTCAGTTTTAAAGCTATAAGTCGAAACCAGCCGGATCGGACAACTATTTCTTATAGCTCCCATAGGAATAATCGGTCAAAAAAATTTAAAAAAATTATATCTTTGGTGTTTTTAGCATATAACCTCCTAAGCTCGGAAATAACATTTTTTAATTCGTTTTGAATTTAATTTTATCAAAATCGGACGACTATATCATAAAGCTGCCATAGGAACGATCGGAAAATTGGTAGGAAAATAATATGAAACAAATTATAGCTTCGGTGTTTTTTGACATATTATCTAATACTATTGGGAATATCATTTTTTGAGTTTTTAAATTTAATAATTATAGCTGCAAGGGTATATAAGCTTCGGCTTGCCGAAGCCAACTTTCTTTCTTGTTTCCCTTTAAAGCCTCCATTTCGCCGATCCCGCTCCTTCTTATACTGCTAAATGCCGTCTTGTGCATCTTTCCTCACTTCAATGTAGAAGAAATGTAATTCGTTGCTCTTCATACTCGGGTTTTGAATTTATTCACCAGTTTGCCACATAGCATGCGTTTGGACCCTTGTTCGTCTAGGGATATTAATAAAAAAACTTCCTCATGTATATCTCTAGTAATTGGTAGTAACTATTTATTTATTTAAACAACTATATTTATTTAAACAACTATATTTGTTTTAACAAATAGTTTCGCGGCTTTTCCTCACACCCGTCTTCAACATCCAAGTAGAATTATAATAAAAGCACGATTACTGAAAACATGGTATGCTTGCCTATGTGTGTATACATATTTGCTTTTATATTTACGTTTTATATAAGTTTGTGGGCGTAAAAGTAGGCGTGGTAAGCTTTTTTGGGCCAATCGATAGGTATTGACGAGAATAATACATGTCTGTTTTTATACTAATTCTAGCATTAAAACTGTAGGAGACACAGTTTTGGGCGGTTTGTGGGCGTTAAAATGGGCGTGGCACATTGACGAAGCAAGTTTGCACTTCGCAGGAATCTCCAGAATGCATAATCCCAGTATTGCAGCTTTTATAGTTTCCGAGATCACAGCGACTCGGCTAGTCATCCTGACACTCCTTGCGGAGTGTGATTCAACAGCGGGGCTTTTGAAAAAGACAAATCACTCGTGCGCATAACAATGCCACGAAATTTGTGAAAGATATTCAGTCAATCCCGACATTAGTCGCGCGATTGGCCCAGCTACAGGACAACTATTTGCGGCTTGTGCGGCTTACGGAGGATTTGTACGCCTACGAGTCTGAAGAGGGTTGGGAAGACCCTGCTGAAGACGTTGATATATACGAGGAAAGACACTACGCTACATACGCTATTCTCAGTAATACGCTTGAAGATTTAAAGGCTGAAGTCGCTAACAATACTCTTCTTGTTTCCGATCAATGATTCAACACTACTCGCAGAAGCCTTGTGGACTTTCAGTTCGAGCGAATCAAGCTCCCAACCTTTTCAGGGAATTATGAGGATTGGAAACATTTTTCGGACATGTTCACGGCATCGATTGCATCAAATACGAATTTCACTGATTGCCAAAGATTTCACTATTTTAAATCCTACCTGTCTGGCGTGGCGCTCGCATTAGTGAAACATATTCCCGTGACTAATGAAAACTACAGTGAAGCCTGAGACAAGTTGGAAAAGCGATACAACAAAAAACCGCTTATTATCCGATCATTTATGAACAGTTTTTTAACGTTACCTAGTGCCACAACCAGTAGCATCAGCACTGTGCGTAAATTGGTTGACGGCGCAGATGAAGTTATTCGTGGGTTAAGAGCACTTCAGTGCGATGAACGAGGTCCCTGGTTAATTTGTATATTATTATCAAAGTTAGATCCTGAAACTCGACAATCATGGGCCCAGCGCGCAGAATCTGAAAATTCCAGTGTGACCATCGACCAATTTCTAACTTTTCTCACATCTCACTGCGACACCTTTGAAGCCTGCCAACTCGGTCGCGCGCTTCAAGCTCGACGATCTGCTGCTACTCATCATGCTGACGCCCACCAAAGACGCGACGAAAACAAGTGTTTATATTGCCAGCAGACTCATCAACTGTACAGGTGTGACCAATTTCTAACGTTGGACATCGCAGCTCGCCGAGAATTCATGAAAACCAGATAGCTCTGTTTTAACTGCCTCAGCGCTTCACACATGGTCGGCAATTGCACATCGAAACACACATGCCGGGTCTGCCGCCGCAAACATCATACATTGGTCCACGACACGCCGCAGCCTTTTCGAACTGGAGAGCCTAATGAGTCGCCTAGCGTAAACACCGACAATCTGCCCTCAACACCTCAAGCTAGATCTTTCAGCACAAACAATCAACTTCGCACTCACGAAGATACACCATCAGGCAGCGTTCCTCCCTGGAAAATATTCCGTATGCAGGTTCGCAAACCCTATTGCCAACCATTCTCGCAGACGTCGACGAAGCTTGGGGAAACACAACAAAATGCAGAATGCTCTTAGGCACGGGATCCACCATTACTTTGGCATCGGAATCATTTGTTCAGCGGATTGGCGTGCATCGAACGCATGCACGAATTTCAATTTTTGGTCTGGGCGCAAACAACGCCGGTCATTTCAGCACTTCCCTTAGCAGATCCGACGTTCTGCACTCCTGGATCTATAGATGTCATCGTTGGATCTGATCAACTATGGTCTTTATATACCGGAGAAAGAAAATATTTTGGTAAGGACTATCCCATCGCTCTCCATACAATTTTTGGTTGGATTATTGCAGGCTCGTACACTGCCTGCGACGACCACATCACTCCGGCCGTGACCCATCACGCGAATCTCGACACGATGGTTCGATCGTTCATGGAAATGGACAATGTGCAACCTAACCAGTCTCTCTTGGACTCCAGTGATCCCACAGAGAGTCATTTCGCAAACACTCACACGCGCTCCGAAGACGGGGTCTATATCGTCGAGTATCCCTTCAAGGATGGAGCCCCGCCTATCGACTCATCTCTTCCCCAAGCCACCAACCGCCTAGTCTCATTGGAGCGACGGTTTCGTCGACTTCCGGAACTCAAAAAACAATTCGAGGAGTTTTTGGATGACTACTTGCAACGCGGTCATATGGACGCGGTAATGGACGACCCTGACACTTGCGTTTATCTACCGCACCACGCTGTCATCAAGCAGGATAGCCTGACGACCAAATGTCGGGTGGTCTTCGATGGATCTGGGAAAGACAGTTCTGGAATCTCCTTAAACGACAGACTTCATATTGGACCACCGGCTCAGCGGGACTTGCTTGGGGTTTGCCTACGTTTCCGGCAGCTGTTCAGAGGGATTCAAGTTTCCAGGTGTCACACGAATTTTCAACGAATTGTGTGGCGCAAAAATGAGAATGAACGTATGCTTCGTTTTCGGATGTTAACATTCACGTATGGCCCAGCGCCATCTCCATTTCTGGCCGTTCGAGTTTTGAAGAAACTAGCTGACGATCATCGCCTCGAGTACCCGGCCGCATCACAGGCAATATCACAAGATGCTTATGTGGACGATATCCCAACTGGATGCGATTCGGTAGAATTTCTTTTGCTGCTGCTGGAACCTTCTACAATCATTACCTGAAGAGGATCGATTTTATGACCCAATAAAGCTCACCAAAGGTTCACCCATGGAATCGCCCGTCAAGGTCATTGGAATTCAGTGGAATCCAGGTCGTGATGTAATGTTCGTCAAACCCAGAGAATTCGATCTCAGCATTGTCCCCACGAAACGAGAACTATTATCGCAACTTTCCAAGATCTATGACCCACCCGGAATTGCAGCGCCTACCACCGTGCTTCTCAGGCTCATCTTCCAAGAAAGTTTGACCACTGTAATACACTGAGACGAACCTATTCCTGAAGCCCTGAATGCACGCTGGAGGGCATTAGTAGAGGATTTATCGTCGCTAACACAATGCCAAGTACCTCGGTATATTGCTGCACCCTACCAACACATCCAACTTCACAGATTCGCAGACGCATCCATGCACGCGTACTGTGCTGTTGCTTATAGTCGAGTAGCATCGGATGGGAAGTTCCACATAAATAAATAAAAATAAATAAATAAAATCAGTCTCAGTTCCACGCCTGGAACTGAACGCCGACGAGTTCCTCATCAACAAAATCTTATCCTGGACTCGGCTCATAAGGGTAACTAGCTATTGTTATCGCTGCCTTCCCCATCAACCGCTTGGAA
This sequence comes from Drosophila suzukii, assembly GCF_043229965.1. Taxonomy (NCBI): domain Eukaryota; kingdom Metazoa; phylum Arthropoda; class Insecta; order Diptera; family Drosophilidae; genus Drosophila; species Drosophila suzukii. The sequence continues at coordinate 2,077,988 of NW_027255937.1, read as the reverse complement.
CGATGGACTCAACTACAAGCAATGGTTCAAGGCTTTTGGAAACGCTGGCATATGGAGTACCTCACCTCTCTGCACGAGCGCACCAAATGGCAACTGGAAGACGATAATTTGAAGGTCGACACACTGGTAGTGCTTAAGGAACCAAATTTACCTCCATCGAAATGGATTCTAGGACGTATCCAGGAGGAACACGCCGGACAAGACGACAAGGTCCAAGTTGTTACCGTAAAAACCGCCCAAGGAGTCTTGAAGCGGCCAATTACCAAATTGGCGATCTTGCCCCTTTGCTGAACAGCCGTTCAGGGGGGGCGGTATGTTGGGGAACCAGACACCCTATACATTTATTCTTGTAAACTTTATCTCTCGCTCGCCTGTGTTATCTATTTACACATACACGCGCATGAAGCGCAGCTTAATCGTATGTACGTGCAAGAGCTTTGCCAAATGCATTGCCTCGGTCAGTACTTTTCCATTCATCTCTTACGGTAACGTGTTTACGACTTAATTCAGCCTACTCTTGTAGTAATATACCCAGCTACAGTAAGTCACATTTTTGCTACCAACGCAACCAGAGCGCATCGAGATTGATTGTACTAAATTATATTGAATGTTCGGTTAAGACAAATAAAAATCAATTTAAACAGTTACACTTCTGGCGACTAATTTGTTAACAGTAAGAAATCAATAAAATATTTGCATGGTTTCCTCGGGGAAACCACATAAAAACACGCCAAAACCCTTAACTCTATGGTGGTGTGGAATTAAGGAATGTTTTAAATTTAGTTTAAGAAGGAAGGATAAAAGCAAGTCAAAAGTAAAGGAATATATAACGATCTGTTAACGAAATTTTTGCAAGCGAAGCTCCTGGCGACCTTTCTAGTAGTATATATCAAGCAAAAACACCGCTTAACGGGGTACAAATCAGGATCATATATAACCTTTTGTGACGAAAATACGATCTACTGAATAAATACGCTTTCTAAATTTTTCTCATTCGAGACGCTTTAAAAAATCGTACAGCTAAACACAGGTATATTGAATTGCAGAGTGCCGAACGTAAAAAATGTAGAAAGTATTTTTATTTAGTATATCGTATAATACAAGGTGAGTTCCAAAGTAAACAGGACTTTAAAAAAAAAGACAGAACAAATAGTTTTTTCGGCAAAATCAATTTATTTTATTCAAAATAGTCTCCTTCTGCTTTAATACAGCGTTTTGCACGGTCCAAAAGCATGTCGAACGAGTGTTTTAGCTCGTTGCCCGGTATGGCCGCCAGTATGCCGGTGCAAGCCTTTTGAATGGCCTCTACGTCTGCATATCGCTTTCCTTTCATCGGCAAATGCATTTTTCCGAAAAGGTAGAAATCGCACGGTGAATACGGGGAGTGGTTGATGGTTAAAATGTGATTTTTGGTCAAATAATCGCACACAAGCGTCGATCCATGAGACGGCGCATTATCGTGCAACAAACGCCAACTTCCATCTTCGCGATATTCGGGCCGAACACGTCGAATACGGCGCACCAAACGCTTCAAAACTCCAAGGTAGAATACCGCATTAACGTTTTGGCCGGGTGGAACAAATTCTTTGTGGACAATACCCTTGGAATCGTAAAAACAAATCAGCATTGTCTTCACTTTTGACTTCTCCAGGCTCGATTTTTTGGGTTTCGGCTCGTCCGGCGCCCATATTGAAAACACCACGTTTCGTCACCAGTCACAATCTTGTGAAGGAAGTTCGGGTTTTTTTTTGCCTCTAATGATAACCTTCGAATGTTGAATTCTGAGCAATTTTTGGACGTCAGTCAATTTGTGCGGAACAAACCGTGCACACACCTTTTGTAAGCCCAAATGTTCGGTCAAAATGCGATAAATCGATGTTTTGGAGATGTTCAATTCTATTTCCATGAATTTCAATGATGATTTCGGCTGTTTTTTTATGAATTGACGCAAAGTTTCGGTGGAATTCTCGGTGATCACGGATTTTGGTTGGCCCACATGTTCATCGTCATGTATGTCCTCACGACCACTTTGAAAACGTTGAAACCACTCGTGCACTCTGCTACGGGATAGGCAATCATCGCCACAAACTTGTTTCATCAATTGAAATGTTTCGATAAAAGTTTTACCAATTTTAAAACAAAATTTAATGTTGCTTTGTTCGAAGCTCATTTTCGCACCGATGACAAAAACATACTGACACTTAAAACGCAATAACCTCACTTCCAATAGATGAAATGTCATGAAATTTTTACTGGAAGTCGATAAACGATAGCAGATTCTAACGCACCAGTTGACATATAGATGGTGCCACTAGAGGGCGCTCTAGCGCCCTGTTTACTTTGGAACTCACCTTGAACATATTCGTCACAAAAGTTGATATCAGAACTTTCGCTTGTTAAAGGTGCAATCGTCACTACATTTTTACGAAGAACGACGACAAATCATGTTAGGAAGGCGTACACAGTATTTCAATACACCTATCCAAGGGCATAAAGCACAAGCATGTAGCTTTAAATATTCACAAGTTAAGGGCGTACGAAATTTAGCTAAATAAAAGTGGTTGAGCTAAAGCTTCTTATATTAAGCTGTTTAACATCATCTAACATTTTCAGGACTTTAATATAAAGTTTGGATACGAAAAAAAATTCAATTCTCAGACAGGGTTCGATGTTCTGAACTGGTAAATTCCTTTCTAACGACAAGCAGCACAAGCCTGTAGCTTTAGTAGCTCAAAAGTTACGGGTGAACAAAATTTAGCTATTTAAAGGGTTTCCAAAAGCGGTAGATCTAGGGATTCTTATACAAAGTTGTTTTGAGTAATCAAAAAAAGGTTTTAAGAAAAAGGGTAAAAAATGTGAATAAAAAACTTTCGCCCATAACTTTTTAACGGTGGTATTTAGACAAATGTGGGATATGGATATTTTGAGGGATTTACAGCAGCCTATTTAATTTCATATGGTGACACACTGTTCAGATTTCCACAACCTCATAGCATATTTCATCCGCCAAAAAAACGCAAAACAGTTCCCTATCCCTTTCCATCAAAGTGATCTATATCCATTACCCTCTTTCATTAGAAATTACGCCATATAAATTTAAGCAAGTCAGTTGATGTGGATATTTTGTCAGAGGAAGTCGTGGAGTTTAAATAAATAACCTTTATTTCTTTAATTTTCTTAACTGTACCCGAAATAAACATTTTAATTTGTAATACCCTACAAATTATTGGGGGCTCGTCCGGGATCAATAAAAGAACAAAGAGAAAACTGTGCGAATGAAGTAAGAGCTGAAAAGAAACAGTTAAAAGTCGGGGAAGTACCTGTTATAGAAACAATTAAAGCCGAGAAAAATGTAAACAGTTAAACAAATCGACTTTGTGTGTTTGAACGATTACGAAGACCACAAAAGAGTGTCAAAAATTTTGCAAAACTTCATTGTGTGCGTGCCCACAAAACTAACGCGCTAAAACCCGCAACGAAATAATGTACGCAGTATAGAAAGACAAGCAATACAGATGAAACACGATGAAAAATTCGACGAAAATTTGATGCAGTGCCTGTGATTGAATTTTGACGACACGGTCGCAGGTGAAAACGAAGGTAGCAATTACCTGTGAGCGGAGAACAACGAGAGGTGATCCTTGCGACGAAGGCGAGGGTGTTATTGGCGAGAGAAGAGAAGGACGACAGCAACGGAGTGGCCTCTTGCTACTTTTGCTACAACAAAAGTTTCCCTGTAGCGAAAAGAGAAGCTGCAAGAACTTGCAAACGACGCAGTTTTAAAAAAGTTGCCGGGGCTATCAAGCAGTGCTGTGTGTCGACAGAGTACGAGCTGGAGTAGCTGAGTGGACTGGAATTGGCAAAATTCAGGCAGTTGTAGAAGACAGAAAAATCCAATTCGGCGTGGTAAGCGACAGAGGCGATTTCACGTGTTTAATCTGATTAAAACTTTTTTTGATCACACGAATTGTTTAACGGTAATTAAATTATTACTTTGTGTCTAAATGTTTAAATATTGAATTGTACCACTGTTTGTACCACTGTTTGTAAACGCATTACCATGGATGCTAGAACGATCCTCGCTATGACAGTGCCTCTTCTAAGGGCAAAGTTATCCGAACTAGGTTTGAATACATCAGGCAGAAAAGGAGCTTTGCAGGATCGGTTGTTCGATCATTATGGATTACTTGTGGCTGACAATGAGGACGGCGATGCTGATGAGGATGGTGTGAGTGTTCGTGGTTCTTCCAATTACCAAGAAGCGGTTCAATTTACTAGCTCGAGATTTACCCCACGCGATATTCAGGACAGTGTTTCATCATTTTCAGGCTCCGAAAGAAAGATGACGTTGCAATTACCGTGGGTTGGGATAATTTGCAGAAATTTATTTATGCCAAGCAACTTCTGATTGGTGCAGCCAAGCTTTATATCAAAAGTACAAGTGGAGTTAGGGGTTGGATTGAGCTGAAAAACGCGTTGAAGGTAGAATTCGGTAAAAAACTATGTTCGGCAGAAATACACAAAATGTTGCGCAAAAACAACCAAAAGAAACATGCATCGAATATCTTTATAGTTTAATGGAGATCAGCAAACCGATAAATCTTGATGAGGAAAGTCTAGTATCGTACTTCATAAATGGCATCCCAGATAGCAAGGTCAACAAGGCAGGGTTGTATCGAGCGAAATCCATTAGGGAACTTACGAAAAGATAAGAAAGCTGCGAAGGGACTCTTTTACAAAAAGATGAAAGCTGAGGGAGTGACATTCATAGCAATGATTGATTCGGGATGTGATCTGTGTTGGATGAGAGAGGACATTTTCAAAAGTTTTGACGGCTTGAAGCTAAAGCCAAAAGTTAAGCACCTAAGAGGTATCGGCAAGGGCGAACTTGTGACCGTAGGATGCTTCGACGTCGATCTTGAAGCAGGTGGCGTATGCTTCTCAGTAACTTTCCATGTCGCTAAACAGAATGTACTCGAGTACGCTGCGGTCGACGAGACTTTGCATCGACATTTAATGGAATGTGTGTCACGGAGATAGTCGAGGAAAGTTCTGCCCTTGATAAAATTAATTTATCTCACCTAGACGACAGCCAAAAGCTAAAGGTACAGCAGCTTGTTTCAGAGTACAAGCCAATAAAATCGATAGAGATTTGAGAATCGTTTTGGAAGACGACATTCCTGTATATCAACGCCCCAGGCGCACGTCATACGATAACAAGTGTTTCATAGAGAAGCAATTGCAGGAATGGTTGGCAGAGGGAATTATTGTACCCAGCTCCTCAGAGTATGCTTCGCCAGTGGTCCTGGTAGCTAAGAAGGACGGATCCAGATGATTTTTTTGCGATCGTCGACTCAATCAAAAAATGAAGGACAATTTTCCGATGAGTCTAATTGACGATGTTCTCAACAACAATTCTCCTGCTTTTTTCTGCCGATATGTGACGGTTACATTGAGGGATCTCATTCAAGCGCAAACGATCTTTGTCTATATGGACGATATAATCGTGCCAAGTAAGAACGATTATGAAGGACTGAAGGCGTTGGAGAGTGTAGCTTCGGCGCTTCATTAAAGACTACGCCCTCACAGCAAAACCCTTAAGCGACCTTCTTCGGATGAAAAGCAACAAAGAGGATGACAAAAATCTCACGTTGACAGAGCAAGGATTACTTTCGTTTAACCTCTTGAAACAGCTACTAGTGTCAGCACCAGTTCTCAAACTGTTCGATCCGATAGCTAAAACCGAAGTACATACAGATGAAAGCAAGTATGGCTTTGGAGGCATTTTAATGCAGAGAGACTCGGAGGATCAGCAGTTTCGTCCTGTAGAGTTTATGAGCAGGATGACAAACGGTTGTGAAGAAAAGTACAGTTCCTACCAGCTCGAGTTTTTAGCAATCGTAAATGCGTTGAAAAAATGGCGAGTTTACCTCCTTGGTAGGCTTTTTACCGTGATGAAGGATGACCTACCACCAAGAGTTGCAAAATGGGCCATGGCAAGAGTTTGAATTTAAGGTAGAAGGGAAGAAGACTCGCGATATTCTGGAAAAGTCGTATTATTTCCCTGGAATTCAACAAAAGGTAGAACGAGTTGTCAAAGGATGCGTGGATTTCCTGATCGTCGACTCCAAGCGTGGAAAAAAGGAAGGGTTACTCAGTCCCATTGACAAGGCTCAGGAACCTCTCGGAACCTATCACATAGACCACGTTCGACCCCTCACCGACACGAAGAAACGCTATATCCACATTTTGGCTGTCGTGGATGGATTTTCCAAGTTTGTTTGGCTTTATCCAACAAAGTCGACTGGAACCGAAGAAGTCTTAGAAAAACTGGAAAAGCAAGCAGCAGTATTCGGCAATCCTCGCCGCGTAGTTACTGACAGGGGCACCGCTTTTACTTCAGGACTCTTTAATGAGTACTGCAACCGTGAAGGAATCCAGCTTCTACACATCACCACAGGCGTATCCAGAGGTAACGGCCAAGTGAAAAGAATTAACAAAATTTTCATCCCGATGATCAGCAATATGTGCAGGAAAACCCTCTGAATTGGTACCGTCACGTAGATAGAGTTCAGCAGATAATTAACAACACTCCACCTCGAACAACTACACTGGTCGGCATAAGTATTTTGACAAAACAAAAGTTAAATATACTCATAATTTGAACTTACTTCTTTTAAACTTTTCAATAAATACTGAATGGGTTAAGAGATGTATTGTATCATTCAAACGGCATTTAAATTACCTTTCCATTGATGCCAAAAGTTTACAAGAAGAAAGTTCAAATTATGAGTAGTTCAAATACAGTCCGTTCCAAATCTTGACCGGATTAAACATAAGAAAGAGGGACGACGAATTCTCGAAACTTTTTGAAAACTTAAAATTAAAAGAACTAAATGACGAGCGTGAAGATATACGAAAGAAAGCTCAGCAAAATATAGAGATAGTCCAGCAAGAAAACAGAAGGAGTTTTAACAAAAAAAGGAAGGTAGAAATTGAATATGCTTTAGGTGAATTGGTTGCCATAAAAAGAACACAGTATGGAACTGAAATGAAACTCCGTCCAAAATTCTTCGGCCCATATAAAGTAACTAAAAAACTTAATCACGGGCGCTATGTAGTAAAGAAAGAAGGCAATCAGGAGGGACCAAATATTACTACGACAGCAGCCGAATATATGAAAAAATGGAGTTCATTCAGGGGCGAATGAAGATTCAGTATAGCCGATTTTGAGGGACTTACAGCAGCCTATTTAATGTCATATGGGGACACACTGTTCAGATTTCCACAACCTCATAGCATACTTCATCCGCCAAAAAAAAGCAAAACAGTTTTATCCCTTTTCATCAAAGTGATCCATAACCCTCTTTCACTAGAAATGACGCCATATAAATTTAAGTAAGTCAGTTGATGTGGATATTTTGTCAGAGGAAGTCGTGTCATCCATAGAGTGCGAAAGTCGTGGAGTTTAAATAAATAACCTTTGTTTCTTTAATTTACTTAACTATACCCGAAATAAACATTTTAATTTGTAATACCTTTCACAAATCATGCCAGAAAGGCGTACAAAGTATTTCGAAATACCTTTCTAACGACTTATAGCGCAAGCTTATTGCTTTTTCACAAGTTACGTGTGTACGAAATTTAGCTATTCATAGCTGTATTTCAAAAAACTTAAATAACGTTCTGGGACAAACTGACAAACAAAATACAATTTTCATTTTGCGAATTCTCCCAAAAAGTCGAGGCACTAGACTATCAAATACTCGTTACTCAGTTAAAGGGACCAAGGGGAGATGAAGATGTGCAAGCAGCAAAGCGAGATTGTAATGCGCCAGCTACCTGCGATCTCAATACATGGTTATGTGGGTGGCAGACAGATTTAAGCCCTATGGGCGTTAGAGTGGGCGTGGTATTGCAAAAACTAAAAGGATTGCATTCCAAGACTTAAAAAGAAACCATTAATTTGGGAGAAAGAGCGGCAAAAGTGTAAAAGTGAAAATTTAGAAAATTTGATCTTTTGGGGCCGGTGGGGATAAATACCCCCAGCTATAAACATACTTGTATTTTTACTTAAAATACGCGTCGAATGACACCTAAGCAACGCGTCACCAACACCTCAGAAATCTATAAATAGCTAAAAATAAAAATAGCTAGATACATTTTGTACACCCGTAACTTGTGAACTACTAAAGCTACGGGCTTGCGCTATATGTCGTTAGAAATGTATTTTAAAGTACTTTGTACGTTTTTCTAAAATAATTTTTCTTCTCAAAAACGGCGTTAACGATTTCAAATTTAACGGGAAAACAGCTATATATAGCTAAATTTCGTACACCCGAAACTTGTGAATTTTTAATGCTACATGTGCTGTATGTCGTTAGAAAGGTACTTTAAAATCTAAATGCCATCGTTTAAAAATTAAGGAAAAACTTTTTTTATCTCTATTTTTTAGTTATTTTTTTATTTTTTAAGATTCTTCAACTTTGGACAACATTGAATTATAAATTTATTTATTTTAGGGTCATGGAATCATTTAGAAACTTGAACTCTACGGCTTTTCGAAATGTTAATTATATGATTGATGCTTTAGTCAAAAACTCTCTCTGACGAAGCGGAAGTTTGTTTTTAAGCGGGGTGCCACGCCCACTTAAACGCCTTTAACGCTAAAACCTTTATAGCACAAACATTTTTGTTCTTTGTATGAAAAGTAAACGAGATTATGTTTTGTTCAAATCGGACCACCCATTAAAAAGTTATACCCAAATAAGGAAATTGACCCTAGGTGTCACATTGGCGTTGTGTACAATATTGGGAACATTTACATACATACCTCCATCTCCCGTTCTTTGTTTTGTTTATCAATATATTTCTACCTATCTACAAACTGTTATGTTTCGTTGGAGCAAACAAGTGGCGATTACCATACTCGGTAATTTGCTCCAACGAAAAAGTTGCTTTTCTGCTCGCAAATCTCCATCTCCCTTTCGTTCCCTTTAGCTGAGTATCGGGTATCTGATAGTCGGAACTCGACTATACAGTTCTTCCTTGTTTTGTTGTCCATTCGAAAGCATAAGAACTACAGAAATCACTAATAACTGTGCAAAGTCCAGTTGGCTTTTCTGAACTCACCTTGTTCAGTACGAAATGCAGAACGGCTGCTTTGCTACGGCAGCTGAGCACGTAGTTGTCACGCTGGGAGGCGCAATCGCGTACCAGGAAGTCTCCCTCGCGCTCTACAATGTCCTCCGCGCGCTGGCGGGGCAGGGCTCCGTGGTACCACGCGTAGGAACGTAGTTCGCGGGTGTCCAGGCTCAGCTCCCATTCAAGTGCCCTCTTCAGGGCAATGGCCTCCTGTTGCTCACTGGGACTGGGCTGTGCGGTGGCCAGCGGGGTGGAAGCGTTGCTTCTGCCGTAGCTCTCCATCTTACCGTTTTTAATGGCCCAATGGGGACTGTTGCACTTGACCGCGGTACTCAGTTCCTCGTAGCAGGATGGGAGTTAAATTCCCTTATTTTGGGTAATTTTGTTTTAACACAGGCTATTCCTCTCGCAAGCGGCTCGAGAGAAATTAGCTCCCACACGATTTGCTCTTTTATAGATGAACAACTGTATGTGTAAAATTTAAGTGTTAAACTCAAGTTGTGTTACTAATTTTTTACGAAAATTAATTTCGCTTTAGGGTTTTAGGGTTTTTTGAAAGTTTTAGAGTTATTTATCACGCAGCTGGCCTTATAACAGGAGAGCACTTTTCAGTCCTGTCGTAATGTAAGTAGTCTGATCTCTTTGTCGCTCAAATATGCTTTAACAAGTTTACGACAATAACCTCGAGTGTGGTGTACATTTAGGGGTTGCTCACTGCTCCCTCCTGCACATTACTGCGCGCTGTTTGTTTCGGGTTTTGCTTTCACGATAGTTTCAAGTCCTTTTATGGAAAATTTGGAGCATGCGCGAGCTATATGTTATTGATTTCTACGCAATGGAAAAGGAAATCTTGTGGATGTTGTCTATCGTAACTTACTAGTACTGAAATGTAATTTTTGGAAATCAAATTATACTCTTCCGCAGAAATGTAGCTTTCATGACGTAAGCGAAAGATGTTTACTCCGTTATGAAAGGAAACAACACATGTACATATGTGAAATTTAACCGACAAAACAAGGAAAATCAAAAAAGGAAGTTAACTTCGGCATGCCGAAGTTTGTATACCCTTGCAGTTATGAGAAATAACCAATGTTAGTAACACCATGTTAAATTTTTAAGGGTTGTTGCTAGCTTCAGTGATATTAAAAAAAAATAATTATTTCCCAATAAATATTCCCAATAGTGTTAGACAATATGTCAAAAAACTCCGAAGCTATAATTTGATTCATATTATTTTTCCACCAATTTTCCGATCGTTCCTATGGCAGCTGTATGATATAGTCGTCCGATTTTGATAAAATTAAATTCGAAACTCAGAACTAATTAAAAAATGTTATTTCCATAATATTATATGTTTAAAAACACCAATGATATATTAAAAAAAAATTTTTCGAATATTCCTATGGGAGCTATAAGATATAAGGTATATTAGATCCGACTTATATACTACCTGCAAAAGAACGAAGACTTTTGGGAAAGTTTCCGCCCGATAGCTTTAAAACTGAAAGACTAGTTTGCGTAGAAACGGACGGACAGACGGACAGACTTACATAGCTAGATCGACTCGACTAGTGATGCTGATCAAGAATATATATACTTTATAGGGTTGCAAACTTCTGATTGAAATCATAATACCGTTTGCAAGGGTATAAAAAGTGCCCTGACTACACTGAAATAATTTATAATGTAAAGGATAATGGTAGTTCCTGGTAAAAAAAAGTCAAAAATATTTTATAGATATTTTAGTTATGTTTTTTAAAGAAAATTTGTTGGTATGTCCGTGTTTTTAATTGTATCCCGAGTTGCGCTTAAGCCATTTAGGTGATATATCTCTTAGTTTACAGTAGGGATGTCGAAAATATATCAGGATATCGATATATCGATTGTATTTTTCAAAAAATGTATTATCATAGCGATATTTTTTTGGGCCGACACATTGAATTCGATATTATTTGTAAATAATATTTAGGTCCTATTTAATTGTTGGTCACTTTAAAGCCTTTGCCAACCCCGACAAAACGCAAAAATTAGCGCAAAAAAATTTTTCACTGAGTTTACAATGAACTCAGCAAAGTGCACATCGTGTTGTAAAATAATTAATACTAGTGGAAACACATCCAACTTTACATCGCAATCGAAAAATAAACACCTAGATGACCGGTGTCGTTTCCAAACTCGTGATTATTGCATACAAATGTATAAAGAACTTAAGCTTTAATATTAGCATTCCTGTATTTAATAAAAAATGTAAAATTAATTTGATACAATTTTTCGATTTTTTAAATTTTTTCATAACATGTTTGTTAAAGCAACCCAGTCGTACCGTCAAGCATGTAGTGCTTGATTCCATAATAATTTCCATAGGAAAAATTTAGGGGTTGGCACCACGTAAACTTTTTCAGGGGGTTTCAGTGCCATTTTTTTCAACGAAGCGTTCGCTGCTCGTGTACATAGGAAATTCCATAGGACAAGTTCAGGGGGAAATATTGCCTTAGAGGCGAGCACAAAGAAAATTATTTTTAAAACAAACTTATATATATAAATATGTTCTCCCCGAACATTTAAAACCTAATCAAAAGGTAAAAACTTAGTTAACGTTGCTTGTGAAACAAAATAAATTTTTACCTATACTTAAATATGTCAAAATATATAAACATTAGCAGATTGTAACTCTTAAATTGTCCAAATAATAATGATTAAAATTAATAATAGTGTGTGACGTACAATGACCTTTAAAAGCATGTAAATAAATATATTCTAATGCAAAAAGTAAGTAAAAAAATATTGGTACAAATTTCGATATCTAAAATATACATATATCGAAATCGAAATTTAAAAAACAAAGTAATTTATTGCGTACTATCTTAAAATAATGATAAGTATATTGAAAAATTGGTAGAGATTTAGTTGTAGGTTTAAGAATCGTAATTTAAAACAAATTTTAGTTTTTAAAAATCAAAAAGGAAACACTAAATTGCAACTCAGGGATGCAACAATGCTATCGAATGCACATGCCATTAACTGTAGTAAGATCTATATAAATGTTAATAAAACTAGATTTGTGTTACTGGCGGAGCCTGCCACAGTAGCGAGTGTGGCCGTTGTTATACCCGCTACTTGTAGAGTAAAAGGTTATACCAGATTAGTCGGAAAGTATGTAACAGGCAGAAGGAAGCGTTTCCCACCCCATAAAGTATTTATATTCTTGATCAGGATCACTAGCCGAGTCGATCTAGCCATGTCCGTCTGTCCGGATGAATGCTGAGATCTCGGAAACTATTACTATGTTTATGCGATGCCAAATTCACGCTTTCATTTCGCGATTTCAGCCGATTCGTGTGTGCATAAAGGCCATTTCGCGAATTCGGCAACACACGAAAGTTGTCTATGAATTCAACCTCAAAGCGTGAAATGGTGACAATTAAGTTCCGGTAACTCTATACAATTATCGGAGTTGCCAGATCGATATAAATATATAAATACACCTTACATTTAACAAATTATTTTTTCATTCAGTGCCAATAAAAACTCATTTTCATCTTTTATTTTGACGGTAGAAAAATGTTATACTGTCTTGCACACACTTTATCTTTAATACTAGCAAGATTAGTTCATGCGAATCGAAAAAAAATAATCGGTTTAATAATCGCTAACGCCTTTTTCCACCGGTCCGGCACCTCTGTCAGCTGAAATTGATAAAATTCATGAATTCGGCCGTGTCGCATAAACATGAACAAATTTTATTTCACGCTTTTAAAAAATCATGAATCCTTCAGCATAAACATGGTATATAAGAGCTAGGCTATTGATATTCGGCGTGTAGGTTCCTGAGCTTCTTACGCAGCGCAAGTTTGTTTCAGCAGCGGGCCACGCCCACTCTAACGCCCACAAACCGCCAAAAACTGTGGCTTCTACAGTTCCGATGCTAGAATAAAAATTTTAGCTGAAATGTATTGTTCCTATCAATACCCACCGATTGACCCAAAAAAAAAGTTTGACACGCCCACTTTAACGCCCAAAAACCGTCCAAACCTGTGAAGCCCACCATTTTCATGCTAGATAAAAAATTATAACTGAAATGTGTTGGTCTAGTCAATACCTATAGATTGACCCCCAAATAAAATTTTCCACGCCCACTCTAACGCCTATAACGCTTAAATCTGTCTACCGCCGGTAGGTGGCGCATTTTAATCTCGCTTTGCTGCTTGCATATCTCCATTTCCCTTTGGTCCCTTTAGCTGAGTAACGGGTATCTGATAGTCGGGGTACTCAACTATAGCGTTCTTCCTTGTTTTTGTATATGTATGTACAAATTACTTTCGTCACTGGTAATATTTAAAAAAAAAAGTTTTATTATTTTATTAAACTTGGTGTTAAATCCTTTTTTCTTCTTCACTTTTACAAGACTTATTTATTATTTTCGAACCGATCGCGGTCTTGGACAAAATAGCACTCAATCTTAATTCTAAAAAACTCTCCAATGAACCTCGGCCAGAAGCTTTCCTTTTCTTAAGCTTCCAGAACTTTAATTTTTGTTTAAAATAAAAGCTTATGCTGAAACTGTCGCATCTCGTTGTGAAATGAAATTATGCTGACCGATGCAATTTGATTGAAAATCGGAACGCAATATGTTCTGAACTTAGAACGCAATACTGTGGGCTTTGAACGGAAAAGTTTGGGCTTCGAACGGAAGCTTGTGTTTACTTTACGATTGGTTTATTTATCTTAGCAGGACGGTCAAGCGCGGCCCTCGAAGTAAATGGCAAAGGCAAAGGCAGAGTCTTTAAACAAAGGCAATGTCGCTGAAGGCAAGGGTAACATAGCTGAGATTGAATTCAAAAATTTGTTTATAAATTCCATAAGTAAAACCGTTTCACGGGTTGGATAACTCTCCCCCTTCTAAAATGGATCGTCCCGATTCAATATGAAATTCATTTAATTGATCTCTTAATTCTGTTAAAAAATTTTCTTGGTTAATAGATTTTTCTGGTTCTGGCCGTTGTTTTTTGGTTACAAATAATATGACATTTTTGTATTTTATAAAAAGTAAAAAAATAAAATATATAATGATTAAAATTAATAATATAAAGGTAAGTGATATTTAAGTATTATTAATTTTAATGAAAGGATTTAAAATGTTTATATTATCTAAAGAAAGTTCTGAGTTATTTGATAATATGTAATCGGATATTTCATAATTTTTGAAGTGGTTCGTAGTTAAGTAGTAAAGAATTTTGTTTTCCAAATTGGTATAAGAAATATTATTAATTTCGGTTGTACCATTAAATGTTATCAAAAATGAACCGTTTAAATGAGAGTTGTTCACAATATTGTTACCATTTATAAGAATGGCACCATCTTGTATGATGTCTATTTTTTTATTTTTCTCTCTTATTTTTTTACAAGTGGATTTCTCGCCATTTAATAAGCGGGTAAAACAAGTTTTTTCATTATTTAAAGTGCAATAATTATTAAAAAGTTCGTTCTTAAAGTTAGACATTTCATAAAACATATTTGCGCATTTTGCGACTTGATTGCTTAATACTAGTTTCCCATCGATTTGGGAAATCGCTCTAGCGTAATATATTTCGCATCTGTTTTTTATTATTGGGTATTTTATATAAATTATTACAAGTTCTTTATGCAGTGCGATTTTAAAAACAGAGATGTCCATTAAGTCAGCGATAATTACTGGTTTTTGTTCATGTTTTAATATTTCCATAATGTCATCATTGTTTAATATTTTGGTATTAAAAACGTCAATTTTTGCTAGTGTGATTGTGTCAATTAAATTTTGCAGATCAAATGTTAATAATCGTAAGCGATGTTTTCGCAGTGGTAAATCTTGATCAATAAAAACATTTTTAAAATCATCAGAAAGAGATTCTATTTCTTTAAACAGTTTGGAATTGATAATAAATTGCTTATTATTATTTTCAATTAATTCATCGATTGTATTCTGTATTTTAATAAAATCATCATGATCCGGAGTTCCAGCTAACCATTTCCACACAGTGCCTATCTCATTTATCCCCCTTTTTGACCTAGTTGATATTAATTGGGATAAAATTAATTCGATTACTTCTATGTCATATTTAATTTCCCATTGTGACCTTTTATTAGTATCCCTTTTTATATTATCTGATTCCAATTTTATTATTTCTTTATAAAAACTTAAGTTAGTTACGTGGAATAATTCTGCGTATGAATCGTACGTCAATACGTCTTTATTGTCCTTGAATAAAAGATACTCGTGACTTGTATAGTCTATTATTTCTGATTTTGTTAATAAAATAAGGTGTAGTATGAGCACCTGATAAAACATTTTCTGGAAAAGGAAAAAAAAAGTAACATATAAATTTTTAGAATTTTATATTATCTTTGTGAATAATTCTATTTCTATTGTTGATTATTATTTTGTTAGGTAAATTTTCTTTAACTACTTGTTTTTTATATCTAGTTTTAAGTTTATTTCTTTCCCCGTGTTTCTTTTCATAAATTACCTGTCCTACATGATATACTTTTTCTTTTCTGTTTTCATTATGTGTTTCTAACATTTTCTCTTGTGTATTTTTTAAAATTTAAGGAATGTTATCGTGCTTTATTTTATTATATAGTACGTCAAAGGGTTTTTGGTTCGTTGTAGAGTGAATGCTCTGATAATATTCTTGATCGACTCTTATTACTATTTCGGAATAGTCGGTTAAATTAAATTAAATTTTCTGGAGTGTCAAATTCTATTATATGTCTGATATTTATCGGCTCATGTATTGTATACCTCACCATTGCATATAGCAATTGTTGCTTAAACTGGTTTAAGGGTTTAAGGGTTTCTTGTATAACATTCTCAAAACTACTCTCTGCTGAATGCTGAGTGTTTAGATCTGAGACCGATTCGTTACTGTCAGTTAAGTTGTTGATCTGAATTCTTGATATGGCGTCTGCAACTACATTAGTTGTACCTGGCTTATAAATGACTTTTGGAGTGAAACTTTCTATGAAGGAGTACCAGCGTTTCATTTCGATATTAGGATTTTTATCAGAGATTGCGAAAGATAATGGTTGATGATCGGTTTGAATTTCAATTCCAATCACTCCGTATAAGTAGTTTCTTAGATTTTTAAGAGCCCATACTATGGCTAAAAGTTGTTTCTTATTAGTTGCATAAACTTGTTCCGTTTTAGTCAAGGTTTTTGAAATAAAAGTAATTGGTTTACCTTCTTAAGATAATACTGCACCAATTGCGACGTCCGAAGCGTCGGTGCACAGAGAAAAAAACGGAACAATACCCGTTTGATATTGTCTCCTCAATTTTCACATATCACCTTTTACATATCAAATTGATACGAATTCATTTCTAATTGATATGATTTTGCATCATTTTAATGTACACTCGCATTAATTTGATATGTTTTTTATATCAAACGTAACATCGAAAAGTTTTCGAAAAACGAGTATGACTGTGCTTTCGTATTTTTTGTGTATTAATGGTATATAGTATATTTGTATATTTGTTTGAGTGAATTGCCGCGGTCACTCTAACATTCAACGAAATGAGAAATTGTACAAAAGTGAAACATTTACATACATATGTTGTTTATTTTTTTTGCAAATGGTAGTATCTCGTTTTCAATTGTAATTACTTGATTTTTGTCTAATTCTAACATAATTATTTCTTGGACACTGTAACGTGCTTTTCGGTGGCTGACTACACAGACTGCACTACACAAAGTCAAATGGCTGGCCAAGATGCCGAACTGGGCAAGTTGGCGTCCACCACTTCGCTGGAAAACTTCTATCGAGGACAGAAGAAGGACTTCCTGGCACTGATGCAAAGCTACAGGAGGCATACGATTACAGCGTGATCGGTCATTTATTGCTAGGTCCTGGAATTATTTTTATGTGTTCGAACATACGAATAAGATATGGCAACATAAGGGATCAAAATTGATATGCAAAAATACCCGATTGATGACCAGTTTTAGTATTTTATTTTCTCTTTTTCTCTTCCGTCTTGATTTTCTCCTTTCTTTGGGACTACCAGAACTGGTGAATTATAAGGGCTTCGACTTGGCCTTATAATTTCTTCTGCTAACATTCTACTGATTTCGATATTCACGAACTCGGTGACAGATAAAGCGTACGGATATTGTTTCCCGTATATTGGCCTGTCGTGAATAAGATTTATTTCCCCCTTTATGTCTGTTCTAAAAGGAATTTGCATATTTATCTTTGAATGCTCTTTTTCAATATAGAGAACTATTTTTTCCTTTAGTCCGTCTAATTGATCAGTACCTATATTGTTTATCTGTTGTTTGTCGGATAACTCAACGACGGCGGGCTTGAAATTTTTATATTTCAAACAATTTTTATTTATTTGATTTTTGACGGTAATTACTTCGTCGGCACTCTCAGGATTTTGAATTCCCAAGATAATTGTATTTTTATTGACGGTATTTACTTCGTCGGCACTCTCAGGATTTTGAATTCCCAAGATATTTGTATTTTTATTGACGGTATTTACTTCGTCGGCACTCTCAGGATTTTGAATTCCCAAGATAATTGTATTTTTATTGACGGTATTTACTTCGTCGGCACTCTCAGGATTTTGTATTCCCAAGCCTTTTTCACTATTTTCCACAAATAATGAATCTGTGTTTTCGCTATTTTTTTCATCAAAATATTTTTTTATAATAAATTCTTTTAACGGAAGAATATTATTTCTTCAATTAAACTTATTTTATTTTTTTCTCATTATCATAATATTTTAACTTTTCTGTTTTCCCTTTATATTCCAAGACTCCCTTTTCTATATTTATTATAGCTCCGATTTTTCTTAATAAATTAAATCCAATTAGCAGATCGGATTCTAATCCTTCGATTTCATAAAATAATTGTCTTGTTTCAAATATATTTATAATATGGTAATACCTAATTATTGAATACCCATGAACTGTAGTTACCTTTTTGTATATTGATAACTCATTTTTATTTTCGAAAATTCCCTTTTTTATATAACAAGCAGTGGCTCCTGTATCTATTAAAATCTTTAACTGCTTCTTGGTTTTTCGGTCTGTCCTATTTAAATAAGGCATTCCCCTGTAGGGGTCTGGTCTAAAAAATGATCTTCGTTGATATTGTTTAATCTGGTTACTTTATTAGCTGGCTGATTTACTGTTCCTTCTGGTTCCCTTTTCTGAGCTTGAGTTTGCTCTTTATTTTGATTTGCGCGATAGTTATTTGATCGATTATTATTTTGATAATAATTATTATTGTATCTACCTCGATTATTATTTGCCTGCCAATTATTATTCGGCTGTCGATTGTAACTAGGTTTGTTCTGGAGTTGAATCGATGAATCAACATCCATTGGCTCGACGGCTTGTTGCTTTTGATTATTATTATGATTATCGTTTTGCCAAAAATTTCCCTTTTGTGGCCAATTATAATTCTGGTTATTACTCCAATAATTTCCCGTTTTATTAGTATTATTGTTCTGTCTTTTTTGATCAAATCGTAAGTTGTTTCCCTGATATTTATTTTCATTTTTAAATCCATTAAACCTGTTTGCAAATTGAGCACGGAAATTGTTTGATTCTAGTTCTTGGACCTTTGCCAAGGCATTGGGTAAATCTGGTGGATTTAATGAGAAAAGAGTTTCTGAGATAGATCCATTTAGCCCAGATATAAAAATTCGTAAAGCATTGCTCCTTATTGTTTTGTTTGTTTCTTTGGCAATTACGCTGTCCTTTCCGTATGTCATTATGGTTTTGTTTATTAGTAGTGTAATTTTTTTATTGACTTCATTATAGTATTCTGTAACTGTCATTCGTCCCTGCCTGAGGATACTTAGTTCTGACTCAAGAATATGTATTGGGCGTTTATCGCTATATATAAAGTCCAATCTAGATAAGATTGCTCTAAAGTTTAAAACGGTGCCATGATTGGTAAGAGCATCATGGGCAGCTCCCAAAATTTTATTTCGTAAAATTGTTAAGGCGATAAAATATTGTTCACTTTGAATTTTATAGAGACTCATTACAGTTTCTGCGGCTTCCCTCCAACCTACATATTGTGTTGGTTCACCCGTGAATTTTGGTAAAGATTTTACCACTTCAAGTGTTGTATCGCATTTTATAGTTGGGTCGATTGTTTGTATTTTATAATCCTCCACAGTGTTTGCATCTGTGGCTAACTTTCCTTCTAAACCTTCTATTTTCCTGCTCACTTCATTTAATTGAACATTTATCAATCTTTTTATTAATTCCACTGTTAAGCCGCCTACTGTGGCTATACTACCTGCAGAAAAATTTGGTGCTGAACCTCCGGTTGCCATGGTTAGATTTATTTCACCAAAGCTATTTATTAAATCTTCCAGATTGTTTAATATTTTTTGTTTTTTTTTTTTTTTAAATCGTGAATCTATCTTACTTTCTATCAATGTTTAATTCCCTGATCTTAGATTATAATTTTTAATTTAATTATTTTTATTGAAAATTAATTTCTCACGAGACTGTCCCGATGCGGTCTTCCTTCTGCGAGGTTGTAGGTTGATCTTCCTTCTTTGTTATTTTGGTCGTAGTCGTGTTGAATTTTGGCGAGGGATTGCCCTTCAGCCCTTCCTTCCTTCCTTCTTTGTTATTTATTGAAATATTCCAGTTTTTTTTTTTAATTATTGTTTAATTATTGATTTTTATTTTTCTTTCTTTTTTAATTTGTTTTTTTTTGTTACTATGTTTTAAATATTACTTTTTGGTTTTCACTGAATTTATTATTTTGTTTTTGTTGTGTGTTCTTGCACTGGGAATTAATTTATTCGGTCCACCTTTATTATATTTTACCAGCTTATTTAAATGGATTATTACATTAATTGATTTCCATTTAAAGTTTTAAATCACGATCACTTGTCACAATGTTATGTGTCGTCGATTTATGGTGGATGTTTTGATTTTTCCACTAAAAATTTGAGTTTTTGGCTGCTCGAGTTCCTTTTTTAAATTTAATTTTTAATTTTCATTAAATTGTTTTTTTTTAGAACTTTTGATTAAGCAGCCCCACGTTGGGCGCCAATTACTTTCGTCACTGGTAATATTTAAAAAAAAAAATTTTATTATTTTATTAAACTTGGTGTTAAATCCTTTTTTCTTCTTCACTTTTACAAGACACTTATTTATTATTTTCGAACCGATCGCGGTCTTGGACAAAATAGCACTCAATCTTAATTCTAAAAAACTCTCCAATGAACCTCGGCCAGAAGCTTTCCTTTTCTTAAGCTTCCAGAACTTTAATTTTTGTTTAAAATAAAAGCTTATGCTGAAACTGTCGCATCTCGTTGTGAAATGAAATTATGCTGACCGATGCAATTTGATTGAAAATCGGAACGCAATATGTTCTGAACTTAGAACGCAATACTGTGGGCTTTGAACGGAAAAGTTTGGGCTTCGAACGGAAGCTTGTGTTTACTTTACGATTGGTTTATTTATCTTAGCAGGACGGTCAAGCGCGGCCCTCGAAGTAAATGGCAAAGGCAAAGGCAGAGTCTTTAAACAAAGGCAATGTCGCTGAAGGCAAGGGTAACATAGCTGAGATTGAATTCAAAAATTTGTTTATAAATTCCATAAGTGGAACCGTTTCACGGGTTGGATAACTTACATATGTTCTTATGTGTAAATTTGTTTGGTTTACAAACATTTTGGTTTGGCGTCGGATTAGTTTAATAGAAAATAACAATGTATTGTTATGTATGTATGTGTATTAAATGTTGTATTTTAAAAATATTATTTTTACTACATTTTGTATTTATTTTAACAGAAGCCACCAGGTCTGACGGCTCTAGTTTCAAGAACCACACCAAAAGGCAAAGAACAGGGCGTACAAAGATGCATCCAGGACTAAAAAAAATAACCAAAAAGGACTAAAATAATTTTTAGTGGCCAAAAGTTCCTTACTAGTCTTTAATTTTTTATGTATATTAAATAACTAGCTAAATAAAGCATATTTTGAAGAACAAAAAAAATTTAAGCCAAATTATTTTGAGATTTTGTTTGAGGCAATTCTGAAGAAATTTTCTTTAACCAATTCCATTGGAATTTCCTATATCCAATTCCATAGTAATTTCCTATATCCAATTCCATAGTAATTTCCTATATTCAATTCCATAGGAATTTCCTAAATACAATTCCATAGGAAATTCCTATGTAAAAAGGCGGGGGAAATTCAGGGGGTGAGGCCCCCAAAAAAAAAGGGACCCCCTGAATTTCCCTGGTCTTTTTCCATAAGAATTTCCTATGTAAAGCGGTCACAAACGTTTCAGTACTAAAAATTTAGGACAGCCTTAATAAAAGCGAATGGACTTTGTCCATAATGGGGATGTGAAACCTGCAGCCCTTTTCCATAGGAAAAATGTACATAATATGTACAAGATCCGACTGGGATAATATTATGGGTACTGTGCGCTGTGAATTTTAATTGACCAGCCTGTGATGTCCTCTCCCAATAAAATTTAAATATTTTGAAAAAATATAAAATATCATCGATATATCGATATTTTAAATTGATATTTTCAAATATCATTATGATATTTTTTCAAAAACCAAATTAGATCGATACGATACCCTTCAGTTCTGCAGTAGGGACGCGGTGACATGGCTCAAGGCAAAAAGCTTTTTTTGTGCCTAAAACGCTGTGCCGCTGTTGACGTCAGCAGAGCAGTCGGCGCAGCGTAGAAGACTGCCCACGAAAACGATCGTGCAACAAAGAGAGGCAGATATTCGGATATTTCCCTCTCTTTCTTGTCTTATAATCTGCCTGCAGTCCGCGCTCGCAGAGACAAATTTCGGCTGGTCCGTTATTTTTTTTTGCGTCTCTCCGTTATGTTCGGCTAGCGACTAATATTTCGGCGGAAAAATTTTCGTGGAGAAGCGACATGTGAATGCCCTAATATTTTAGGAGCATTATTGTGTATCGAAAAAAACAACTAATATTGTTTTATAAAAGTAAACTATTTGATTATAGTAAAATTTAGTAAATTGAATTTACTTATAATGTTATATTTACTTATTATACATTCTTATTACAATATAATTTTATAGTTAAGTTATAGAAATTTAGTCCGTTAAAATTGATTTAAGTATTTAAAACATTTAAGTATTAACATTTAAAAAAAAATCGTATTGTATTTTTTACTCAAGAAGTAAAAACTATATAGTCGTATATATTTCACTTTAGAAAGGGTATAGGTGCAGTGGCACGCGCCAACAGCGAAGAGAAAACAAAAGAAATCTAGTAAAGGGGTGAGAAGACTTGGTGCATTCTGTTTGAGTGATTGAAAGGGAAGCATCCATTTTAATGGTGCGCAGCAGAGTTACTTTAATCGTTTAGTTAATATAATAAAGTCAGGTAAGTGCTACATTAAGTTTAAGATGTTGGGCATTGATCTTAGTTTAAAGTACGTAAATTTTGAAGGTATTCAATGGGTTCCGTTAGCCGAAAGTGGATGACGAAATGTTTTGTGCCAATAAAAATTCTGCAACAAGCTATAAAAGGTAAATATACAATTAAACAAATAAAACGCATTTTTTAAACATATGTTTTTTCAGGAGCGTTGGCCAAGGAACGGCGATGTCTAACGTTAAAAATAAGCTTACGAAGCAAAAAAACAGAAACAATAATTGTACAATTTTTGAAAATCGAAATAGTACCATATAATTAAAATGAATTAAAATGAAATGAATTAAATTCTATATTTTTTTAATTGAAAACTCAAGGAAAAATTCTGATTTTCACAAGTGATTCACTTGGGACGTGTCCCTTGCAAGTGATTTCACAAGTGAAAACTCAAGGAAAAATTCTGATTTTCCCAAGTGTTTTACTTGGGACGTGTCCCTTGCAAGTGATTTCACAAGTGAAAACTCAAGGAAAAATTCTGATTTTCCCAAGTGATTCACTTGGGACGTGTCACCGGCACGTGACAGGCCATACGAAAAATGAGTATAAGGAACAAGTGAAATCCCGTAGGACTTCGAAAAATTTTCATTTGAATTTTCACTTGTGAAAATGCGGACATCCCATACAATTTTCTATATGGAGCGTCACTTGTTCTTCACTTGTGCAAGAGGACATGTCCCACGGGATTCACAAGGTGATTCAAAAGTGAAACTTTTTTTTTTGGAACTGAAGGGGAGGAGCCATCACCAGCCATTGTCAGGATGCTGGGCGACTTCATGCAGCAACAGGCGGAACAACCCCGTTCCCAATTCAGCTCCCACTTTCTCAATGTAAAATATGCCTATTGGGACTCGGAGCTGGACTACAGATGGCGCATCCGTGGGACGGGAAGGAAACCTTAAACTTCCCTTCAGTTCCAAAAAAAAAGTTTCACTTGTGAATCACCTTGGGAATCACCTGGGACATGTCCTCGTGCACAAGTGAAGAACAAGTGACGCTCCATATAGAAAATTGTATGGGATGTCCTCATTTTCACAAGTGAAAATTCAAATGAAAATTTTTCGAAGTCCTACGGGATTTCACTTGTTCCTTATACTCATTTTTCGTATGGCCTGTCACGTGCCGGTGACACGTCCCAAGTGAATCACTTGGGAAAATCAGAATTTTTCCTTGAGTTTTCACTTGTGAAATCACTTGCAAGGGACACGTCCCAAGTGAATCACTTGGGAAAATCAGAATTTTTCCTTGAGTTTTCAATTATAAAAATATAGAATTTAAAATACATACATATTTAATTTCATTTTAATTCATTTTAATTATATGGTATTATTTAGATTTTCAAAAATTGTAGAATTATTGCTTCTGTTTTTTGCTTCGTAAGCTTATTTTAAACGTTAGTCATCGCCGTTCTTAAACCTTTGTCCGGGTCCTCTGAATCCTTGGCCAACGCTCCTGAAAAAACATATGTTTAAAAAATGCGTTTTATTTGTTTAATTGTTTATTTACCTTTTATAGCTGTGTTTAACCCTTTGCAGGATTTTTATTGGATCAAAACATTTCGTCATCCACTTTCGGCTAACGGAACCCATTGAATACCTTCAAAATTTACGTACTTTAAACTAAGATCAATGCACAACATCTAAAACTTAATGTAGCACTTACCTGACTTTATTATATTAACTAAACGATTAAAGTAACTCTGCTGCGCACAATTAACATGGATGCTTCCCTTTCAATCACTCAAACAGAATGCACCAAGTCTTCTCACCCCTTTACTTGATTTCTTTTGTTTTCTCTTCGCTGTTGGCGCGTGCCACTGCACTTATACCCTTTCTAAGGCGAAATATATCCGACTATATAATTTGTACTTCTTAAGTAAGAAATACAATACGAATTTTTTAAAAATGTTAATACTAATACTACTAATGTTTTAAATATTGAAATCAATTTTAACGGACTAATTTTCTGTAATTACACTAAAAAAATATATTGTAATAAAAATGTATAATAAGTAAACATAACATTATAAGTAAATCCAAATTACTTAATTTTACTATAATCAAATAATCTACTTTTATAAAACAATATAAGTTGTATATTTTCGATACACAATAATGCTCCTAAAATATTAGGGCATTCACATGTCGCTGCTCCACGAAAATTTTTTCGCCGAAATATTAGTCGCTAGCCGAACATAACGGAGAGACGCAAAAAAAAAACGGACCAGCCGAAATTTGTCTCTGCGAGCGCGGAGTGCAGGCAAATTATAAGACAAGAAAGAGAGGGAAATATCCGAATATCTGCCTCTCTTTGTTGCACGATAGTTTTCGTGGGCAGTCTTCTACGCTGCGCCGACTGCTCTGCTGACGTCAACAGCGGCACAGCGTTTTAGGCACAAAAAAAAAACAAAAATAGCTTTTTGCCTTGAGCCATGTCACCGCGTCCCTACTGCAGAACTGAAGGGGATCCATATAGAAAATTGTATGGGATGTCCGCATTTTCACAAGTGAAAATTCAAATGAAAATTTTTCGAAGTCCTACGGGATTTCACTTGTTCCTTATACTCATTTTTCGTATGGCCTGTCACGTGCCGGTGACTCGTCCCAAGTGAATCACTTGGGAAAATCAGAATTTTTCTTTGAGTTTTCACTTGTGAAATCACTTGCAAGGGACACGTCCCAAGTGAAACACTTGGGAAAATCAGAATTTTTCCTTGAGTTTTCACTTGTGAAATCACTTGCAAGGGACACGTCCCAAGTGAATCACTTGTGAAAATCAGAATTTTTCCTTGAGTTTTCAATTAAAAAAATATAGAATTTAATTCATTTCATTTTAATTCATTTTAATTATATGGTACTAATTCGATTTTCAAAAATTGTACAATTATTGTTTCTGTTTTTTTGCTTCGTAAGCTTATTTTTAACGTTAGACATCGCCGTTCTTAAACCTTTGTCCGGATCCTCTGAATCCTTGGCCAACGCTCCTGAAAAAACATATGTTTAAAAAATGCGTTTTATTTGTTTAATTGTATATTTACCTTTTATAGCTTGTTGCAGAATTTTTATTGGCACAAAACATTTCGTCATCCACTTTCGGCTAACGGAACCCATTGAATACCTTCAAAATTTACGTACTTTAAACTAAGATCAATGCCCAACATCTTAAACTTAATGTAGCACCTACCTGACTTTATTATATTAACTAAACGATTAAAGTAACTCTGCTGCGCACCATTAAAATGGATGCTTCCCTTTCAATCACTCAAACAGAATGCACCAAGTCTTCTCACCCCTTTACTAGATTTCTTTTGTTTTCTCTTCGCTGTTGGCGCGTGCCACTGCACCTATACCCTTTCTAAAGTGAATTATATATCCGACTATATAGTTTTTACTTCTTAAGTAAAAAATACAATACGATTTTTTTTTTAAATGTTAATACTTAAATGTTTTAAATACTTAAATCAATTTTAACGGACTAAATTTCTATAACTTAACTATAAAATTATATTGTAATAAGAATGTATAATAAGTAAATATAACATTATAAGTAAATTCAATTTACTAAATTTTACTATAATCAAATAGTTTACTTTTATAAAACAATATTAGTTGTTTTTTTCGATACACAATAATGCTCCTAAAATATTAGGGCATTCACATGTCGCTTCTCCACGAAAATTTTTCCGCCGAAATATTAGTCGCTAGCCGAACATAACGGAGAGACGCAAAAAAAAATAACGGACCAGCCGAAATTTGTCTCTGCGAGCGCGGAGTGCAGGCAGATTATAAGACAAGAAAGAGAGGGAAATATCCGAATAATCTGCCTCTCTTTGTTGCACGATCGTTTTCGTGGGCAGTCTTCTACGCTGCGCCGACTGCTCTGCTGACGTCAACAGCGGCACAGCGTTTTAGGCACAAGAAAAAAAACAAAAAAAGCTTTTTGCCTTGAGCCATGTCACCGCGTCCCTACTGCAGAACTGAAGGGTTATAATTTACATAATTATCGTTTAATTTATTTTAATTTTTATTTCTTAGGGCACCAACAGACTCTTCTTTTTTAAATTGCTCCAATTGATTTGTTTTCCGACTGGGAACAAGCCCAGCTACTTGACAGTAAGACTATTAGCTATTAGAAACTATTAGCCGATTTGAGTACTAGGTTTAGAGGTAGAGGTTTTGCAAATATTTAATTGAATTCTTATTATACCTATTAGCTTCTCATCTACTGAAGAGTTATGATGATTACGCTGGAAGGGTAACTGCCCTCCGTTCGCTGCTGGCCTAGAGACTCAGTCAGTGTTTAAGTAATAAGAAGTTATACGGCGGTTGCCGGAGTTATTTCAGAATGAACTTGTGTTCTTTAGTCTTTGAATGTTGGAAATGAACTGAATCTTAAAGCTAACATAATTGAACTTCATAGCGGCCACTCCAATGGGCTGTGCTTGCCGGCTATGCAAAAGCTTCCGGCCAGACGCTGTGTCAGCAGTTTGGCCGGAGCGGACTTTTGGGCGATTGGTTAATGGGTATAAAAAGTGCCCTGACTACACTAAAATAATTTATAATGTAAAGGATAACGGTAGTTCCTGGTAAAAAAGTCAAAAATATTTTATAGATATTTTAGTTATGTTTTTTAAAGAAAATTTGTTGGTATGTCCGTGTTTTTAATTATATCCCGAGTTGCGCTTAAGCCATTTAGGTGATATATCTTTCAGTTTACAGTAGGGATGTCGAAAATATATCAAGATATCGATTATATTTTTCAAAAAAAAATATTATCATAATATCGATTTTATTTGTAAATAATATTGTTGCAATTGGAGTCGAGTGGGACCGACGTTATCGATAGGTTAGGTCGATAGGGCGATAGCTGCAGCAGCGGGATGAGTCTGGCGGGCGATCTGGCCATTTGAAGACTAATCCCGGTTCGCTCTGGGATTACTTCAAATGGCCCATGTATCCAATGACCCAATGGTGAGAGAGACCATGTAATATGGCGGGGGGCGATGATCAGCAGATATCGTGATAGTCGCGGCCACACTGTCCAACAATCAAGGCAGATGCAGCTAGGAGTGAGAGTATAAATTTTCATTGTGCTTTAAATTAAATAGTGAGTTATGTTAAAGTTCTAAAGTAGTTCGGTATTTAATATTTATCATTTATAAAGGCAGCCAGGGTCCCAATACAAAGGGCCCCGGAAGAATTTATTTGGATTCTACTGACATCGCCATACTTCGCCATACCAACCAGCCCGACTTGGCTGCCCAGCAACCGGTGTCCGTTCGACCCTTGCCGACGACCATCCAGGAAGGCCTTGCACAGTCGACGCCGACGACGTCAACATTTCCCGATGAGACCGTTCCGGCGTACCGCGTCCTCCTCGTCTCAGGAACTTCCAGCGGTCGCATTGCGGCGCTGAGAAGTATCGCCATTTTGTCTGGCAGCCAAATCTCGGACTGCCCTTGCACAACTCACCGGAGAGCGCCGTTTTCCCGTGTGGAGATCCGTATCGCTGCTGGCCTCCGACGGGAAGTCATCAGCCCGGGCTATAATCGCCTCCAGGCCCGGCCCAACAGTGGCTGAAACTTAGCAGAAATTAAATACACGTGTACCTCGATTATATATATTGATATCTACTTACCTGTTTGTGAGCTTATCCGGAGTTAGACCCGAGAGCCTTATTTGTCCTCGTTGTTTGCCTAAAATTAAAAAGGTCGCGAGCATTAGTTAAATGGTATAGCTTACAGTGCAGTTACGTACCTTTTTGGCCTGTCCCTTCTTTTCCCTTGGAGCTCCTCAGGATTAGGTGACCATACACACGCGCATCGCTCATGTTCCTTTGAGGGCCGCGTTTCCATGCGAGCTCTACCAATACATGGCTGGTAGAGCATAGTTTCCACGGCGCCTGTACCCTTTTCCAGCAAAACGAATCATCTGCTTTGACCGCGTAAATACCCGAGACGGCGACCAGGTTTCGGTCTTAAAGGCTGAGGAAGGATAAATCTGTTAAGAGGAGCATGTATATAAACGATTGTACTTACGATATTTATTAAACCTTTGTAATACCCATTATGTGTGAGTAAACTTTCCCAGTGGGGGAGATGGAACCGCCGTAGTCGCGAGGAGGGGGCTCCTGCCGACTACGAATGGCTGGTGCCCTGCAGCATCTTGAGGGCATCCATGGTTGGGTGGGAGCGCTTGGCTAGGTCACCGATAGCCACCAAATGTAATCCATTTTTCCGTCAATATTTGTAGAATTTTGCTTTGTTTGCGTTTTTTTTGTCATTAGTGATGACCGATAGTTTAGTAATGTGAGACCGTGAAGTATCGATATTTATGTTGCGAGCTGTGGCATTAGGGGTACTCTGCCCTGAGGAACGACTGAGCTAGCGGCACTGCCACCAAAAAAAGCAGTTCGTAACATATTGGCGCCCAATTTAAACAAAATAAATTGTCGAGGCGACGACGTCTCGCCCATTTATGACCATGACGCCACCGCCATCACGACCTATGGCTTGTAACATAGATTGCAATTGCTTGGGAGTGGTGACGGGGAAGTCAGCTGAGTAGGGAAGTTGGAAGTAGAACGGGAGGCACGTCGACATTGCCGACGATTCGCTCCTGGTCACAGGCTTACCAGTGAACCGGTGATGGCATCTTGGGGCAAACCAAGATTTGCATCAGGGGATGCACTGAAGAGAATCTGTGATAATTTCTGTGATAGAGTAGTTTTAAAGCTTGTATTTTGTTATTTATTTATTTGAAATGTTTTTTTGTTAGGATGTTGGGTTCCTGGGTTTTTCTCCCCGTCCTGGATTTCTAATTTTATGTCGGTTGTGAACTTAATTGCGTAATCGTGACCCGTAGCAACCCTACGCGCTGCACGGTTACCTCGATTTAAAATAGAAAAAAGGGGCGGGATAGAAAAGCCAAAAGGAGCCAAACCAGCCGATGTCCTTAACTGGCAGCTATCACCACGGGTGATAGCTAGTCCAGTTGACGAACGGCTAGGCGGAGACGGGAAAATAGGATTTTTGGAGGAAGCGCAAGACAGTTAGGTCAGAAGCCCACCCCGAGGGTCAGTTCCATATCCCCAAGTCAAGAGTAGCAGAAAGAAAAAAATAATTGAAAAAATAGGAGATTTTGAAAGGTGTTGGAAAGTGAGGAAGATTTGTTTATTGTTATTTATTTTTGCTATTAGTTATTTTCGTATTTATTTTGATATTTATTATATTATTTATTATTGTATTTATTTGTGGTCTTATTTATTTATTTATTTATCATATTTATTATCATATTAGTAGTTATTAAGTATTTATTTAAAAATTCTTGGGAAGTATGTCCGAGGGTAAGGACGTCAGGGATAGGCACGGCCACCAGCTCAGGTCGATGGGTCCTCCTGGCGACGACATGGACGATGTCTGGTCCACGGATGTAGAGGGTGCTGCTGGGTTGCCGCGGATATCGCTGGCTGGGGGGTTACCCAGAACGCCGGTAGGCGGTAGTGCGGTGGATCGGATTCGGGATCAACCGGCGGATCTGGAGCACCATCGGTCGCCCAGGGTCCTTGATTTTAAGGCAATCTTCGAGGCGCAGGATCAACTTCTGGTTCCGGAGCAGACGGGTCCACAAAAGCCGAACACGGAACGGGATACTGCAGCGGAGACTGCGATGAACGCAGCGCTGGCACAAGCGGCCCAAACGTATCGGGCATCGCAGGAGTTGGAGTTAGCCAGGCGTTGCGGGAAGACATCAAGAACGGATTCATCGACATGATGAAGTTGTTGAACGACGTCCTTACGCCAGCCGAGGGCAAACCGCAGCCGCTCCAGGAGGGTGTGAGTCGCCAAGTGTCGATGGTGCTCACCCCGTTGTGTCCAGAAGGCGGCGCAAATGGCCCAGCGGGGATTCAGCAGCGGCAGGATACAGGAGGATGCGACCGAAGGCCGCCGGAATTGCCGCCCAGGCAGCGACCTCCACTGCCGGTAAATGACTCGCCAGGGATCGACAGCAGCCTGAGCCAGGAGCCGGAGTATCATCCGGAAGGCAGGAGCGATCGCCACGCACGGCCATGGCGCAACGAGGACCGAAGGACGGCGGATTTTCGGGACGAGCCGCGGTTATACGCCAACGCGGGAGCCGGCAACGGAAACCGCTACATCCGAGTGGACCGCTGGTTCGCCGCTCATTCGGCGGCGAGGACGATGGCCATTCCGTGGACGACTTCGTGTTCCGTCTGGAGTTCCT
This sequence comes from Drosophila suzukii, assembly GCF_043229965.1. Lineage (NCBI taxonomy): Eukaryota > Metazoa > Arthropoda > Insecta > Diptera > Drosophilidae > Drosophila > Drosophila suzukii. The sequence goes on along the minus strand of NW_027255937.1, from coordinate 2,047,155 downwards.
GCAATGTCAATGTCCGTGGAGTGAAGTTCTGCGCAACTTCCACGTTCTCTTATCGGGCAGAGCGAAGGAGTGGTACTGGGTACATGTACGCCAGTCCAGAGTGGAAACTTGGGCCCAGCTGCGCAGGGCTCTGATGGATCGGTTCCGTGGCCACCAGACGGAATACGAAAGGATGCACGAGCTTCTTCAACGTGAGCAACAGCCAGGAGAGAGCGCGAATGACTACATCCATGCGATGCAGCAATTCGCCTCACGCCTAAAAAAACCAATGCCAGAGCGGCAGTTGGTTAAGGTGGTGAAAAAGGGCTTGAGGGACGGTATCGCTAGATATGTTTACGCGATGAACGTACTTACGGTAGACGAACTTCGGGAAGAGTGCGTCGAAGTGGAGAGGAGTTTCGGTCGTCGAGGGCGTGCTGCTTACCTGCAGCAGAACAAGGTACGGGTCAGCGAGGCGCACGTACGGGACGAAGTCGACGAGCAGCGACACCTGGAGGTGGACGAGTCCGAAATCCATTTAGGCCAGGTTGCTGGAATTGCGGGGCTGCGGAGCACGGATTCCAAGATTGTGGAGGAGATTTTGTTTCCGGTGCGGCAAGCTGGGCGTGATTTCTCCAAAATGTCCCGATTGCGCGGAAAACGGTCGGCTGGGCAGTCCGAAAGCGGGAGGGACTCGCCCAGGATAGAATCCCGCGAAGTAGTTCCGAAGAAAGAAGACGAAAACAAGAATATACATAGTCCATCTGATAGTCATAAGTACTTGTTAAGATACCTGCCGGAGGATGAGAGGCTTCGCCGTTGTATGGAGGCACGGAACAGGATTTTTGCGGAGCGTCAGCTGAGCGGCATGCGTCTAGTCTCACGGAGAGTCCAGAAGGCAAGGGAGCGCTTCACGATGCGGAGATCCAGACGACGAGAGGTGGTGGCGGTCGTTAAACGCATAGATGCCGCCGATCCTAGACCCTTCGCCGACGTGGAGACCTTGGGCAAGCAGCTCACCGGCTTGTTGGATACAGGCGCCAGCGTAAGTGTGCTGGGCAAAGGCTGTCGAGAGCTCGTGAAAGCGCTGGGAGTTACCGTCCAACCGTATTTTTCGGTAGTCCGTACGGCTTCTGGCGAAGATCGATCCATTATCGGACGCTTGGAGCTGCCTGTGAAGTACAAAGGCGTAAGTAAGCCGGTCACGTTCTACCTGTGCCCATACCTGGAACAAACGGCGTACTTCGGAGTCGACTTCTGGCGAGCCTTCGGACTAGCTCCAGCCGTCGTGGGGAAGCCGGCGACGAGAGGCGTCAAGGCAGCGGAGGAAATCCATGCCAGCCAGATGGAGCACTATGCCGACCAGGAAGATGAGGACGAGGTAAGGGAGGAACCCGAATCCTGGAGCCTTTCTGCGAAGGAAAAGCTGGCGTTAGGCAAGGTCAAGGAGGAGTTCCTTACCTTTGAAAGGGACGGCCTCGGAGTCACCAGCATGGAGAGGCATTCCATTGAGCTGTTGGAAGGAGCTCGGGTCTTTAAGGATCGTCCGTATCCGATGTCTCCGGCGAAGCAGAAGGTGGTCGAAGACGAAATCGACAAGATGTTGGAGCTGGGTGTCATCGAGGAGAGCAAAAGCCCGTGGAGCAATCGCACAACAGTGGTGTCGAAGCCAGGGAAAGACCGGTTCTGCCTGGATGCCCGGAAGTTGAACGCCTTGACTATCAAGGATGCATACCCTCTGCCCAGTATAGAAGGAATCCTCTCCAGAATAGATCAGACGCATAACATCTCCAGCGTTGACCTGAAGCTTGCATTTTGGCAGATCGAACTGGATGAGAAAAGCAAGGAGTACACTGCGTTCACGGTTCCAGGCAGGCCGTTGTACCAATTCCGAATGATGCCGTTCGGGCTGTGCAACGCGGCACAACGCTTGGTACGGCTCATGGATCGGGTGATACCAGCGGAGCTCAGATCCAACGTCTTCGTCTACTTGGAAGACCTGCTAATCCTAGCTCCAGATTTTCAGACGCACCTAAAATACTTGCGTCGAGTAGCCCACAGTCTGAAATCAGCCGGATTGACCATAGGGTTAAAGAAGTCGAAGTTTTGCTTCAAGTCTTTGACTTACTTAGGGTTTATAGTCGGAAGTGGACTGCTGCGGATGGATCCTGGACGTGTTTCGGCAATCCAGAAGATGCCTTACCCGAAATCCATGAAGGAAGTACGTGCCTTCCTCGGCACAGCGGGATGGTATTGACGGTTCGTCAAGAACTTCGCTACGCTAGCCGCACCACTCTCCGAGTCCTTGAAGAAGGCTGGAAACACAAAGTTTTCCCTAAGTCCCAGCGACACCCAGGCAGTGGATGACCTGAAGTTGGCCTTGACGAGCTCTCCGGTCCTGGTTCATGCGGATTTCAAGAAGCATTTCTTCATCCAGTGCGACGCATCCCACGTTGGCGTCGGCGCGGTATTGTTTCAGCGGAACCAGGACGGAGACGAGCAGCCCATAGCGTTCTTCTCGGCCAAGATGAACAAACACCAGGTTAACTACTCGGTCACGGAAAAGGAATGACTGGCGGCCATCCTAGCTATTCGGAAGTTCAGACCGTATGTGGAAGGGATGCCCTTCACATGCATTACCGATCACGCCAGCCTTAAGTGGTTGATGACCATGAAGGATCTGTCCGGACGACTCGCAAGGTGGTCTCTCCAGCTGCAGGGCTACGATTTCAGCATTGAACATCGTAAAGGCGCACTCTGTCCGCATCATAGAGGAAGTCCGGATAGGTCCTACGGAGTTACTGGGATTCGAGACGACCGAATTTGCTGCGGAGGATTATACGGAGTTAGTGCAAGACGTGGAGTCCAACAGGGAGCACTTACCGGACCTCAAAGTGGACGGCGGACTAATCTTCAAGCGCATGAAGAATCCGAAACTGGAGGGATCCGAATGGAAGCTGTGGATCCCGCAAAGCCTGACGCACAGCTTGGTAGAGCGTGCTCATTCGGACCCCAAGGCTGGCCATGGTGGGATGACGAAGACCTAGGAGATCCTGCGACGCCAGTTCTATTGGCCAGGGATGACCATCCAGATACGGGAATACGTCCGGAGTTGCGAGGTGTGCAAGGAATCCAAGGCGCCAAACTTCCGGATGCAGGTTGGAATCGGAAGAAGGGTAGAGACGGAGAGGCCATTCCAGAAACTGTACATCGACTTCCTGGGCAAGTATCCGAGGTCCAAGAGTGGACACGCCTGGATATTTATCGTGGTGGACCACTTCTCGAAGTACACCTTCTTAAAGGCGATGAAGGAGGCGACGGCGTCGAACGTTGTAAATTTCCTGGTAAACGAGGTATTTTACAAGTTCGGGGTGCCTGAGACGATACATTCGGACAACGGCAAACAATTCGTATCCAAGGCGTTTGAGGAGATGATCGATGGCTTCGGTGTACAGCACATGAGGACTCCCGTATACTCACCACAGAGCAATGCCGCGGAGAGGGTAAACCGAAATGTCTTGGCCGCAATTCGCAGCTTCTTGTACGAAGATCACCGGGAATGGGATGCACATTTGCCGGAGATTGAGGTGGCCATCCGAAACACTGTCCACTCAGCCACAGGGGAAGCGCCGTTCTTCACTGTATTAGGCCATCACATGTTCCTCAACGGTTCCAGCTACAAACTAGCCAGACGACTCAGGTCTCTGGTCGACCATAAAATGGCCGGAATGCAGACCAAGGACAAGCTTCGGGTTATCCATGCCAAGGTGCAGAAGCAACTGGAGGGTGCATACCAGACGAGCCGGCATCGCTACGATAAGCGAGCCCGTACGCTGCTCGCCAAGCCAGGCCAAGAAGTCTTCCGCCGCAACTTCGTGCTGAGTGATTTCAGCAAATCTTTTAACGCCAAGTTTGCTCGCAAGTTCCTTAAAGCCAGGGTGGTCAAATCCGTCGGCAGCCATGTCTACCTGCTGGAGGATCTCCAAGGCCGCAGTCTGGGAGTGTATCACGCCAAAGACATCCGGTTGTGACCTGAAAGAAGGACAAAACAAAGTATACTAGCATCGCGATCACATCTGCAATACTTCCCGTCATGCGTGGGCCCCGCGTTAGGCGCCGATCGAACTGCAGGATGGTATCAGTGCCGTGTTGAATCCCATCGTATCTCCAAAGCTACCAATTATTTCATCGTTCTGCTGAAACTCCGGGCAGCGCCCCTCGAAATCTTTGGTTGATGTTGCAATTGGAGTCGAGTGGGAGCGACGTTATCGATAGTTTAGGTCGATAGTGCGATAGCTGCAGCAGCGGGATGAGTCTGGCGGGCGATCTGGCCATTTGAAGATTAATCCCGGTTCGCTCTGGGATTACTTCAAATGGCCCATGTATCCAATGACCCAATGTCGAGAGAGGCCATGTAATATGGCGGGGGGCGATGATCAGCAGATATCGTGATAGTCGCGGCCATACTGTCCAGCAATCAAGGCAGATGCAGCTAGGAGTTCTAGTATAAATTTTCTTTGTGCCTTAAATTAAATAGTGAGTTAATTGAAAGTTCTAGAGTAGTTCGGTATTTAATATTTATCATTTATAAAGGCAGCCGGGGTCCCAATACAAAGGGCCCCGGAAGAATTTATTTGGAGTTTTACCGACATCGCCATACCTACCAGCCCGACTTGGCTGCCCAGCAACCGGTGTCCGTTCGACCCGTGCCAGCGACCAGCCAGGAAAGCCTTCCACAATCGACGCCAACGACGTCAACATTTCCCGGTGAGTCCGTTCCGGCGTACCGCGTCCTCATCCTCTCGCGAACTTCCAGCGGTCGCATTGCGGCGCTGAGAAGTATCGCCATTTTGTCTGGCAGCCGAATCTCGGACTGCCCGTGCACCACTCACCGGAGAGCGCCGTTTTCCCGTGCGGAGATCCGTATCGCCGCTGGCCTCCGGCGGAAAGTCATCAGCCCGGGCAATCATCGCCTCCAGGCCCGGCCCAACAGTGGCTGAAACTTAGCAGAAATTGAATACACGTGTACCTCGATTATATATATTTATATCTACTTACCTGTTTGTGAGCTTATCCGGAGTTAGACCCGAGAGCCTTATTTGTCCTCGTTGTTTGCCTAAAATTAAAAAGGTCGCGAGCATTAGTTAAATGGTATAGCTTACAGTGCAGTTACGTACCTTTTTGGCCTGTCCCTTCTTTTTCCTTGGAGCTCCTCAGGATTAGGTGACCATACACACGCGCATCGCGCATGTTCCTTTGAGGGCCGCGTTTCCATGCGAGCTCTACCAATACATGGCTGGTAGAGCATAGTTTCCACGGCGCCTGTACCCTTTTCCAGCAAAACGAATCCTCTGCTTTGACCGCGTAAATACCCGAGACGGCGGCCAGGTTTCGGTCTTAAAGGCTGAGGAAGGATAAATCTGTTAAGAGGAGCATGTATATAAACGATTGTACTTACGATATTTATTAAACCTTTGTAATACCCATTATGTGTGAGTAAACTTTCCCAGTGGGGGAGATGGAACCGCCGTAGTCGCGAGGAGGGGGCTCCTGCCGACTACGAATGGGTGGTGCCCTGCAGCATCTTGAGGGCATCCATGGTTGGGTGGGAGCGCTTGGCTAGGTCACCGATAGCCAGCAAATGTAATCCATTTTTCCGTCAATATTTGTAGGATTTTGCTTTGTTTACGTTTTTTTTGTCATTAGTGATGACCGATAGTTTAGTAATGTGAGACCGTGAAGTATCGATATTTATGTTGCGAGCTGTGGCATTAGGGGTACTCTGCCCTGAGGAACGACTGAGCTAGCGGCACTGCCACCACAGAAAGCAGTTCGTAACAATATTTAGGTCCTATTTAAGCCTCCGTTGTACACCCGGGTCTGGCCAGACCTTATTTGACTTTGAACGTAAATTTAACACATTTCTATTATAGGTAGCGACTTGGCCTTCCAGGCAGCTTCCTAAAATTTAATTCTCTATCGATTTATGCATATGAGGATTTAAAAAGGATCCTAGAACATGACGAAAAAATGGATTTAAAAAGTTACACCTTCGGTTGTACACCCGGGTCTGGCTGGACCCCTACGTATTTACCTGCATTTGTATGGGAATATATGGCATATGCGAGGTCAATTAGAAGCATCGCAGGTATATTTTTTGAATTTCTTACCTCTCATTGGTTTTGGCATATATTGAGCTACCTACAGAAGCAAAAATAATCGAAAATAATTTTTGGGTTTGTGAAGAAATGTTTTGTTTTGTCCTTTTTATACCCGTTACTCGTAGAGTAAAAGGGTATACTAGATTCGTCGGAAAGTATGTAACAGGCAGAAGGAAGCGTTTCAGTATATATATTCTTGATCAGGATCACTAGCCGAGTCGATCTAGCCATGTCCGTCTGTCCGTCTGTCTGTCCGTCCGGATTAACGCTGAGATTTCGGAAACTATAAGAGCTAGGCTATTGAGATTTGGCGTGGAGATTCCTGAGCTTCTTACGCAGCGCAAGAGTGCCACGCCCACTCTTACGCCCACAAACCGCCCAAAACTGTGGCTCCTACAGTTTTGATGGTAGATAGAAAATTTTAACTGAAATGTATTGGTCTTGCCAATACCTGTCGATTGATCCAATAACTCCATTCCCCTTTGGTCCCTTTAGCTGAGTAACGGGTATCTGATAGTCGAGGTACTCGACTATAGTGTTCTTCCTTGTTTGTTCTTTATTTTGGCTCATTTCAAAAAAGGTTGATGAAAGAAAAAGCGATGATTCTGTTGCCAAACGAGTGGCGAACTGAAAAATGACGCTTGGTTTATTCATACGATTTTCGATGTTTGCAAGGACCAATGATTCCGATAAAGTCGTCAGAAAACCGCGTCTCGCATCACTTTTTCTGAGCCCATCAACTTCCTTGCAAATACAAAACGCTGCCAATGCCATGACATCCAACATGTTGCAAAAGAAAGCCAAGGTCCATCGACTTGTTGGCCGTTTTGATGTGAAATGCGTGACCATTTGATCCATACAACCGACACCGGCTTTTTGTGCATTATAATATAGAATGGCCAATGGTTTTTTTGCTTCGCCGTCACACGCTTTATTATAATGAACGGTTGAAAGTAAATTAACCGCTCTATTTTTTTTCGGCCCATAGCTGCAGAATGAAACCAAACAACGACGAAAGCACAGGGCGAGAATTGTCCTTCTTCATTTCTGGTGGAATCTTACGCGATTTTCTGACGACTTTTCACTTTTTCTTTCATCAACCTTCTTTGCAATGAGTCAAAATAAAGAACAAAAAAGGACCAAACAAAAATTGTACTTCTTCACAAACCCAAAAATTATTTTCGATTATTTTTGCTTCTGTAGGTAGCTTAACACATGCCAAAACCAATGAAAGAGGTAAGGAATTCAAAAAATATAACTGCGATGCTTCTAATTGACCTCGTATATGCCATATATTCCCATACAAATGCAGGTAAATACATAGGGGTCTGGCCAGACCAGGGTGTACAACCGAAGGTTTTAGAAAAGGTGTACAACGGAGGGTTAATTGTTGGTCACTTTAAAGCCTTTGCCAACCCCGACAAAACGCAAAAATAAGCGCAAAAAAGTTTTTCACTGAGTTTACAATAAACTCAGCAAAGTGCACATCGTGTTGTAAAATAATTAATACTAGTGGAAACACATCCAACTTTACATCGCAATCGAAAAATAAACACCTAGATGACAGGTGTCGTTTCCAAACTCGTGATTATTGCATAAAAATGCATAAAGAACTTAAGCTTTAATTTTAGCATTCCTGTACTGTAAAAAATGTAAAATTAATTTGATACAATTTCGTCCGCTTATGGCCCTTATGCGGGGGCTAACCTAGCGGACGCTAGGTCCTCGGTCGAATGGTGGTAGAAGTGTTCTACGTCCAGGAATTGTGGTTGTCTGGGCCGTGAATACCTCGGATGGCCGGTCCGGGGATCGCGCCTGGTCCACGGGCAGTCCTCCTCCGACTCGGATTGTCGTGACTCGGCGTAGTACGGCTCCCCGGGCCGTCGGTGATCGTACGGTGAGCTGTATCCAGAGCGTGGGGGTCGACTGAATCGGTCAGCATCGTGGTCGCTGGCGCTATCCTCGTCGTCGTCGAGGCGGTACGAGGCTGGTTGGGACGACGTTGGCTGGTAGCATCGCCGCGACTCCCCGGGTCGGGGACTCCACAGACCTCCGCGAAGTCCAGCAAGGTGAGGGTCGCAGGGATCCTGGGAACCGTCGCCGTACATTCCCATTGAGCTGCCCTCGGCTTCACCTTCGGAGGTGGGGGACTCCTCCTCCTCTTCTTCTTCACGGCAGTCCCCGTAGTTTGCCCCCGGGTAGAAGGCCTCGGTGTCGCCGGTGTCGTCGGATACCATGATTACCTCGTCCATCTGGAATGTTATTGGTATAACCCTACCTTCTGAACTCCCTACCTAACGGTGTAGCTAACATAGGACCCGTCAATCTTAACCTATTACAAGCATTGATCTTAAAACTATTCCGAGGTTCCGTGCGCTTACCGTGCCGGGTTACACGCCCCGGTAATGCCGTCGTCGATCGTGTCGGGGGTGTCCACCGCATAGTAGGGTTTAAGCTGTGAAATATTGGCGATCCGTCGCCGTCGGTCTCCAGGACGCCGCAGGCGTACCAAGTTTGGAGACGTAAACTTCGCGACGGTATAGGGACCAACGGATTTGGGAGCGAGTTTGGCGGCGAGTCCCTCGGCGGCTTTTGATAAGGGATGTTGTGTAAGGATGCTTTCTCGGCCGGGATACAGATCTCAGTCGGATCCAGAGTCCTTTACAAGAAAATTTGTAAATCACCGAAACGCCGGACTAGAGGGTTCCACACCACAGGGGGAACGGGTAACTTTGAGGGGAGTCTTCATCAGAGGTCCTTATTTGCGTCGAAGAAAAGCAGATGACGTTGGTTATGCAGAGTCCGATTCCTGGGCTGCGACCTAACGGGCTGGCCGGAGTCTTGCACTTCGCGTCAGAGGCGAAAAATCCTCCGGGCTGGACCTTCGGGCGAGGCCGAGCCGGGAGATTACTTGGCGGGAGTAAGTCTTGGGTTTCGCGTCGGAGGTGACAAATCCACCGGGCTGGACCTTCGGGCGAGGCCAAGCCGGGAGGTTACTTTGCGGGCGTAAGTCTTGGGTTCCGCGTCGGAGGCGAAAAATCCACCGGGCTGGACCTTCGGGCGAGGCCAAGCCGGGGGATTACTTTGCGGGCGTAAGTCTGCACGAGGGCCGGAGCCGCACGCGAGCCCCAGGATGGCGAAGGAGCTAGGATTGTGGATAAGGCGGGAAGGGCGTCCGCGCGCAAATCCCAAAACTACGGAGGCGGCGGGATTGTGGATACGGCGGGAAGGGTGTCCACGCTCGAATCCCAAAACTATGGAGGAGACGGGAACACTAGGCTTGTGGATACGGCGGGAAGGGTGCCCACGTACGAACCCCACAACTACGGAGGAGACAGGAAGACTAGGCTTGCGGATAAGGCGGGAAGGGTGTCCACGCGCAAATCCCAAATACTACGGAGGTGGTGGGAAAGCTAGGATTGCGGATACGGCGGGAAGGGTGTCCACGCACGAATCCCAAAAACTACGGGGGGAGGCGGGAAAACTAGGATTGCGGATACGGCGGGAAGGGTGTCCACACGCGAATCCCACAACTACGGAGACGACAGGAAGACTAGGCTTGTGGATAAGGCGGGAAGGGTGTCCACGCGCAAATCCCAAATACTACGGAGGTGGTGGGAAAGCTAGGATCGCGGATACGTCGGGAAGGGTGTCCACGCACGAATCCCAAAACTACAGGGGAAGCACGAAAACTACTGGAGCGGACGGGAAGGATGTCCACATCCAGGTCCGAAGCAGCGGTGTGAACGGGGTAAAGTTAGGTTAGCTTTGGTACCTAACTACGAGAAGGAAACACACGATCGAGAGATGCAATTAGATATTCTTCACCGTTTATTCATTTTTGTCCTCACTCGGGTCCGCTACACCGTCTTTAGCACATGAGAAACTGACCGTACTAACCTTAGCTGACTTGCTTATATATATATGTGTGCCTTGTAATCGCCCGCGTGGCCACTCTGCAGAACTTGATCGCCTCCGCTCGGCTATTTCGAGGAGCACGCGTGACTTTTGAACCCTCGCTAAGCCGTGTCCGAATCACACGTCTTTTTCGTTCCGCGATCCCGAGAGAAGAGAGCCGCCACGGTCGCCGCGTGACCCTCCCTCATTTTCCGGCCTTTTCCTCTATTCGGGATTTCTAGTATTTTCCTACTTCTGGTATTTTAGCTCCTTCGCTTTTTTCGCGGACGGGAAGGATGTCCACATCCAGGTCCGAAGCAGCGGTGTGAACGGGGTAAAGTTAGGTTAGCTTTGGTACCTAACTACGAGAAGGAAACACACGATCGAGAGATGCAATTAGATATTCTTCACCGTTTATTCATTTTTGTCCTCACTCGGGTCCGCTACACCGTCTTTAGCACATGAGAAACTGACCGTACTAACCTTAGCTGACTTGCTTATATATATATGTGTGCCTTGTAATCGCCCGCGTGGCCACTCTGCAGAACTTGATCGCCTCCGCTCGGCTATTTCGAGGAGCACGCGTGACTTTTGAACCCTCGCTAAGCCGTGTCCGAATCACACGTCTTTTTCGTTCCGCGATCCCGAGAGAAGAGAGCCACCACGGTCGCCGCGTGACCCTCCCTCATTTTCCGGCCTTTTCCTCTATTCGGGATTTCTAGTATTTTCCTACTTCTGGTATTTTAGCTCCTTCGCTTTTCTAGTATTCAACATGTCTCGATGAACTATCGGTTGGCGTTGCCGCCCAGGGTTCTGAACTTAGCTATGACTTATTTATTCTTAATTAAACTTAACATTTATTATAATTCACTGTATTTCTCTTAAAGTTATAATAACGAAAGTAGTACTTATTGTGGCGCACGCGCCTTCTAGGCGGGTTCGTCACGCCCCCCCTTTCTTCCCGCGGCGCAATGTAGAGGCGCCCGTCGTCCTTGATGGTGACGATGAACTTATAGGCGCCCGCTCCGACGGCTATTCGCACTCGACGTCCGCGACCGATACGGGTAGCCACCTTCGACTCTATCTGGTTTATGACGCTTCGGGGTAGGAAGCGTAAATTGTTGCCCCCGATCCAACCTTCTGGTAGTGGGCATAGGTCGTCCTCCGTGTATGCCGCCCGATCTACCTCCGCCGTGGAAGTGGGTGACGCGCTCGCTTCGGTCACCGGTTGCGCGCGTCTGAGAACCGTGTCAATGGTAGGCTCGGGGAACCTAACTCCCGACAGATCTGTGAGGACTTGCTCGAGCACCTGATTCTCCCATTCAGTAAGTGGTTCGCCAGGGTGGGCGCAACTGGGGGCTCGTTGGGGGTTCCCATCCTCTCGTGTCGTAGACCAAAGGTTCCTCCCGCTCTCCGGGCGAGAACGTTCGACGTAGGCTCTGGAAGGTATGGTCTCGGCCGTCTGATCCTGCTGAGGCGACGCCACAAAGGAACGGCGAAACAGGGGCCTTTCTTCATCATCGTCCTCGGTGTCCGTGACCAACTCGAAGCCGGCCAGATACTCGGAACACGGAACGATCGGTGTTGAGACTTCGACGTCGCGTCTCGAACTGATAGGCCCCTCGTCGTAAGTCAAGCGACGTAGGTCCTGCCGGTTGGGCGGCGAGGTTTGGGTTCCTTGGTCGGACACCTCCTGCGGATGGTCCTCTCTTATTGGGGACGTCTGGACCCCTTGAGAGAGCGTAGCTGGGGTCGTCGAAACTCGTCGGGGAGGAGTTGTTAGGCCTTCGGATCCCTTAGCAGCTTCCCCCTCTAGTTGGGCTGCTACGTCGTACGGCGAACGATCGGCCTCGAGGCTACCTCCTTCGCCGGCTTCAAGTGCCGGGCATGAGGGTGGGGAGGGAGGTTCATCCGCATATGGCCCTTGTGCGGGTAGCCCAGGTACCTTTATAAGTACCGATCGGACGTCGATGCGCATGAGCGACACGTGTCCGGCGTGTCTGCACACCTGATCCTCGGTCGAATGGTGGTAGAAGTGTTCTACGTCCGGAAACTGTGGTTGTCCGGGCCGTGAATACCTCGGATGGCCGGCCCGGAGATCGCGCCTGGTCCACGGGCAGTCCTCCTCCGATTCGGATTGTCGCGACTCGGCGTAGTACGGCTCCCCGGGCCGTCGTCCTTGGGGATGACCGTACGGTGAGCTGTAGCCGGAGCGTGGGGGTCGACTGAATCGGTCAGCATCATGGTCGGCGCTGTCCTCGTCGTCGTCGAGGCGGTACGAGGCCGGTTGGGGCGACGTTGGCTGGTAGCCTCGACGCGACTCCCCGGGTCGGGGACTCCACAGACCTCCGCGAAGTCCAGCAAAGTGTGGGTCGCCGGGATCCTGGGAATCGTCGCCGTCCATTCCCATTGAGCCGCCCTCAGCTTCACCTTCGGAGGTGGGGGACTCCTCCTCCTCTTCTTCTTCACGGCCGTCCCCGTAGTTTGCCCCCGGGTGGAAGGCCTCGGTGTCGCCGGAGTCGTCGGATACCGCGATTACCTCGTCCATCTGGAATATTAGTCTAGACTTATTGGTATAACCCTACCTTCTGAACTCCCTACCTAACGGTGTAGCTAACATAGGACCCGTCAATCTTAACCTATTACAAGCATTGATCTTAAAGCAATTCCGCGGATCTGTGCGCTTACCGTGCCGGGTTACTCACCCCGGTGATGCCGTCGTCGATCGTGTCGTGGGTGTCTACCGCATAGTAGGGTTTAAGCTGTGATATATTGGCGATCCGTCGCCGTCGGTCTCCCGGGCGCCGCAGGCGAACCAAGTTTGGAGACGTAAACTTCGCGACGGTATAGGGACCGTCGTATTTGGGAGCGAGTTTGGCGGTGAATCCCTCAGCAGCCTTCGATAAGGGATGTTGTCGCAGCCACACTTGACTCCCTAGCGTTGGTCTCCATTCGCGCCTTCGAAGGTTATAGTGCCTCGCCTGCTCTAGAGATGCTCGTTGTAGATTCGATCGCACAATGTCGAAGATTTCTTTGAGACGCGACGCCTTGTCTTCAGGACCTGTATGTAAGACCCCTGACCCAGGGGTAACTCCCGTCCCTGAGTGAGAAATGCGGGAGTATATCCCGTCGAATCCGATATGCTACTATTGATAGCGAGAGAAATCTCCGGCAACATACTATCCCAAGAACTTTGGTCGTCTTCCGACAGCTGAGATATCAGCGTCTTCACTGTACGATTGGTCCTCTCGGTGGGATTCTCCTGCGGACAATACGGAGCCGTGTACCGGACTTCCACGCCGAGTTTAGTAAAGTAGTCTTTTAGGGCCCGACTTGTGAACTGGGTTCCATTGTCGCACACGAACTTCCGGGGGACGCCCACTCGCCCGAGTATACGTTCCCGAAACGCTTTCTGTACTACAGCGGCGGTGGCTTTCCGGAGTGGGATCAACTCTACCCATTTGGAGAACACGTCATGGAAGACCAGAAGCATAGAGTTCCCCTGTTTCGAACGGGGCAGTGGACCCACGAAGTCGGCACAGAGAATGTCAAAGGGTTCGTTTACGACGCGGGTAAGCATTTTCCCGGCTGCTTTGGTCTGAACGGTCTTAAATTTTTGGCACGACTCGCAGTGTCGAAAATGGTGTTTTGCGTCGCGGTACATGCCGAGCAAGAAATATCTTTGTGACAGGCGGTTAATCGTCTTTCGGACCCCCAAGTGTCCCGCGGTCGGGGAATCATGACACTCATATAAGACGCGGGCTCTATGGGGGGTGGGCACGCAGAGTTTCCACGGGAAGTAGTCCTCGTCGTCAGCTCGGTAACCCATATTCCTGTACAGCTGGTCGTTCTCTAGCATATAGTCCGCGAACTTCTCAGGCTCGTCGAGTACCTTGTTCTTCATCTTACCGATCCACTCGCAGTGGTCCTCGATCTCGACAGCGCCTTGAAGCACCTCACAGGGCTGTCGCGAAAGTGTATCAGCCACGACGTTCAGATTCCCTCGTCGGTAGCGCACGTCGAATTGGAACTGTTGCAGTTCTAAAGCCCAGCGCGCTATTCGGCCGGAAGGACTCTCGATAGAATTTAACCATTTGAGAGCCAAGTGGTCGGTAATGACTTCGAATCGGTAGCCCTCCAAGTAACACCGCATCTTCCTGATGGCCCAGATGACGGCCAGGCACTCTTTCTCTGTCGTCGTATAGTTATGTTCCGCAGGAGTTAGTCGGCGGCTAGCGTATGCGATGACCTTCTCTTGACCCTCGATGTCCTGAGATAGCACCGCTCCCAAACCGACGTCACTCGCGTCAGTCTGTAAAACAAACTTCTGGTCGAAATCCGGACAACCCAACACGGGGGCGGTAGTCAGGCATCTTCTAATCTCTTCCAAGGCGGTTTGCTGTTCTGGCCCCCAGGTCCACTTCTGACCTTTCTTCAGTAGGGCGGTCATTGGTTGTACGATGGTCGCGAAGCTAGGGACGAACCATGAGGCCATCCCGATCCATTGGCGGAGTTCCTTCAGGTTGGTGGGGGTCTTCAACCCATTAATCGCGGACAACTTCTCGGGGTCAGTCTGAATCCCTTCACCGCTGATCACATGACCGAGGTAAACCAGTTTTTGCTTGAAGAAAGTACACTTCTTTGGATTTATCCTCAAATTTGCCGCCCGCAATCTGCGGAACACTTCGGCGAGGTTAACGAAGTGCTGTTCCTCCGTAGCGCTAATGACAATAATGTCGTCTAAATAAGCGAAGGCGACCGGCTCCATCTCCGCCCCGATTACGCTATACAGAGCACGTTGGAACGTGGCACTGGCGGAGTGCAGTCCAAAGGGCATGACCTTCCATTGGTATAGTCCCCGACCCGGAACGGTGAAGGCTGTGTATTGGCGGCTACCCCTGGCCATGGGTATTTGCCAATAGCCGTTTTTCAGATCCAACGTAGAGATGTACCGTGCGTGACGCAACTTCTCCAGGATGTGATTGATCCTCGGGACCGGATAGGCGTCGGGCACCGAGTGTGCGTTCAACTGTCGGTAGTCAACGCACATGCGCCAATCGCCAGCCTTTTTCTTCACCAAAACGATTGGTGCGCTGTGTGGGCTCCTGGAAGGCTCGATGGCTCCGGAGCGGAGCAGCTCGTCTACTTGGGTATCGATGACATGTTGCATCGCGGGGTTCCTGGGATAATACCGTTGCTTTAATGGTTTATCGTCGCGCATGACGATACGGTGTTCGGCGACATGCGAAACCCCCTGGAGACTCTCGAACAAAGCTAACTCCCGGTCGATGAAGCTTTGTTGCCCCAGGCTCAAAGGTACGATTTGTCGCTCTTCGTCGTGCTCTCCCGCTTCCATCCCTACGGGTATCCCACTGTCGTCGGTCGCAGCCGTGGCCCGCGTAGGCGTCGGTCTGAGAACCTCTGGACCTCCTTGTCTGGCCGTCCCCAATTGGACCTTAAACTCGACGGGGCGTACTGCTTCCCCTCGATCGCCCCTCGGTGGTATGAGCACTGGGAGTAACAACGGATCGCCTACCGCTTGTGGCTCGGGCTGCAAGTGAAGGGTGGCTTGCCCACATCGCACGCGCGTTCCTGCGGTCTTGAGGAAATCCATCCCAAGTATCACTCGATCCAACATGGTGGGCATCACCAACATGGGTAAGAGTACTGTGGTGCCCGCCAACGTGACCGGAGTTCGCCATAATTTCGTAACGTCCAGACATGACCGGTCGGCCAACGCTATTCTAGTGACCACATCCCGAACCTCGCCGGCGCGGGCGACCAGGTTTGTAAAACTTTCGCTGGCGAAACTCCTCGATGCCCCAGTATCAACGGTGGCGTCCACCCATCTGCCTCCGACTTCTATCGCTGCCGTGATGAGCCCACCGTGTACCCTTAACGGGGGGTTTGCTGGGGTCGAGCCGATGCTTCGTTCGTCTCCGCCGCACCCAGATTCCAGCGGAGACGTCCTCCGTTCCCCGAGGCATCCCGACGGCAGCACTCTATGGTTAGAACTCCTACTCGACCACAATCCCAACAGAAGTCGCGGCGTGGGTTGGGACAGTCTCGACGGAAGTGTCCGTTCTCACCGCAGCGGCCGCAGGCCCTCGCGGTTTCCGCCCGTCACCCCTGGGGCTCCACCTCGAATCAACTCGAGTTGTTTGACACTCTCGTACTCGGTAGCCATGTGTGTCAGCTGCTTCAACGACGCGAATTCGCCGCGCTTGATATACAGCCGATACTCGGGAGCCATGTTTTCGTATGTCCGGTACAACTCTTCCTCTTCTCGGTACCCAGCCTGTTGCATCTTCGTCCTGAGCTCGATCAGGTATGTTTTGAAAGACTCTCCTTTCCTCTGCATGTGAGTGCGAATCTCGTCCTCTAACCTTTCGAAATATCGAGGAGGTAGGAAGAAATCCAGGAATTCCCTTCGGAAAGTTTCCCAAGAGGCAGATTGCAGATGGCTAGTGCGGAACCACCGTGCCGCCGGGCCCTCGAAAATTTCGGACATAGCCCGGGGGATCTCATCTGGATTTATCCTATATGTCGTCATCTTCTCCTCAAGTGCGGCGACGAGAGCCAACGGATCTGAGCTACCGTCGAACCGCAGGTTCCACTTATGCATCTTCTCGGGGAGCAAATGCTGAGTGGGAGTCGTGTTACCTCGTACATTTTGTTCCTGTAGGTCGGTGGCTGGGCGAACATCTCCTGGCGACATCCAGACGCCGTGTGTCGTTCCCGGATGTATCCCTCGATGACGCGTTGGAACCTTGATCGGCGCGGCGTCAGAGCCGACGGGGATCCGGAGGGACTCCGCAAATTGTCCCATCTCATAGTTCTTCCTCGCAGGGTTGGGGCTCGGGGCCCGACTGCTATACTGTTCCTGCAACTGAGCTAGTCGGGTCCACACCCGCTGTGGGAAGGATCCTGCGCTGACTAGGTTAGCGAACGCCTTCCTGGCCTCCTCGACGGTACCATCCGCTTTAAAGCCAAACTCAACGGCGAGTGAGTTGAGTTCGTCTTTAAAGCGGTCCCTGTTCGAAAAACTAGGCTTGCGGATACGGCGGGAAGGGTGTCCACGCACGAATCCCACAACTACGGAGGAGACAGGAAGACTAGGCTTGCGGATACGGCGGGAAGGGTGTCCACGCACGAATCCCAAAACTACGGAGTTAGGGAAACTACTGGACCGGACGGGAAGGGGGTCCACATCCAGGTCCGAAGCAGCGGGGTGAGCGGGGTAAAGTTAGGTTAGCTTTGGTACCTGACTACGAGAAGGAAACGCACGATCGAGAGGCGCAATTAGATATTCTTCACCGTTTATTCAATTTGTCCTCACTCGGGTCCGCTACACCGTTTTGAACACATGAGAACCTGATCGTACTAACCTCAGCTGACTTGCTTATATATATATGTGTGTCTTGTAATCGTCCGCGTGGCCACGCCGTAGAATTTGATCGCCTCCAGTTGGCGATCTCGAGGAGCACGCATGACTTTCGAAACCTCGCTAAGCCGTGTCCGAATCACACGTATTTTCCGTTCCGCGATCCCGAGAGAAGAGAGCCGCCACGATCGCTGCGTGACCCTCCCTCGTTTTCCGGCCTTTTTCTCTATTCGGGATTTCAAGTATTTTCCTACTACTGGTATTTTAGCTCCTTTGCTTTTCTAGTATTAAACATGTCTTGATGAACTATCGGTTGGTGTGCACATGCACATGCCATTCGTCTCCATTCGTCTCTTGTTAACTGTAGTAAGTTCTATATATATGTTAATAAAACTAGATTTGTGTTACCGGCGGAGCCTGCCACAGTAGCGAGTGTGGCCGTTGTTATACCCGTTACTCGTAGAGTAAAAGGGTATACTAGATTAGTCGGAAAGTATGTAGAAGGAAGCGTTTCCCACCCCGTAAAGTATGTGGAAACTCGGAAACTATTACTATGTTTATGCGATGCCAAATTCACGCTTTCATTTCGCGATTTTAGCCGATTCGTATGTGCATAAACGCCATTTCGCAAATTCGGCAACACACGAAAGTTGACTATGAATTCAACCTCAAAGCGTGAAATGGTGACAAATAAACTTCGGTAACTCTATACAATTATCGGAGTTGCCAGATCGATATAAATATATAAATACACCTTACATTTAACAAATTATTTTTTCATTCAGTGCCAATAAGAACTCATTTTCATCTTTAGTTTTGACGGTAGAAAAATGTTATACTGGCTTGCACACACTCTATCTTTAATACTAGCAAGATTAGTTCATACGAATCGAAAAAAATAATCGGTTTAATAATCGCTAACGCCTTTTTTCACCGGTCCGCCACCTCTGTCAGCTGAGATTGATAAAATTCATGAATTCGGCCGTGTCGCATAAACATGAACAAATTTTTTTTCACGCTTTTAAAAAATCATGAATCCTTCAGCATAAACATAGTATATAGGAGCTAGGCGATTGATATTCGGCGTGTAGGTTTCTGAGCTTCTTACGCAGCGCAAGTTTGTTTCAGCAGCGGGCCACGCCCACTCTAACGCCCACAAACCGCCCAAAACTGTGGCTTCTACAGTTCTCATTCTAGAATAAAATTTTTAACTGAAATGTATTGTTCCTATCAATACCTATCGATTGACCCAAAAAAAAGTTTGACGCGCCCACTTTAACGCCCAAAAACAGTCCAAACCTGTGAAGCCCACCATTTTCATGCTAGATAAAAAATTATAACTGAAATGTATTGGTCTAGTCAATTCCTATCGAATGACCCCAAATAAAATTTTTCACGCCCACTCTAACGCCTATAACGCTTAAATCTGTCTACCGCCGGTGGCGCATTTTAATCTCGCTTTGCTGCTTGCATATCTCCATTTCCCTTTGGTCCCTTTAGCTGAGTAACGGGTATCTGATAGTCGGGGTACTCAACTATAGCGTTCTTCCTTGTTTTTTTATATGTATGTACATATGTTCTTATGTGTAAATTTGTTTGGTTTACAAACATTTTGGTTTGGCGTCGGATTAGTTTAATAGAAAATAACAATGTATTGTTATGTATGTATGTGTATTAAATGTTGTATTTTAAAAATATTATTTTTACTACACTTTGTATTTATTTTAACAGAAGCCACCAGGTCTGACGGTTCTATTTTCAAGAACCACACCAAAAGGCAAAGAACAGGGCGTACAAAGATGCATCCAGGACTAAAAAAAGTAACCAAAAAGGACTAAAATAATTTTAAGTGGCCAAAAGTTCCTTACTAATCTTTAATTTTGTATGTATATTAAAAAACTAGCTAAATAAAGCATATTTTGAAGAACAAAAAAAAATGTAACCCAAATAATTTTGAAATTTTTTTTGAGGCATTGCTGAAAAAAATTTTCTTTAACCAATTTCCTGTATCCAATTCCATAGTAATTTCCTATATACAATTCCATATGAATTTCCTATATACAATTTCATAGGAAACTCCTATGTAAAAGGGCGATGGAAATTCAGGGGGTGAGGCCCCAAAAAAAAAGAGACCCCCTGAATTTCCCTGGTCTTTTTCCATAAGAATTTCCTATGTAAAGCGGTCACGAACGTTTCAGTACTAAAAATTTAGGACAGCCTTAATAAAAGCGAATGGACTTTGTCCATAATGGGGATGTGAAACCTGCAGCCCTTTTCCATAGGAAAAATGTACATAATATGTATAATATGTATAATATGTATATAATATGTATAGGAAACTCCTATGTAAAAGGGCGAGGGAAATTCAGGGGGTGAGACCCCAAAAAAAAAGAGACCCCCTGAATTTCCCTGGTCTTTTTCCATAAGAATTTCCTATGTAAAGCGGTCACGAACGTTTCAGTACTAAAAATTTAGGACAGCCTTAATAAAAGCGAATGGACTTTGTCCATAATGGGGATGTGAAACCTGCAGCCCTTTTCCATAGGAAAAATGTACATAATATGTACCAGATCCGACTGGGAACATATTATGGGTACTGTGCGCTGTGCAATTTAATTGACCAGCCTGTGATGTCCTGTCCCAAAAAAATTAAAATATTTTGAAAAAATATAAAATATCATCGACATATAATACGATATTTTTAAAAAATTCGACAACCCTAATTTAGAGCTATAACGTCACCCTTTAAACGGGCTACACTGAGTATATTGCGACATAAAACTCGGCAAACTTTGAAAATGTGGAATATTTTAATATTTTAGTGACTGTAGGGCGCTCTATTTTATTTATTTATTTCATTTAATACTAGCAGGGTCGTCCGCATCTTCGCCTGCAGAAATTTCGTAAGTAGATATTTATGTATACTGTATGTATGTATACTTTTGACTCGCTTTTATCTTTGCTACTTGTGCCTAGTACTCACTTCGACGAAAACCGCGAGCTAACCATAGGAGTGAGCGAGAGGCAAATACGCAGTTAACGCTTTCCGTCGGGTCTGTTTTTCAGCGCGGTGCTCAGATGACCTAAGGAAATACTAGAAAAAATACCTGATTTAGAGCGTGAATTTCGATTAACGCCGTTAGCCGCGCGCCAAAGAATAAGAAATTTAATCTTTGGCGGTGGTCGTGTGGAAGCGGTGGAGAATTTAAAGATTAAAAATGAAAGAAAAACCCCAAAAACGCCTAAAGGAGGTCAGTGCAGATGAAAATGTACACCTAATTCAAACTGTTGCCCATTATTGTGGGACTTGACCGTCAGGAAGCAATACCACAACAGGGCAAATCTGTAGAATAGTTGAAGTGCAGGAGGAGATCCACTAGAGAAGCCCAGTGGGAAGGAACATGGGACATCGCTCGATCTCCGACGAGCCCTCCATTGAGGACTCCACCTCCACCAGCTACTTGACAGCTAAAGCGGAGATGGAGGACGCGCCGGCTTCTATATGGAGGAGCCATCACCAGCCATTGTCAGGGTGCTGGGCGACTTCATGCAGCAACAGGCGGAACAACCCCGTTCCCAATTCAGCTCCCACTTTCTCAATGTAAAATATGCCTATTGGGACTCGGAGCTGGACTACAGATGGCGCCAGAAAGATGGCGAAGCATCCGTGGGACGGGAAGGAAACCTTAAACTTATAATTTACATAATTATCGTTTAATTTATTTTAATTTTTATTTTTAGGGCACCAACAGACTCTTCTTTTTTAAAATGCTCCAATTGATTTCTTTTCCGACTGGGAACAAGCCCAGCTGCTTGACAGTAAGACCATGCCACATGCTTGCGGGTGAACTTCGAAAACTTCGCTCACACTACAAAGAATAAGATTTTTCGACTAGTGAAGTTCTTATCCGATCTGAGTACTAGGACTTAAACTGAATTTCATTTTCACACCACCATAGAGCCTAATTCTCACATCGACGAAAACCGCGAGCTAACCATAGGAGTGAGCGAGAGGCAAACAGGCGGCTAAAGCTTTTCGTCAGGTCTTTTTTTCAGCGCGGTACTCAGATGAGCTAAGGAAATAACAGAAAAAATAACAGATTTCGCGAGTGAATTTTCGATGAACGCCGATATTCGCGGCCCAAAGAATAGGAAATTTAATCTTTGGCAGTGTTCGTGCAGAAGCAGTGGGGAATTTAAAAATTAAAAATGGAAGAAAAACACCAAAAGCGCCTATAGGAGGTCAGTGCAGATGAAAAAGGACGCCTAATTCAAGCTGTTGCCCATTATTGTGGGACTGGACCGACAGGAAGCAACAACAAGAGTTGAAGCGCTGGAGTAGATCCACTAGAGAATCCCAGTGGGAAGGGACAAGGGACATCGACCGATCTCCGACGAGCTCTCCATTGAGGACTCCACCTCCACCAGCTACTTGACAGCAAATGCAGAGATGGAGGGCGCGCCGGCTTCTATAGGGAAGGGAAAATAAGGTCGCCCGCTAAGGGACAGTTGGAGGAGCCATCACCAGCCATTATTTACCAGCCTATTGGGACTCGGAGCTGGACTACAGATGGCGGGAAAAATGGCGAAGCATCCTTGGGACGAGAAGTAAGCCTTAAACTTATAATTTACATAATTAAAAACTTTCGTTGAAACTTAAATTTATTTTTATTTTAATTTCTTTCTGCACCAGCAGACTTTTCTTTTTTAAATAGATTTGTTTTCCATTTGGCAACAACAAGCCGCTTGACAGTAAGACCATGCCACATGCATTGCGGGTGAACTTTGAAAACTTCGGTCACACTACAAAGAATAAGATTTTTCGACTAGTGAAATAGAGCTGTAAAAACATCGATAGTGCCCCTACTCGATGTTTTCGATAGTGATATTCCAAACCATCGATATTTTCGATAGTATCAATCGAATTATTATTTAATTTTTTATTTTGTATTTTAATTGCGAGGTATGAATACAGCTGCGACAAAAACCATACAATGTATTAAACTTTTAGACACACATAAAAACAAATAGGTTAAAAATTAAAAAGATTTTGATTATAATAATTACTTATATTTTTTTTTTATTCATAAGTTAGAAAACTTAAAAATTCTCGTATGCTTTAAAAAGTCGTTATAAGCCATTCGTTTGCCTTCTGATGCTAAAATCGAGAACATTAAAACTATTAATGAAAAACCAAGCACATTTCATAAACATGTTTTTTTTATTGATTACTTGTCCATTTTTCACTTTTCATAAATTTTTCGTTTTTTCTGGAACCACGCTTCTGCAACTAGTGATGTTAAATAAACGCGATACATCGATGGTAAAAAAAAAATCGAGGTATCGCGCAGCCCAGCCACAGCCATGAACTGAATCTTAAAGCTAACATAACTGAACTTCATAGCGGCCACTCCAATGGGCAGTGCTTTCCGGCTATACATGAGCTTCCGGCCAGACGCTGTGTCAGCAGTTTGGCCGGAGCGGACTTTTGGGCGATCGGTTACTGCCGTCGCCCGGCTGAGTTAGTTACCTACTCCCCCCTCAGGAGTAAGGCCGCCCTCGGCCGACCCTATTTGGGCGATCACTTCTACTATCTGGGCCGCAGATCTCCTGGCCTGGATGACTCGCCGATAAGTTAAGCCGACGCAGATAAACGCGCACCATATCGCTCCTGCGACTAGTACCATCTGATGTGAATGATAGTCGTTGATATCCTCCCCGAATCTTTTAATGTGTTCCAGATTACGCTCACTCAAGCGGTGAAGGTATGGAAGACTGAGTATGTTATGCTCCATAGTAATATTCAGGGAGGGCGAGCTAGCTACTCCTGGGGCCCTTTTTTGGGCTTTGTCATGGTTGACATAACGGGTTTCATTAACCGTGGCACTCTCAGAAAAGGTGATGAGGTGCGTGCCTCGTATATGGATGTAAGTGGCATTATCCACACTCACACGTGCCGGACGATCGTTTACAATAACGATGCCTTCATCTTCGTAGGTAATGGGATGTAGATCGCTGTGCTGGATGTCACAATGCGCTATGCCCCCAGCGTGGAGCTCCTGGGCGCACGACCAGCTCCAGATGTTACGGAGCAGTTATTGACCGTGTGGATTTCTCCATCACAATCCGCTATGATCTTGTCCTCTAGCCTGAGCATCGTGTCGTGATGTGACACGGGGAAATTAGTGATTTTAATACACGCCAATTTGATTTTAGGGAATTTAATAATAAAATGCAATATGTTAATATATTTTCACGGACGCAACGGACAATATGTCTTTGATGGGAGTATCTGTGGGCTCCTTCATCCACATACATACCTTCCAGGTCTGCATGGTCTAGTATGCTAGGGCTAACGATATTGACTTTAGCAAGCGCTATTGCCAGTAATAAATTTTGCAGCTCCATTGTAAGCATCCCATTTCGAGATAATAACATATCATAAAGGTGCCCCGAGTCAATTTGGGCTCCTTTAGCCGACCTCAGAAGTTGATTAACAGTGGCGGAAATATTATTGATTTGGTCTTGAACCTTATTATTGATGCTTATCTGCCTATTGTTTGCATTAAAAAACTGGAATTCATTAAGTTTAATTTTTTCGAAATCCTCTGCGTCCGGCGTTCCTGCCACTACCTTTAGCGCTGTTCCTAAGAAGCCTAAGCTTCTAGCTACTCTATGGCGGATGCTCAACGACTCGAGCAGGTCACGCAGGTGAGCGACATCGACGCTCAAAAGTTTCTGCATGTGTGACTGGGGAAACATGGTCATGCCATTAGTTTCTTCCACCACGCGCCTATACTGAGAGATTCGCCGAGTGTGTGACGAATTCTTCCCATACTAGAATTCGACCATCAATGATAGGAATATATTTAGCCTGTGAGTAGTCCGTGACGTGGGCCGATGTTCAGGTCAACAGGGATAGCAGGGATATGGACGTAAACCTGTAATTTTGGATGTAATGTAGTGTTTATTTGAAACAGAGTAGCCCACCACCAAACATAAAGACTAAAGCATGATTAAGCGTAATGATAAAAAAAACTTATGCCAAGTGGCTAGGGGTGAAAAATAGTGAAAATAATATAGATTTGTTGTACCTGGCAGTGGCCAGCAAAATTAGCTCCACGGTGTCGCTATTTTAAGGCATCTGGCGAGCTCCACTAGGGTGCTGTGGAAACGTTCCACGTGTCCGTTTGAGACGCTGTGGAGGGGCGGACCATTCGAGATGCTAACGCCGAAGTGGTTTTCCAGCATGGTTAAAATAGTGTGCGAGTTTAATGACGGCTCATTGTGACTTTACATGCACTTGCACATGTCCTGCAGTTAGTGACGATTTCATTAGCCAACTTTGCCATTTTTGAAAAGTAATACTCTGAGAGTACCTGTTTAACATTTTTCTGTGCCGATCTGTGGGCCCTAATATGCTCAGCAGTGAGGACTTCTCGCCTCTCAGCGACTGCAAAAAATATCCGTAACACGGTTTTTGCAGTGCCAAATTTTGGTGGCTGGGAATTGCCGACCCAATTCATCCTGTATCTTTGCTAGCGTGTGCAAATCGCAAAGAATGGCGTTTACGCCCTTAGGGACAATAATGTCTGCGAGCTCCTCAAGCAACGACTCCTTGCATACGAAGTTAATGTCATGACGTTTCTTGTTTCCGAAGAGCACGAAGGTGTGTTTCGACGCAAAGCGAGCTTCCTCCAGATTTATCTGGTTCTGAAAGCAATTCAAAGGTTTATCCGTGGTTTCAATTGTGTGTGTTAGCGACATTTCACTGTGAATAGTGGCCGCACACGAATAAGCTTCTTCCTCCTCCACAACGTTAAGTTGCTGTCTGGAGAGGGCATCTGCGACGAGGTTATCCTTGCCGGGCTTGTAAAAAATTTTAGCGCCGGACTCGTCAATGCGAGCTTTCCACCAATTGATTTTCGCATTCGGATTGGATTCCGACACTGCGAAAGTTAATGGTTGGTGGTCAGTAAAAATATTTATATCCATGATTGCATATAAATAATGGCGCAATTTGGCCAGTGTCCAAACTACGGCTAACAGCTCCCTTTCGTTGGTAGCATAATTAACCTCTCTGTCCTTTAAAGTCCTCGAGATCATAGTAATAGGTCGTCCCTCTTGGGATAACACCGCTTTAATGCCAAGTGCTGAGGCATCCGTCGTTAGATCGAACGCCTTTTTATAATCGGGGTACATGAGGATGACATCCTCGGAAGCCAGAATGTTACGCAATTTTTGAAAAGCCAGCCGTTGCTGCTCATTAAACTGCACCTGTATATTTTTGGATCTGTGCCTATTGACAGTTCCGTTTTCCCCTTTTAGAATGTCAGAAACGGGTCTAGCTATCGATGCACTATCTTCAATAAAGCATCGATAATAGCTAGCCAGGCCTAAGAATGACCTGACCTCGAATACGTTTTTAGGTTAGGCGAAATTCCTGAATAGCCTTAATTTAATCTGGGTCAGTAGTGGCACCGTTGCTAATGACAATGAAGCCCAAAAAGCTTTTTTTGAAAAAACGCTGATTTCTGTGCTGACACCCTCATGTTAGCATCGTGTAGGCTCTTAAGAACCCAGTTTACGTGCCGGATGTGCGCGTTTACGTCTTCTGAAAAAACGATAACATCATCAACGTAAACATAGCAGAATTTGCCGTTCTGTTCTCCTGGAATATCATCAATGGTTCTCTGGAATATGCTGGCAGCATTCTTCAACCCAAATGGCAGTCGGCGAAACTCATATTTCCCCCTATTTACGGAAAAGGAAGTTTTTTCGGGGTCGCGCTCTGCCAGTGTAATCTGGTGGTAGCCAGACTTCAAGTCTA
Source organism: Drosophila suzukii (assembly GCF_043229965.1). NCBI lineage: Eukaryota > Metazoa > Arthropoda > Insecta > Diptera > Drosophilidae > Drosophila > Drosophila suzukii. The sequence goes on along the minus strand of NW_027255937.1, from coordinate 2,020,904 downwards.
GCGTTGTGAAGTACCTGGCCTTGCCTAAGTTGCCAAGTATCATAGAGATGTTTTGCATGGGGTAGCGATCGGGTATCGTCCTTTCGTTCAATTTGCGAAAGTCCAACACCAGACGGAGAATTTTTACAAAAGCATCCCTAGCTAGAGGCGGTGCATCGGAGCAATCTACGTCAGTAAAATTGACATTGGGGCATGATTGAAATTCGACTTTTTCTACTTCGTTGCCCCATTTGAGGTGGCCGGAGGCTAGACAAAGTGATACCCCTGCCTGTTTTAACAGGTCAAGAGCAACAATAGCGTCAAAGGAGGACAAATCGGGTAAAATGAAGAACGTGGCCTTCAAGTTAAAAATTAATACAAAGCATTTCTTTGTAATAGTGGTGGCGCCAAGAATAGAATGGACTCTAAATGGCGATTATACCGGGCGGACGCCTTTCAATCCCTCATATGGTCGGATAAAATTTTTTGACGCCCCGCTACTTTTCGTCTGATGACGGGTAGCAGAGATTTTCCCCTAAAAAATTAATGACGTCCGAGTCGTACTCACAAATGGCGTCGTCGTTAATTTCTTGCTCCGCGCTACAAGCTGCGGTGGTGTATGTTTCTTCTGCATCGCCTGCGCTTTGCGCGACATGGTAAACCCTCTGTTTTTTATGTGGCCCCGATCGATCGGACGCGGCCGGCTTCCTATTTTGGTATGCCGGGGCCTGAGATGGTTTAAGCATCCTGGACAGTGACGGGTCAACATCCATGGGTTCCGGAGTGTTTCTTTGAAGCCTATCACTGCGTGTAGCAGAGTGTACTTGAGCTTTGTGCTGTTTATTGAAATACGGATTTTTACTAGTACCTGGTTGCGGATTAGCATGAGAATTGGCCTGTTGGCGCTCTTGCGCCTTCGGAAATAGTTTTTTGTCCCTATCCTCCTGGCTTCTTGCAAAAGATGATGCAAAGGTGTACCTTTCATGGTTGGACTCCACTTCTTGAGCCAATGCAAGTGCTGATGGCATGTCATTCGGCTTTGCCGAGAAGAGGACGTCGGTGAGACTGCGTTTTAGTCCAGAGATAAATACGCTGAGGGCATCATCCCTGAATTTTTCGAGGCTTCATATGACATAGTTGCCTTATTAGTGAGGAGGGTAAGCTTCCTTTCCACCTCGTCGTAATACTGTAGAAGCGAGAGATTTCCCTGTCTGAGGGTACCCATCTATGAAGTGCATTGTTCGCTTGTCACTGTATGTGAAATCGAGTCGATTTATAATCGCATCGAAGTTCAACACGGTGCCAAATGAAAATAGTACGGCATCGGCAGGGTCTCTAATATTAGTCCTAATAATAACAGCCGCCTGATAATAGCGTGAACTACCCTCGAAGTTCTTAAATATGTAATACACGCCTACTGCTGCTTGCCGCCAGGAGACGTATGTCTCCTGGGTTCCCGCAAATTCTGGCAGGCACTTGACAGCGTCTAGCGGCTCATTACAAACTATGTCCCTGTTTATATCTATAAGTGCATAAACTTTAATCTGAGGGGCTACTGTTTGGGCGGGCGCGATTTGTATCGCCGCCACTTGGCTGGCCAGTTCCTAAACAGTCTGACGTAATTGATCTTCCCTACGCTGGCCGTCTGCGGCCGCTTCCTGTAGGGCATGGTTAACGGCAGCCTGTACGACCGCCTTTATTTGGTCTGGGTTAAATGCCATATTTATGGCTGCGGATGTGCTAGCGTTTACACTTTTCGGTGTAGAAGCTCTGATCGTTCCTTCGGTCTCGGACTCAGAGTCGCTGTCGAACTGTTTGTTACTCCTATATTGCTGGAACGGGTCGCTCATATGGAGCTGTGTAAGCTAAATCGCAATAGCGAATTAATGTATGTTCAAGCAGTCTTGCCCATGGATATGGCGAGGGGGCTGCGGAGACTGAGTCACCGCTTGGTAACGAAGGAACAAAAAATTGCCACAGTCGAGGGACCGTGGTGGCTAAGATGCCGCTCTGATGGACAAAAAAGCGAAGCTAAAAAAAAATTGGAATACAAACGTCGGGGTGTCGAGTTATAGTGTTATAGTGGAGTGGGGAGCGATAAAAAGACAAACCCAAGATTGTTGCGAAGCTAACACAAAGAATTTCGGTGCAAGCAAATAAAAACAACTACATATAAAGGGTGAATTAAACGCACATAATTTAAATGAGACAGTGACAGTCGCCAAAAAAATAATTCAATAAATGCAAAATTAATTTATTTTCCAGCAGCGCCTTTGCGCCTAGTCTGGGATATTTAATAAGTCTGGTTGATATATGGGCAATTATGTTTGGCACTAAGATATTAATTTAAAAAATGTAAATAATGCAAACATACAACGATAAACATTTACAATTAGGGTATTCAATTGCGTTGCAAAAGTGTAAACTTTGTAAGTTTGCCAGACGAGAATTGTGAACGCCCTCTATTTTAAAATATCGTTGCAGGAAATTGACGTACAAAATAACGCCAACTTTTAAATTTTTGTGAAAAGAAGGCTATGATAATTTCTGTCATTAAAACCCAACTTTTCAGTATATTTTTAGTATTTTAGATAAAATTCCTACCCATTATTAACCCCCTATTTCTACACAAGTACAACAGATTTGTATACATAGGCTGGGGTGTTGTAGGCCTTGAAAACTATTTTGTATGGAAATTGTTGTTGGAACTGCTTACACTTTTACACTTTTCAAACGATTGCAACGCAATTGAATACCCTAAATATCTCATGTGATAATACCAATTTAATTCTCAAACAATTAACGAGTATGTTAATTGGAAAAAATGTTCACACGCAACTTTAATACGGAACTGCAGAAAATATTCTGGCAGTGTATGTATTTAAATATTTAACAAATGCAGATGCCTGGAAAGTATATGTATGAGGGGCTCACTTACATGGTTTCCCAATTTTATATCAATGGGTAATTTACGGTGGGCGCCAATTAAGTTTAGTATGGGAATAGCTGCAGAAGAGTTTCTCGCTGCAGTCCTCAATCAGTAGCCGGTTGACCGATGGTCAAAATTGCTGTGATCTCTGGAAGTGATAATTATCCAGCTTTCTTCGCAGCAGATCTCGATTAGCTGCCAGTAGTCGGTTGATTAGCTTCTCATCTACTGAAGAGTTATGATGATTACGCTGGAAGGGTAACTGCCCTCCGTTCGCTGCTGGCCTAAAGACTCAGTCAGTGTTTATTTTATTTCAGAATGAACTTGTGTTCTTTATTCTTTGAATGTTAAAAATGAACTGAATCTTAAAGCTGACATAATTGAACTTCATAGCGGCCACTCCAATGGGCAGTGCTTGCCGGCTATGCATGAGCTTCCGGCCAGACGCTGTGTCAGCAGTTTGGCCGGAGCGGACTTTTGGGCGATCGGCTAATGCCGTCGCCCGGCTGAGTTAGTTAACTTATACACGAAGAAGTGAAAATCTACAGTAATCGTCCGATGTTTCGAGTGATACACCAATCAAAAGGTATTGCAAAAACTAAAAGAATTGCATACCAAGACTTAAAAAAATCAATTGGTGTGGGAGTAGTGAACGTTTAAAAGTTAAAATTTGAAAATTTGATCTGTTGGGTACGGTGGGGATAATTTTAACCTAGCTGTATTTTTAATTAAAATACGCGTCGAATGACACCTCAACTGTCACAATGACACCTCAGATGTTCCGTTCAAAAGTAATACGCAAAACAAGATTTTCGGGGTCCTCTCAAAATGTAAATTTTATTTTGTTTGTCAGTTTGTCCCAAAACTAGCTAGTTTGTCGAGAAAACAGCTATACAGCTAGAAATAGCTACATTTTGTATCCCCGTAACTTGTGAAGCTCTGAAGCTACAGGCTTGTGCTATACGTCGCTAGAAAGGTATTTCAAAATACTATGTATGCCTTTTAAACACAATTTGTCTAAATAACACCGTTTAAAAATTATGGTCCAAAGTTTTTCTTTATTTACATTTTTTTAATCCTTTTTTTTGATTTCTCAAAAACGGCTCTAACGATTTCATATAAAATTTTAAGGTGCATAGCCCTTGAGATTCTTTGTAAAAACACCCTTGTCAAAGTTATTAATCAACAAACATGGCCACATTTACCTGTTCAAAGCATCTTACACTGCCTGAGCATTGACCTTTTTTTGTGCGAACCCAAACTCTCTTTGAAGGTCCTGGAAATTTAAAATGATGTTAAACAGCTCAATATAAGAAACACAAGTTCTTCCACTTTTGGAAAAACTAGCTATTTTGGCGAGAAAACAGCTATAAATAGCTCAATTTTGTTTACCCGTATACGTCGGTAGAAAGGTACTTCGAAATACTATGTACGCCCTTTAAACACAATTTGTCTAAATACCACCGTTTAAGAATTAAGGTCCAACGTTTTTTTCTCAAAACTGGCTGTAACGATTTCAAATTGAGATTCCTCAACATTTGGTATACGACACATTCTTGTAAAAATACCCGTTCCAAAGTAATTAATCAACAAAAATGGTCACATTTACCAGTTCAGAGCATCTTACACTGCCTGAGCATTGACCTTTTTTTGTGCGAATCCAAACTCTATTTGAAGGTCCTGAAAATTTAAAATGATGTTAAACAGCTCAATGTAAGAAACATTAGTTCTACCACTTTTGGAAAAACTAGCTATTTTGGCGAGAAAACAGCAATAAATAGCTAAATTTAGTATACCTGTAACTCGTAAAGTACTGAAGCTACAGGCTTGTGCTATACGTCGTTAGAAAGGTATTTTGAAATACTTCTAAACACTTTTTGTCTAAATACCACCGTTTAAAATTATGGTCCAAAGTTTATTTTCAAAAACGGCTGTAACGATTTCAAATAAAATTTTAAAGAGTATAGCCCTTGAGATTCCTCCACTTTTGCTAGACGACACATTCTTATAAAAATACTCTTGTCAAAGTTATTATTCAACAAAAATGACCACATTTACCTGTTCAGAGCATCTTACACTGCCTGAGCATTGACCTTTTCTTGTGGGAATAGAAACTCTATTTGAAAGTCCTGGAAATTAAAAATGATGTTAAGCAGCTCAATATAAGAAACATTAGTTCTACCACTTTTGGAAAAACTATCTTAATTGGCGAGAAAACAGCTATACATAGTTACATTTTGCATACCTCTAACTCGGAAGTACTGAAGCTACAGGCTTGTGCTATACGTCGTTAGAAAGGTATTTCGAAATACTATGTACGGCTTTTAAACACAATTAATGTAAATACCACCGTTTAAAAATTATGGTCCAAAGGTTTTCTTTACTTATATTCTTTTTAGCCTTTTTTCTGATTTCTCAAAAACGGCTGTTACGATTTCAAATGAAATTTTAAGGTATATAGCCCTTCTTCTACTTTTGGTATACAACACGTTCTTGTAAAAATACCCTTGTTATATACCAAAGTTATTAATCAACAAAAATGACCACATTTACCAGTTCAGAACATCTTACACTGCCTGACCATTGACCTTTTATGTTCGTATCCAAACTCGATTTGATGTTCCTGGAAATTTAAGATGATGTTAAACAGCTTAATAGAAGAAACTTTAATTCTACCACTTTTGGAAAAACTCGTTAGTTTGGCAGAAATACAGCTATGGGAAAAAATCGCTGAAAGTGTAAAAGTACAAATTAAGAAAATTAAAGCTGTATTAAGATTAAATATGTTATTGATACCTAAACAAAAACTTCTGATATCAAACAAAAATACCTCTTAACGAGGTAAAAATCTAGTGACGATCGCACCTTCAGCAAACATAAGTTTCGATATCAACTTTTGTAACGAAAATGTATTATACAATCTACTTAAGAAATACATTTTCTAATTATACCCGTTACTCGTAGAGTAAAAAGGTATACTAGATTCGTCGGAAAGTATGTAACAGGCAGAAGGAAGCGGTTCCGACCCCACAAAGTATATATATTCTTGATCAGGATCAATAGCCGAGTCGATCTAGCCATGTCCGTCTATCCGTCTGTCTGTCCGTCCGGATGACCGCTGAGATCTCGGATACTATGGGAGCTGGGCTATTGAGATTTGGCGTGCAGATTACTGAGCTTCTTACGCAGCGCAAGTTTGTTTCAGCAGAGTGCCTCGCCCACTCTAACGCCCACAAACCGCCCAAAACTGTGGCTCTTACAGTTTTGATGCTAGAATAAAATTTTTACTGACATGTAACTGAAATGTATTGTTCTCATCAATACCTATCGATTGACCCAAAAAAAAGTTTGCCACGCCCACTTTAACGCCCACAAACCGCGAAAACCTGTGACGCCCATAATTTGCATGCTAGATAAAAAAATTTAACTGAAATGTATTGGTCTCGTCAATACCTATCGATTCATTCAAAAAAAAAATTTGCACACCCACTCTAACGCCCATAACGCTTAAATCTGTATACGTCCGGTAGGTGGCGCATTTTAATCTCGCTGTGCTGCTTGCATATCTCCATTAAGCTGAGTAACGGGTATCTGATAGTCGAGGTACTCGACTATAGCGTTCTTCCTTGTTATACCCGTTACTCGTAGAGTAAAAGGGTATACTAGATTCGTCGGAAAGTATGTAACAGGCAGAAGGAAGCGTTTCCGACCCCATAAAGTATATATATTCTTGATCAGGATCACTAGCCGAGTCGATCTAGCCATGTCCGTCTGTCCGTCTGTCCGTCTGTCCGTATGAACGCTGACATCTCGGAAACTATGAGAGTTACAATACTGGGATTAGGCACGCAGATTCCTGAGATTCCTGCGCAGCGCAAGTTTGTTTCAGTAGAGTGCCACGCCCACTCTAACGCCCACAGCCCGCCCAAAACTGTGGCTCCTACAGTTTTGATGCTAGAATAAAAATTTTAACTGAAATGTAATGTTCTCATCAATACCTATCGATTGACCCAAAAAAAAGTTTCCCACGCCTACTCTAACGCCCACAAACCGCGAAAACCTGTGACGCCCACAATTTTTATGCTAGATAAAAAATTTTAACTGAAATGTATTGGTCTCGTCAATACCTATCGATTGATCCAAAAAAAATATTGCCACGCCCACTCTAACGCCCATAACGCTTAAATCTGTATACCGCCGGTAGGTGGCGCATTTTAATCTCGCTTTGCTGCTTGCAGATCTCCATTTAGCTTAGTAACGGGTATCTGATAGTCGAGGTACTCGACTATAGCGTTCTTCCTTGTTTTTTTTTTACATTCGGTACGCTGCCATCCATATGCTTGGGTGAAGCTGTACGATTTTGATAAAGCGTGCCAAATGTACAAAAAATTAAGAAAATGTATTTTTTAAGTAGATCGTATAAGAGGTGTTTTTGGTTGCAAGAAAAACACAGAGCCTTAAATTTAGGCATCTAACGGCCTAAAAGATTGGCCTGCACTGACCAAAATTTTGTGCCCCACAAAATCAGGTAAAAATTGTACAAATAAATACGGATTTCTGTTAATTTTTTTTAGTTAATTCAAATTATTTACTTTTAAGTTATAGCTTATTTAAATTATTTGGCTTAATTATATCTTCAAAAGTATTTACATAAATAGGAGGGTTAACTATATTATTTAGATTAAATATTTTATGTATTCCATATCCGACAACCTCGTACCAATAATAATTTGGGATAAATTTTATGAGCATCTCTTGAACAAGTAAGTAGGTTACTTCTTTAAACAAAATAATATCCTTACATATCATACTCTTATATGTTTCAACCTGTGTTAGGTTGATCAGCATGTCTTCCACCCGGAAGATTTCATAAAAGCGCTTATCCTTTTAAGATTAATCTTTGATATTTCGGTAAGATCGTTGATGAATAGGTTTCCCAAGTGTTTCAGTCTGAGTCTGCATAGGGCTGGGCACAATCAGAAAAGGTGTTCCACCGATTCCTCTTCTTCTTCATCCCTGCAGCTTCTACAGAAGTCATTTTTGGGGCTTTTAGCCTGCCGGCATGTGTGCCAACGAGCCAGTGGCCTGTAAGAGCTCGAACTAGCATACCACTCCCTGTGCGGCTGAATTTAAGTAGTTCCATGCCTGGTAAGAGATACGACACTGCGTTTTGCCAATGAGTGTTGGCTAGTTTGTTACAATAGTTCTTGATACTTAGCTTGTAAGTTGCCATGGGCATGCCGACATTCTCCTTTTCCGGAAGGAGAGGCATGATGGTGCCCTGCCTGGCTAACTCGTCCGCTATGCAGTTGCCAACGATGTCCTGGTGACCCGATACCATATTAGGCTGATAGTAAACTGACTAGCCACCTCGTGCAAAGATATTCGACAGTCTGCTATTGTTTGGAAGTTGGTGTTTGTCGAATAGATTGATTTACTAGCCGCTTGGCTGTGTGTGCTTCCTTTATAGCGTGGACCTCCGCTTGGAAGACGCTATAGTGGTCCGTGAGCCTGAATGACTTCCTGATACGCCTAAGCGCCCTTCTAATTTGGAGCCATCTGTACAGAAACGGATTCCGTCCGTCGAGCTCGGTCGGCCCCGTTCCCATTCCTCTCTATTTGGAATCAGGGCCTCATAGGGTGTGTTACTGTATTCAAGAGATTTGGTAGATCCGTTTTCTTCGGAATCGATTTATCATGCTGGAGAATTTTAGCGTGACCATAAAATTGGGCTCTCCACTGCCCGGTATGCCTCAATCGAATGGCTGCCGATTTGGCCCTTTCCATACCTGCTAGGTCCAGGCTAGGGAGGTTCAAGATCGCATTCAGCGCTTCATTCTGGGTAGTTCGAAAGGCTCCATTAACACACAAAGCCGCCATTCGCTGTACTATGTTTAGGGGAGTCAAGATGCATTGTTTGTGTAGAGCGGTCCACCACAGAGCCACTCCATATATTAGGATTGGCTTGACTAGCGCTGTGTATATCCAGTTGACAATTCTAGGGGACATGCTCGCTCACGACACTCCGCGCTGTGAAAAAGTCAAAATTCAATTTTTGTCTCAATTGTCGATTCTTGAATTATGTTGACGAAAATGAATCGATCTAAAAGACGCAATGCTCATGTGGTTTGTAAGCGAGCTGTGGCGCTCTGCGTATGTTGGTGACCCGTGGATGGATTTGAATTCCAGGTTCGAATCCATTCTGAGACTGGATTCAACTTAATTTTTTTGTATAGTTTTTTTTTATTTTAATATTTTTTTAGCTATACTGTTTTGACAATTTTTATACCCGTTACTCGTAGAGTAAAAGGGTATACTAGATTCGTCGGAAAGTATGTAACAGGCAGAAGGAAGCGTTTCCGACCCCATAAAGTATATATATTCTTGATCAGGATCACTAGCCGAGTCGATCTAGCCATGTCCGTCTGTCCGTCTGTCCGTCTGTCCGGATGAACGCTGAGATCTCGGAAACTATGGGAGCTAGGCTATTGAGATTTGGCGTGTAGATTCCTGAGCTTCCTACGCAGCGCAAGTTTGTTTCAGTAGACTGCCACGCCCACTCTAACGCCCACAAACCGCCCAAAACTGTGGCTCCTACAGTTTTGATACTAGAATTAAAATTTTAACTGAAACTTATTGTTCTCATCAATACCTATCGATTGACCCAAAAAAAGTTTGCCACGCCCACTCTAACGCCCATAACGCTTAAATCTGTCTACCGCCGGTAGGTGGCGCATTTCTATCTCGCTTTGCTGCTTGAATATCCCCATTTCCCTTTGCTTCTTTTAGCTGAGTAACGGGTATCTGATAGTCGAGGTACTCGACTATAGCGTTCTTCCTTGTTATACCCGTTACTCGTAGAGTAAAAGGGTATACTAGATTCGTCGGAAAGTATGTAACAGGCAGAAGGAAGCGTTTCCGACCCCATAAAGTATATATATTCTTGATCAGGATCACTAGCCGAGTCGATCTAGCCATGTCCGTCTGTCCGTCTGTCCGTCTGTCCGTATGAACGCTGACATCTCGGAAACTATGAGAGTTACAATACTGGGATTAGGCACGCAGATTCCTGAGATTCCTGCGCAGCGCAAGTTTGTTTCAGTAGAGTGCCACGCCCACTCTAACGCCCACAAACCGCCCAAAACTGTAACTCCTACAATTTTGATGCTAGATAGAAAATTTTAACTGAAATGTAATGTTCTCATCAATACCTATCGATTGACCCAAAAAAAAGTTTGCCACGCCCACTTTAACGCCCACAAACCGCAAAACCCTGTGACGCCCACAATTTTCATGCTAGATAAAAAATTTTAACTGAAATGTATTGGTCTCGTCAATACCTATCGATTGATCCAAAAAAAAATTTGCCACGCCAACTCTAACGCCCATAACGCTTAAATCTGTATACCGCCGGTAGGTGGCGCATTTTAATCTCGCTTTGCTGCTTGCATATCTCCATTTAGCTGAGTAACGGGTATCTGATAGTCGAGGTACTCGACTATAGCGTTCTCCCTTGTTTTTTGTAGGCTTATCAGGATGGTGTGGAAGATTTTTCTCAGCCAGCTTATAGCTAGTTGTCCTGCTTGTTTAATATGTGCCGGTGTTATCCCGTCCGGCTCCGGCGATTTGTATAGTTTAAAACTCGGCTTGGACCTTTTAATGTTGCGGCTGATAGTAGGAAATCTAATTTGATTCCTTCTCCGGCACTTCTTTCTGCAGGATGACCTGTTTGTTGGCTCCCTGGAAACTGAGCGTCTAGGAGCAGGTCAAAGGACTCTTTACTGGAGTCTGTCCATGATCCATTTGCCTTTTGAAGATAGCCCAAGGGCGCGGCTGCCTTAGAGAGTATTTTCCTGAGCCTTGCGGCATTAGTCGTTGTTTTCGTATCAGAGCAGAAGGCCTTTTTGTAAGAGGCTAGTTCATGCTTGTAGTTCAGCCAGTTAGTATCCTCATTTCCGTTTTTGCTCTGTTAAACCGGCATCTGCAGTTGGTTCTGTGGATTGACAATTGTTGTGTTCACCAGGGGGCTTTTTCCTTCCCCTTGGTTTTCCTATGGGGCATGCAACTTTTAAGGCAGTGTTGCATGCTTCTGTGAATTTATCTACTGTTCTAACCAGCTCCTGTGGATCTGTAAAGCTTTCTGGCGGTTCCATTAGAAGGATATTTGTCAGAACTTCTTTGTACCTGTGCCAGTCGGCTCGTCTGGGGTAACCGAAACTGGCCGGCAAGGGCGAATCAAGGGACAATATTGTTTTTATGAATCTATGGTCTGACAAAGAGTGCTCGTCAGAGACTGTCCAGTTTTTGACCTCGCCTACGAGTGAATCTGATACCAACGTAAGATCAATGATCGTTTGGCAGTTTTTGGTTATAAGGGTAGGGACATTGCCCCTATTGCATAAGAATAGGTTCGAATTTAAAATAAAATCAAATAAAGAGTCACCTCTATCGTTATTGTTTGGGCATCCCCGCTGAGAGTGATGGGCGTTGACGTCACAGCCTATTACCAAATCTTTCTTGAGCTTTTCGGATTCCTCTGCCAGTCCTCTGACCAGCGCATCTGGGGCCGATAGTATCCTTATGGGGCCACTTTGCAGCTCCAGGCTTACTGCGGTTCTAACTCCGTTGCTGTAATTGCGAAGGAGAAATGTACTAAGATGCCTCTTGGCTAATATACTGGTTCGAATTTTACCTTCTTAAGGGTCAAGCCTAAGCTTGTACTCTTTAGTTCTTAGTTTAGCAACCTTGTCTCCTACTACCCAAGGTTCCTGTACTAGGACCAGGTCGGCTCCGCCATCGGTCAGGCTAAGCAAAAGAGCAGCAGACTCTGCTTTACAGTGGTGTATATTGATTTGCAGAAGTCTAATGACATCTACAACTGCAACCTCCACCACAGTGACGTCGGCCTAACCAGGTCAGGTCCACGTCCTCGATTGCCGGTCCAAGCGCTCGCATCTCTCTGCTCAGCGAAGAATCGGTGGAGGGGCCGTCCTCCGACCCACCAAGTGCCTCCAACTCCTCAGCAAGCACCTGCTCGGCTGGTTTGCCGGCAGAGCTTCCAGCGACCCAGTCGCCCTTATATAAGTTAATTTCCAAATAATTAAAACTTCAAAAATTGGATTAAGATGTCTTACTTATTCGAGATACAAATCGGAACTACTCTGCTCTACATAGCGATCCCTATTTAAAGCTGTGGGTTGGGGCAGCGACGTTGGCTTCGGCGGTAGCGGCGCTGGCAGCGGCTTTGGTAGCGTTGACAAAATTGCTTGGTTGCAGAATCTGCAGGGTCTGCAGAATTCGTATTCCGTACTTAGTTGCGGCTGACCGGATGCTCGTGTTTATGTTATTGAACTTTATGTTATTGAACTTGGGCTGCAACTTTGTGCTTGACTATGTTGCAATGTTTTCGGAGAAAAATATGCGGAAATATTGCTGTTGTTAACTCTCCCTCCTCAAAATCCTTCTTGTCCTCAAGAGGAGTTAGAAATATGGAATGTTATTGAATTCAGGTATTATTGTTTTAGTGGTTGATACGGTGTTGGTCTTGTTATTTAGAACTTTTGGAAGTGTTTCCTGGACTTGTAAAATTACTTTTTCTTTTCTTTGGAAACAGGTTCTAAATGTGATTAAAACAAGTACAATGACATATGCTAAAGTGATAATTGTGATTCGGTTTAGGGTCGTATCGCTTTCTAATATTTGTAGGTGTCTCTTGTTTTTTATGTGTAGGGCTTTTAAGGCTTCTAAGGACAGAATTTGTAGACGCTCGGCTTCTATTGGTGTTATCTGGATTCGTGGTATTTCAAATCTTGTTATTGTTTTTTCCTTATTTGTGTAGTTCTTTCCGTTTATATTTATGGTATCGTTGAAAAAATGAATTATGAAGGTGCCTTTTAGGTTGCGAGTAGTGTTGTCTGCTATTACATTTCCGTCAAAGTCGTTGAGAAGTATTACGCCATCGTCTAGTTCTTCTATTGGCTCTATGTGGTCCGAGTTACTATAGTTTCCCTGAACTAGTTTAGAAATACATTTCAATTCTCTTAGGTCTATTGTGTTTTCTTGCTTACACATTTTTTATTAGGTTGGATGCTTTACAATTTTTGGGTAAGGCTAATATTTTATTGTTTGATTTAAAAATTTCGCTAATATCTAAATGTACTACTGATTGGTTCTTAATAACAGGTTTAATTAAACAATTTTCGTAGTTGCATGGTTCAAGTTCGGGAATTTTGATCATGTAAATAATAGTTGTTTTATTTTGTAAAACAGACACATCAACAAATTCTAACATTTCTTCAACGGAAAAGGAGGAAATATTATTTCTTTGGAATATCTTGTTTATTTCAATTAACTCGAATTCATTTAATAATAGGGTATTTATTACGTTAATTTTGGCCCATTGTATTGCGAATTTAATGTTTCCTATTTCTTCTTTTATTAGTCTAACTTGATTTTGTAAATTTGATGCAATTTCATTACAAAAACGATTGTCATTCTGAATAGTGTTTGCTAACATGTTCGAAATTGTGGTTAAGTTATTAATTCTGTCCTGAAGTTGGTTATTAATTATTATTTGCTCATCGTTATTTATTGCTAGGTTGTTTAAACTTTCTTCTATCATTACTAAATCTTCATGATCTGGACTACCTGCGATGTATTTCCAGGCTGAGCCGATCATATTTATTGATCTGGTTTGGCGTTTTTTTGGTTCTATTGTAAGTGTACTAAGTGCTGTGAGTGATTGTATTATTTCGTGTGTCAGAGTATGGTAGTGATAGCTATTTATACCCGTTACTCGTAGAGTAAAAGGGTATACTAGATTCGTCGGAAAGTATGTAACAGGCAGAAGGAAGCGTTTCCGACCCCATAAAGTATATATATTCTTGATCAGGATCACTAGCCGAGTCGATCTAGCCATGTCCGTCTGTCTGTCTGTCCGTCTGTCCGGATGAACGCTGAGATCTCGGAAACTATGAGAGCTAGGCTATTGAGATTTGGCGTGCAGATTCCTGAGCTTCTTACGCAGCGCAAGTTTGTTTCAGTAGACTGCCACGCCCACTGTAACGCCCACAAACCGCCCAAAACTGTGGCTCCTACAGTTTTGATGCTAGAATAATTCGTCTCGTCATTACCTATCGATTGACTCAAAAAAAAGTTTGCCACGCCCACTTTAACGCCCACAAACCGCAAAAACCTGTGACGCCCACAATTTTCATGCTAGATAAAAAATTTTAACTGAAATGTATTGGTCTCGTCGATACCTATCGATTGATCCACGTGGCCACGCCCACTCTAACGCCCATAACGCTTAAATCTGTATACCGCCGGTAGGTGGCGCATTTTAATCTCGCTTTGCTGCTTGCATATCTCCATTTAGCTGAGTAACGGGTATCTGATAGTCGAGGTACTCGACTATAGCGTTCCTCCTTGTTTTTTACTGTGTTCCAGCTGCGTGTGTATATTTTCATAAATATTCTAATACAGTCCACTCTAACTACTCGTTCTACTCCTACTCTACTCCCGCAACGTCATTCCGCTATTCGCACCCCACTTATGCATTTGTACAGTGTACATACATACGTATACCGATACTTCGCCAGAGCACAGTGGGTCAAGAGCTCACAATAAATGTTCCTTCCAAACTAACAAAATTAAAGTCCGTAATTCTTTACATAAGTCCGACCATCCGATGCAATTAATATTTATCCGACAGTGTTACCGTATATATATATACAATCTTGATTGCTTCCTAAATTCCAACTGGATTCTATCCCGTTTCCTTACTTCTGAATTAAAATTCTAAATTATTTTACGTCATGGCAACATCAGTAAAATTCGCTTTAACCCGATTTATGGCCACAGCTGACTGTCTGATCCACTTTGAGGCCACTGTGAACGCTCCAGGTGCTCCTACCCCAACGTTATCCGCCTGTAAAATCCGACGCGATTACTTCGATTCCTTGTGGCATTATAGCTGCAGGCGAGAGCGCCGCAGACACAAAATCCATACTAAAGTCCAAGTATTACCAAACGTACTCCACTTACGAAATATTTGCCGCGCAGCTGATGGAACAAATCCAAAAAGGCTCCTCCCAAATACCTCAAGCTCCAGTAACTCCGTCCCAAAATTCCACGTATTATGGCTGTCGGCTCCCTCCTATCGACACAGAGGTTTTCTCTGGCGATCATCTTCGCTGGCCGACTTTCCGGGACCTTTTCACGGCAATATACATAGACAATCAGAGTCTAACGCCCGTTGAAAAATTATTCCACTTAAATTCAAAAACAAGTGGCGAAGCTCATTCCATAGTTTCAAGACCCCCACTCACCAATGATGGCTTTCGCTCAGCCTAGAATAAACTAACTGAGCGTTTCGAAAATAAGCGATTGCAGGTGAACAGGTGAAACACTTTTCAATATGCAATCCATAGCACAGGAGTCGGGAGCAGCCTTAAAGGAACTTCAACGCACTTTTCAAGGTTGCTTAACTTCCTTAAAATTTTCCGGTGTTAATATTGAGAATTGGGACCCTATCCTGGTTTATATGTACTTGACAAAACTACCAAAGCTCACTCTCTCATTATGGGAGCAGTCCATCCAAAATAAAGCCGTAATTCCTACGTGGCTTGAGCTTGATTCCTATTTGACAGAGCGCCA
This sequence comes from Drosophila suzukii, assembly GCF_043229965.1. Taxonomy (NCBI): domain Eukaryota; kingdom Metazoa; phylum Arthropoda; class Insecta; order Diptera; family Drosophilidae; genus Drosophila; species Drosophila suzukii. The sequence continues at coordinate 2,005,339 of NW_027255937.1, read as the reverse complement.
TCGAACTCTTAAAGCCGTCGATAGCTTCCGATCTGTCAATTTCCACCAGTCCAAAGACACAAATCGCGTGGCAGAATTTCCAAAAATAAATTCCTTCAACACAAGGCTAGTTCTGATACCCAAAGGGTGCGATCTGTGTTCGAAGAAGAACCACCCCGTATGTCCACGCATCCTACAAATGACGGTAGACGATCGCCTAGCCTATATTCAAAGGAAGCAGTTGTTCTCCAATTGCTTTGCAAGCAGCCATAAATTCCGGGATTGCACAAGCGCTCACAACTGTCTCACTTGCCAAGATCGTCATCACACATTGCTGCATCGAAACAGCGGCCCTACCACTCCGCCGATTCCATCCGACCCTCCAAGGCCAGTATCCGCCTCAGTTCCACACATCATTTCGTCCTATTCAGCGCAAGTTTCCGTACAAAAAGTTCCTCCTAAGAATACTCCATCCGAATATTGAGTTCCATACCCCGCCTTGGATGGCAGACGTACTCGAGGTATTAAATCCTACCAATGCCGAGTCTGCCAAAAGATCCGTCCTCTACGGAAGTTCAGCCACTTTCTACGGCTAAGCCCCCAGAATCGGCTTCAGGAAGTACATATCCAGAAGTACTGCTCCAATTGCTTGGCTCACAATCATTCCAAGGACTCATGCCGCAGTGGTCATCACTGCCACAAGTGTGGAAAGGCCCACCACACTCTCCTACATATGGACGACCGATCTTCACTTCCAACATATTCCTGAGCATAATATCCTGAGGTTCTTGCTACGGGTGTCCTCGCAAGGGGGGGAAATTGTTTACGTCAAAAGGGCGTTTAATTTCAGAAGGCAGTGACGAGCGGCAGTTTTATCCAGATGTCTACATCTCGCGCGCTCGCACTGCCGACCGCTCTCCTCTCCATCTCTCCCCTAAGTCTCCGCTCTGCTCTGGACCGCTTAAGTTAAGTTAGGCTTAAGAAGTGCTTTTTTCCAAGTAATCCAATAAACATCTACGCAGGTCGCGTAAAAACCCCAAAGTACTCCCGTGTTTTTTTGCGTACCATTCAAACTTGGGCCTTCACCTATTTTCAACGATCAAGCCACCCTTCCCGAACATTTTCCATCAATATTTGATTAATTTTCCACTTTGAAAATACGGTAAAAGAAATCTACTTGTCCGATTTCTTTGAAACTTTGGCATAAATTAGTTTAATGTATTATAGAAAGGACTCCATACTCGGTTTGGTCATTTTCTTAAAAACAAAAAAAGTATTTTTGGCCAAAAATTGTGGTTAATTTTTAATCAGCGTCCAACTAAAACGAGCACTTACATAATTAGAAGAACTTCTTACAAAACTTCCAACTCATTTACAGATGGAATGGCTCAAGAGCGCAGAGAGTAAAGCCGTACCTCCCTCTATCACCGATTTTTCCTCTTGGTTGAGCTCTACTGCAAGAATAGTTGGTCGATTACCAGCAGTGGTGGATACTTCAGAAAGACAATTATCTACCCGCAACTCGCAGCCAGTATTTCCCAGTCGTAAATGAATGCATTCCACCACCAGTTCTTTCATTATAAAATGGCACCAAAAACCTGTGCCGAAAGTAATGAATCTGTCCATTCCTTTCACAAGGGTGCGGTATAAAAAATAATGAACCCGTTGCATGCATGTAGATGTATTTATTTTGAATGCACCTAGATGCAACAAACTAAACACATTCTGGACGCACTCTTTTTTAATGCACCTGTGACCTGTGACCAGGAATACACCCAGATGCAACAAACTAGACACATTCTGGACGCACTCTTTTTTAATGCACATGTAACATGTACCCAGGAATGCACTAGATGCTTTCAAAAATCAAATATCTGTAAGCTTTCCCAAGGAATGCAAAAAACTGGATTTCAATTTCATATATTTTAGTACCCGATACTCGTAGAGTAAAAGGGTATACTAGATTCGTCGGAAAGTATGTAACAGGCAGAATATATATTCTTGATCAGGATCACTAGCCAAGTCGATCTAGCGATGTCCGTCAGTACGTCTGTCAGTATGAACGCTGAGATCTCGGGAACTATACAAGCTACTGGGATTAGGCATGCAGATTCCCGAGATTCCTGCGCAGCGCAAGTTTGATTCAGCAATGTGCCACGCCCACTCTAACGCCCACAAGCCGCCCAAAACTGTGGCTCCTAAAGTTTTGATGCTAGAATAAAAATTTTACCTGAAATGTATTGTTCTCGTCAATACCTATCGATTGACCTAAAAAAAAGTTTGCCACGCCCACTCTACCGCCCACAAACCGCCCAAGCCTGTGACGCCCACAATTTTCATGCTAGATAAAAATTTTAACTGAAATGTATTGCTCTTGTCAATACCTATAGATTGATCCAAAAAAAATTTGCCACGCCCACTCTAACGCCCATAACGCTTAAATCTGTCTACCGCCGGTAGGTGGCGCATTTCAATCTCGCTTTGCTGCTTGCATATCTCCATTTTCCTTTGGTCCCATTAGCTGAGTAACGGGTATCTGATAGTCGAGGTAATCGACTATAGCGTTCTTCCTTGTTATAATTTCCATCCATCTTTTGCGATTCTGAAAGATATAAAGCAAATTCAATATTATATATTTATAGACATGTGTATACATATTACAAATACTCGTATGTATGTAAGATAATTGGATATTATCTGTAGTTTATTAATAAAGTTTAGGAATATAATAGTTTGTACACATAAGAGTTACATAAGTTTTGATATTGATTAACGCGACTTTTCAACTGATTTTGCGACTGAAATTACTACTTTTTGACCAACGACTTTGTTTCACAACTTCTCTGTCTCTTGATTCGGCTGTTGGTGATGGACTATCGAATATCATTTTAGAACGCAGCGTGATAAGGACTGCCAACCTATGTCCAATCTACCAGCTCTCATGTATACATTTTTATTTTGAAACAATTACACTGTTGAATGTACAATTTACATTCAAATAGTTATAGTTTTATTTAATTAATTTGTTTTTATTTTGAATGTTCACTGTACATATGTACAATTGTACATATGTATTATGTTGTATTATTGTGTTCATATTGAACTAAATTATCTATACTTTACTTACCCTGTGGTGGCAGAAAGCAAAAAACTTTTTCAAAACACGTGGCACGAACTTCACTTTTAGAATTGAAAATTCAACTGACAAGAAATGCAAGAGACAAGAAAATCGTGTGCTTCCTTGCTTGTTCCTTTTTGTCTTTATTATTTGTTTGTCAAGAGAACAGCACCAAAAAAATCGATCGTAAAAAAATGGGCTTCGGCAACCTTCGGTTTTCATTTTTGTTTTTTTACATTTCCAGAAAAATAAACCTGGATGCACTATATTGAAACACACCCTGATGGCACCGCGATAGAATGCACCTAGCACGCACATTTGCCCTGCAAAATTTGCATGCGTGTTGTTCTGCGTAAAAAAGAAACGACCTAGAAAAATTTTCTTTTGGAATACGTTCCTGAACTTACGACTTATCACGAATACACACATAGTCTCAGTCTGCGTTTTGTGCAAAGAAGAACATAATTTGGAATCAAGCTAAATTTGGAATGAACAAACTGATGTCAAATCGCGATGGGACATTGTGAAAGAGAACTGTTTGGGCTTCGCATGCCTTAAATATGGGCATAACATGCAAATTAAATTCGTCGTTAATAGATGAATTAAAAAAATTTATTTTTTATTTTTAAAACTCGGGTGATAAACCTTTATTCTTAAATCCAATTAATACAAGACACTTTTTAAAAATTGTGAACCGATCGCGGTCTCGGATAAAATAGGACTGAATCTTAATTCTAAAAAATTATCCAATGAACCTCGGCCAGAAGCTTTCCTTTTCTTAAGCTTCCAGAACTTTAATTTTTGTTTAAAATAAAAGCTTATGCTGAAACTGTCGCATCTCGTTGTGAAATGAAATTATGCTGACCGATGCAATTTGATTGAAAATCGGAACGCAATATGTTCTGAACTTAGAACGCAATACTGCGGGCGTTGAACGGAAAAGTTTGGGCTTCGAACGGAAGCTTGTGTTTACTTTACGATTGGTTTATTTATCTTAGCAGGACGGTCAAGTGCGGCCCTCGAAGTGAATGGCAAAAGCAAAGGCAGAATCTTAAACAAAGGCAAAGGCAATGTCGCTGAAGGCAAGGGTAACATAGCTGAGATTGAATTCAAAAATTTGTTTATAAATTCCATAAGTGGAACCGTTTCACGGGTTGGATAACTTACACGCGTAAGTTAACATTTCGCATTGTCTGGCTCTGACGTCATAGCTTTTTTCTTTGGAGGTTTGTGCGCGTTAGATGGGCGTAGCAAAATTTTTTTTGGTCAATCGATAGGTATTGACAAGACTAATACATTTCAGTTAAAATTTTTTATCTAGCATCAAAACTGTAGGAGTTACATTTTAGAGCGGTTTGTGGGCGTTAGAGTGGGCGTGGCAGTCTGAAACAAACTTGCGCTGCGTAAGAAGCTCAGGAATCTGTACGCCAAATCTCAATAGCCTAGCTCTCATAGTGTCCGAGATCTCAGCGTTCATCCGGACATACGGACAGACGGACATGGCTAGATCGACTCGGCTAGTGATCCTGATCAAGAATATATATACTTTATGGGGTCGGAAACGCTACCTTCTGCCTGTTACATACTTTCCGACGAATCTAGTATACCCTTTTACTCTACGAGTAACGGGTATAAAAATGTTGCAGACGATGCATTATTGAGAAAACAAATGAACAATACCTTAACCAGCGAATTAGATCTATCTAAACAGTCAAACGCAGATCAAGACACAAAGTATTCTGCTGAAAGTAGTTTTTTTGAAAACGTAGTACAAAATTCGTAGTACAATTCAAACAACAAATCTTATTAACAACGGGGAGGTATGCAGTACATGAGTCACTGGAAGATTTTAACAAGAGAAGACACATAATCGAATATGATGCCGATCAGAATTTAGTAACCATATTAAGAGAGTATCTTCCACCTAATATAACAGTAGGAATTCATTGTAGCTTAGAAGATTTATATCATATTCAAGTATCTATACAAGATAATTTTACTAAGAAATCTATTTTTACGCGAATATTTCTGCAAGAAGTAGAAAACGCAGAAGATAGAGCAATAATAATAATAGAAGAAGCACACAATCGAGTTCATGGGGGACTAACGACAATTATAAAAAGTATTTGTAGATTATATTATTGGCGTAATTTATGTACAATTTAAAAAGAATATATAAGAAATGGTAAAATTTGCAATGAAAACAAATATAATATTCACCCAATTAAAATTCCAATTGGAGAAGCCCCAATACCAACTAAAGAAGGAAAATATTTGTGCATTGATATATACTTGCGCAAAGTCTAACATTTTTATACCCGTTACTCGTAGAGTAAAAGGGTATACTAGATTCGTCGGAAAGTATGTAACAGGCAGAAGGAAGCGTTTCCGACCCCATAAAGTATATATATTCTTGATCAGGATCACTAGCCGAGTCGATCTAGCCACGTCCGTCTGTCCGTCTGTCCGGATGAACGCTGAGATCTCGGAAACTATAATAGGTAGGCTATTGAGATTTGGCGTAAGGATTCCTACGCTTCTTACGCAGCGCAAGTTTGTTTCAGCAAGGTGCCACTCCCACTCTTACGCCCACAAACCGCCCAAAACTGTGGCTCCTACAGTTTTGATGCTAGAATAAAAATTTGAACTGAAGTGTATTGTTCTCATCAATACCTATCGATTGACCCAACAAAGTTTTCCACGCCTACTCTAACGCCCACAAGCCGCCCAAGCCTGTGACGCCCACAGTTTTCATGCTAGATAAAAAATGTTAACTGAAATGTATTGGTCTTGTCAATACCTATCGATTGATCAAAAAAAAATTTGCCACGCCCACTCTAACGCCCATAACGCTTAAATCTGTCTACCGCCGGTAAGTGGCGTATTTTAATCTCGCTTTGCTGTTTGCATATCTCCATTTGCCTTTGGTCCCTTTAGCTGAGTAACGGGTATCTGATAGTCGAGGTAGTTGACTATAGCGTTCTTCCTTGTTTTATTTGTATTGACGCTTACTCAAAATTCCTAGTAGTTAAAGAAATACAACATGGAATAATGGAATTACTTTCAAGGTACTTATGACCGATAACGAACCAAGCTTTACCTCGGCCCAATTGAAATACGTGTACGTGACGGGGTGACGGGGTTGAAATGAGATTCGTTTAATTATGAATTCTTTTAATACCCACTGATATCCTTTTGTAAAAAAATATTTAATTTGCAACTCTTAAACAGCTTTAGCAGCATCAAACAAACTTATTTTGTTATTCTCAAATTGAAATTGCATTCCTATGTTTAAACAAATAGGTTCACGGCTTGGTACAACAAAAGGCCCCAAACTGCCATAAAAGAAGAAGTTCGCTCTGTCAGTGAACGGTCGTGTTTTTGTCTCCCAATTTTTGTTCCTGTTATCCATAAACTATCGGGGCTTAATTTATATTTTCTTACATTTCAATAGCTCTTTATTTCCCTTACAACATCCGTAAGCTTCGCGAGTGCATAGTGATAGTTTTGTGTTTAAATTAACAAAATTAGTTTGCAAGTCTAATCTCTGTGCAGTGTTTGTTGTTATTGTTTTTTTCTAATTGCCTTCTCCTTTTCTTCCAAACGCTGTTTGAAGCCTTAATAGTCTAAACGGTAGTTACCCGCTCTCCCGCACTCCCGCACACAACTTTTCTTTTGGAACATCAAAAACTTACGCTCCCCCAGCTTACTCACTCCCGCTCACTCTCTCCCGCTCTCGAACTCTCTCTTTTACTTGCGAAGCTTTATTATCGTTGCCTGTTATTTAAAGAATGGCTAATCGTTGATTTCGGCTGGACAACAGAGCATTCGTGCCATTCGTGCGAGAACATTTTTCATGCAAAATGCCTTGGCTAATTGGGCCTGGTACGCGATGCAATCGACTCTCATGACGCTTGCGCTACTATTGTGATGGATGCATTGCTTATAAAACCCAGGCAATCTCTATAAGGCGGCTTACAAAAAGCGTTGTTAGTTTCGTTAGCGTCGTTGTTTGTGTAGACCATTGCACAAACTTTTTATTATACCCGTTACTCGTAGAGTAAAAGGGTATACTAGATTCGTCGGAAAGTATGTAACAGGCAGAAGGAAGCGTTTCCGACCCCATATTCTTGATCAGGATCACTAGCCGAGTCGATCTAGCCATGTCCGTCTGTCCGTCTGTCTGTCCGGATGAACGCTGAGATCTCGAAAACTATGAGAGCTAGGCTATTGAGATTTGGCGTACAGATTCCTGAGCTTCTTACGCAGCGCAAGTTTGTTTCAGTAGACTGCCACGCCCACTCTAACGCCCACAAACCGCCCAAAACTGTAACTCCTACAGTTTTGATGCTAGATAGAAAATTTTAACTGAAATGTATTGCTCTCATCAATACCTATCGATTGACCTAAAAAAAAGTTTGCCACGCCCACTTAAACGCCCACAAACCGCGGAAACCTGTGACGCCCACAATTTGCATGCTAGATAAAAAAATTTAACTGAAATGTATTGGTGTCGTCAATACCTATCGATTGATCCAAAAATAAATTTGCCACGCCCACTCTAACGCCCATAACGCTTAAATCTGTCTACCGCCGGTAGGTGGCGCATTTTAATTTCGCTTTGCTGCTTGCATATCTCCATTTCCCTTTGAGTAACGGGTATCTGATAGTCGAGGTACTCGACTATAGCGTTCTTCCTTGTTTTGTCTTTATAAACGTCCGATTTCCCACACAGATGGAAGGAGTTCATAAAAAAGGGAGTAAATTGAACGCATGTAAATACAGAGGTATTTCAAAGCTATCAGCTATACCTAGGCTCTTTGAGAACATTATTACGCCGCATTTGCAACACAGCTGTAGGTCGCCTATTTCCTCTTGTCAACACGGATTTATAAATCGTTGGTCGACGAAAACCAACCTTTTGCAGCTTACTTTATTTGTGATAAGTGGTTTTAGAAAAATCGTCAGACAAATGTGGTTTACACTGATTTCAGTAAGGCGTTTGATTCTGTAAACCCCCGATTCTAGTTCCGAAATTGGACCTTTTAGGGTTTCCAGGTGATCTTCTTAAGTGTATCTTAGGTTATTTGAATGGCAGAACTCAAAGGGTCATTTTTAAAAACTCTTTTTCATCCCGAATCCGAGTTACGTCCGGTGTAACACAAGGAAGTCATCTTGATCCGCTCTCGTTTACATTTTTTTTAAATAACCTTCCTCGTTAAGTTGTGCCTGCAATATAATGATCCCGCACAAAGATTATCTTTACAATTTGATCTCAATGCTTTTCAAACATGGTGGATGGATAGTGAATTAGGTTTAAATGGTTCTCAGTGTAAGCTAATGACCTTTTTTGTGTCAGCCCTCACTATTCAACTTATGCTTTGAGTGGTTGTGTGTTAGATAGGATAACGCATGCTGACGACCTTGGAGTCTATATGGATCCTAAACTTAAATTTTCTCCTTGGCGTGCTGGCATTTATCAAAAGGTGGTCAAAGGAATTCGATGATCCCTATGTCACAAAGACCTTGTTAATTTCATTAGTCCGACCAATTCTTGAGTACTGCGCTCCTACTTGGAGTTCTAATATGGGGTGTATATAGACCGGGTTGAGTTTGTGCAAAAAAACAATACTACCATGCTACTCTAGTAGACTACTTCCAATTAACTTACCAGTATAAGCTAACCGTATAACTATGCTTGGTATTACGTTTATTAGAAATCTTATTCATGGTGATGTGGAGAGTCCCGAGTTACCTGCATTTTAATGTGCCAAATAGATTCACTTGAAACTATATTCCTCTAGTATAAAATCATTGTATCTCTAATTATGCAATGCATGAACCTTTTAGAGTACTTTGCAATGATTATAACAGACTATATCACCTAAAATCTACTACCGCCTCACTACCTATCTCTAAATCAATAATACTATCCCACTAAGCAACTAATTAGTTATATTTTATGTATATTGTCTATTCGAATTTTGACCCGAAATTTTTAATTGTCTATTGTTACATTGTCTTTTTCTCTGTCCTCAATTTCGTTTACCCGCCCAAAACGGTGAAGGGCTCCGCGCGTAACAAGTTGCTTGGTGTCGTAGGGCCACATGTATGTACTGGCCATAGTGCATCAACGTCCAAGATAAAACTTTTATACCCTTGCAGGAGGGTATGTTGATTTTAGTAAGAAGTTTGCAACGTAGTGAAGGAGACGTTTCCGACCCCATCTTGATCAGCATGACTAGACGAGTCGATCTAGCCATGTCCGTCTGTCCGTCTGTACGCCCGTTTCTACGCAAACTAGTCTCTCAATTTTAAAGCTATCGGGCTGAAACTTTCCCAAGAGTCTTATATCTGTTGGGGCAGGGTGGCTTGATCGTTGGAAATAGTTGAAGCCCCGAGATTGAATGGTACGCAAAAAAACACGGGAGTACTTTTGGGTTTTTACGCGACGTGCGTAGGTGTTTATTAGTACACTTTGAAATAAGAACTGCTTAAGCCTAACTTAACTTAAGCGCTCCAGAGCAGAGCGGAGACTTAAGGGAGAGATGGAGAGGGAGAGCGGACGGCAGTGCGAGCGCGCGAGATGTAGACATCTGGATAAAACTGCCGCTCGACACTGCCTCCTGATATTAAACGCCCTTTTGACGTAAACAATATCTTTTAAGTAGTTTATAAGTCGGAAACAGCCGGATCGGATATTTATATCTTATAGCTCCCGTAGAAATAATCGGAAAAAATAATTTAAAAAATTATATCTTTGGTGTTTTTTGGAAATAACATTTTTTAATCAGTTTTGAATTTCGAATTAAATTTTATCAAGATCGGACGACTATATCATATAGCTATGGCAGCTATGGCAGAACGATCGGAAAATTGGTGGGAAAATAATATGAAACAAATTATAGCTTCGGTGTTTTTTAACATATAACCTTCTACGCTTGGAAATAACATTTTTTAAATAGTTCTGAATTTCGAATTTAATTGTATCAAAATCGGACCACTATATAATATAGCTGCCATAGGAACGATCGCTAAATTGGTTGAAAAATAATATGAAACAAATTATAGCTTCCGCGTTTTTAAACATATAACCTCCTACGCTTGGAAATAACATTTATTAATTAGCTCTGAATTTCGATTTTTACTTTATCAAAATCGGACGACTTTATCATATAGCTGCCATAGGAACGATCGGAAAATTGGTGGGAAAATAATATAAAACAAATTGTAGCTTCGGTGTTTTCTGACATATATACTATTGGGGATATCATTTTTTGTATTTATAAATTTAATAAATATAACTGCAAGGGTATACAAGCTTTGCCTTGCCGAAGTTCTTATACCCGTTACTCGTAAAGTAAAATGGTAACTAGATTCCTCGAAAAGTATGTAACAAGTAAAAGGAAGCGTTTCCGACTCCATTAGGTATATAAAATCTTGATTATGATCACTAGGCGAGTCGATCTAGCCATGTCCGTCTTTCCGTATAAACGCCAAGATGTCGGAAATCTTCTTGCTCAGCGCAAGTTTGTTTCGTCAGTGTGCCACGTTCACCCTAACGCACTCAAAACGCCCAGTTTTGATGCTAAAATAATATTTTTAGCTTATATTATTATTCTCGTCAATACCTATCGACTGCCCCAAAAAAAGGTTGCCACGCTCACTCTAACGCCCATAACGCTTAAATCAGTCTACCTCCCACATAACCATATATTGAGATCACGGGTAGGTGGCGCTCTTCAATCTCGCTTTGCTACTTTCATATCTCCATTTCCCTTTGGTCCCTTTAGCTGAGTATCGGGTATCTGACAGTCGAGGTACTCGACTACAGCGTTCTTCCTTGTTTCTTTCGCCATTTCTCTGTAATTCATTTTGTCAGCGTCTTTTTAAAATGTGATGTTCATAATCTTAAGGCATACCCGCAACTAACTGGGTTTTTCCGATAATTAAGCTTCCTTAACCAAGTGCCCCAAGTTTTTCCTATTTCGCTTTGTCCACTGAGACGTCATCGTCTCAACATCTTGCTGTCGAGCTTTCTGATATATGGAAATATAATAAAAATAATAGAAATAAATAAAATATTTCATTTGCACATAAATAAATTTTACACGTTTTCTTCAATGGCAAAATTAATTTCAAATTTCAATCTTATTTTTTAATTTCAAATTAAAATTGCATGCCTATGCTTAAACAAATACATATAAACTTTTATATAAATAGATTCACGGCTTTCCTTCACACCTTTTCTCTACATTATCTTAATCCTAACTAAGTTATAAAGGTACAAATAAAATAAGTGGCAAAAAGCTCATGAAGAAAAAACGGCTTGATATAAAAACAAAAAAAACAACAGAAATAGTTCGAAGACGCGTGCTAAGAAAAAATTGGTTCAATAAGGGACTTAGTGCCCTAAAAAATAATTTATTAAAAAAGTTTTTCTTTTCCCATTTCTCTGTTATAAATTTGGCCAAAGTGGTTTTAAAATGTGCTGTTCATAATTTTAGGGGATATCCGTATTTAACTGTATCCGTATTTAATCAACATTCCCAATTTTTCCCCATTCCGCTTTGTCCAATGTGGAAATAAAAAAAAATAAAAAAGTTATGGAAATAGCCAATTTGATATGAGTGTATATGTGTATGTATGTATGTTTGTATACATTTGTGTGTGTATACATATATGGTTTTGCAGCTGACGGGGTAAGCTGAGATTCGTTCTAGTAACTATAACAAGCCATAGGTAAAGTCCACACGCGTTTGTTTTACACTTGTTTTTATTTATTTAATTCTTATTTACATATAAGAAAACACATGAACATCTGCCCTCGGCTGATGCTTGAATAACAAATGAATGTCAGCGTGATCGGCATCTGAGGACGAACCATCGCCTCTTCCTGTGGTCAATAGAGAGTCACTCCCAACACTCTCTCGCACCGGTTCCCACATCCCTCCTTTGTCAGCTTGAATTTTAAACCAGGTCCGTGGGATGCGCTGCATTGCTCGGGAGTGTCCTTCAACGGGTGTTGACGTGACTTTTCCAAATCCAAGGTTGTCGATCCAAGATCCGGAACGCCTTTCCTGGTACTGGCAGCTGGAATCTTCTTTAGGTGGCTGGCATCCCTAAAAAGTGTTTTTCCTCCACCTGACACTTTTTCTATGTTACATTCACGCTCTAAAACTTCATGTATTGTGGTATTAAAGTTTGGTGTTAACTTACTTGGAAATACTAAGTTCTTCATAAATACTTGATCGCCTACCTGTATGCTAACCTCTTTCGCTCCTTTTTTCTTATCTGCAACTACTTTACCTTTATGTTTTTGTATGGAATTATTATCTTTTTCTTCTGAGTCATGAACTTCACCCAATACATCTTGCACACTTGGAATTTTGTCCCTAAACATTCGATTAAACATTAGTTCAGAAGGAGAGGTTCCTGTTGTGCTGCGAGTAGTAATGTCTTCTTAAAAATTGGCTTTGATCAGATGAGCTATCTTCAACCTCTTTATTAGCGGTCGATTCATATTTTGGACTTCGCCATTTGCCTGTGGCCAATATGGTGGAGTCCTTATTAATTTGCTACAATATAGTTCAAACATCGCACTAACATATTATCTCCCGTTATCCGTTCGCAGATATCTTGGGAAACCCAAACTACAAAATATTACTTTCATGGCCCCGATAATCGATTCCGATGATATGGACTGTAAAAACTTTATTTCCATATATCTAGAAAAATAGTCTACGAATACGAGAAGGCATTGCCGTTTGGAAGTGGTCCCAGTAGTGTCGGAAAAACTGTTCCTTGCATCGACGCCGTCCTCAACGGTTGAGAGACTAATATGCAATCTTTGCAGGATTTCACAAAGTTTTCCCCATCTCGATCGATGCGTGGTCACCACACCTTGACTCTCAATCATCGCTATATGTACGACTCACCAGGGTGTCCTTCATGAGATAGTTCCAGAACTCTTTTTCGCAGACTCTTTGGGATAATTAGCCGTGTTCCCCTTAGCATAATGTTCCCTATCATCGTAATTTGGAACCGGAAAAACTTTTGGATGTGGCACTATCCCAGGAATTGGCATACAAACAGGTCATTGCCTCCACAATTTCCTAATCAGCACTACTCTCCAGTGCTATATCGCAAATGTGTAATGATGTTTCATGGGATGTTGTATTCAATTATTCGAAATAAATCATGTTCAGTAACTTTCCAGTTCGAATTTGTTGATGCTAATTGGCATAGTCGGGATAGGGTATCGGAAATGTTTTCCTTAAATTTATAAGCTTGCAGGCGTAAAAGCCATAGCTCAATTCGAGCGGGCGGTTTTGAGGTTGGTTTAAAAATGGTTTCGTGTGAAGTATTTTGCGCCTCTTAGCTTGGTCATAAACGTGTCAAATACTGGTAATGGATAGTTCTCCCTAAAAATTGCCTTATTTGCCAGTCATTTCGCCATTTTCTTTAATTGCTATAACCATGGGCGATATCCAGGCGGAATGACCTGAACACTGGATCGATGATATCTAGGGCAAGAGCTTCTTCCAATTTCGCGGTTACTTTATCCTCAGGTGCAACAGGTATACGCCTTATAGGTTGCTGAATTGGCTTGACGTCTGTATTGATCGATAGTTTAACTGGTGGTGTTACTTTTTGTATTTTCTTAACTTTAAGCCCGAAACGTAGCACATTTATTTTAATTGCTGTATCTTTCTCGAATAATTAATGCGTTCCGTTTTTTATTACATTAATCGAAGCAAACACCTAAGGACTCTTGCCAATGGGTACAGGGGCTTCGAAAACGCAAATTATTTGTAGCAATTGGTTGGTTGATTGGTTGAATTTGACCAGACGTTGAATAAAGTGGCTTTCTCCGTCAAACGGCCTATTTGGGTTCACGGACCCTCCTGAGATTTTTCTTATCGCCTCAGTTTCTGGCCTTGAATGCATAATCTCCGACTGCTTATTGATTTCCTTATCGACTTGACTGGCATCGATCACCTGTACCAAAGTGTACTCTATTTCTAGTAATTTCTTTTTCAGATTCACCCCGGCCAAGCTGTCGATTATTTTGTCTTTAAGGGAAATCTCCTCAACTTCTTCTTTAGTGGCTCCAAAGGCCAAACGGCCAATTTGGGTTCACGGGCCCTCCTGAGATTTTTCTTATCGCCTCAGTTTCTGGCCTTGAATGCATAATCTCCGACTGCTTATTGATTTCCTTATCGACTTGACTGGCATCGATCACCTGTACCAAAGTGTACTCTATTTCTAGTAATTTCTTTTTCAGATTCACCCCGGCCAAGCTGTCGATTATTTTGTCTTTAAGGGAAATCTCCTCAACTTCTTCTTTAGTGGCTCCAAAGTCACATTTCAGAACTTGAAGGCGCAATCTTAAAACACATTTAGCAAAACCTTCTCCTTCTGTAGGACAGAGATTTCTGAATACATGTCTCTCAAAACTAGAGTTCTGCTTTGATGAGAAATATGCGTTTAATTTATCGACCAGCAGCAATTCATTTAATTTTTGACCGTGGAGATAACAATAGTCTTCGTGCTCAACATGACCAGCAGCCAACAAATCAAGCAGTAGCCAAGTTGGGAACAGTACCAGGCGCTCAGTAGCACCCACTGCAAATGAGAATTGCTGATCAGCATATTATATGCCTCACTAATTCACTGTCTCACCGACTCAACGGCACACTGACCCGCCAATGCAGTCAGCACATTGTGCAGTGTCAGCCGAGCCAACTACCTACTTTAGAATATAGCTTATTTCACTAATCATTACACTAAGCTTCCGTGTTCCAAGAAGTATATAAGCATGTATCAAATGAAGAATAAATCAGTTATCAACGCATCTCATAACTCCGCGGTTCTACTTCCTACCTCTGGAAATAGGGCTCAACCTTAGTAAGTTAGCTCAACCTCAGCGCAATTCCGCATCGCCTGTGGTCCGGCATCGCAGTAACCATTGTTACCATTGTCGCAACGCGATCGCCTTGCTAGTGTCTACTTCGGGTATGCACAAACATAGGTGACCCCGACGTGATCCTTTACCAACAAAGGATCACACTCGAACAAGCCCCATCCCAACAAAAGCTGAACCTCTGACTGGTGAGAAGACCCGTTAAGTTCACTACATCCACCCGCCCTGGAAACCATAGCTCATCCAGCTTCACAGGATACTCAGCTTAATCCAGCTTCACAGGATTCACAGCTTCTTCCAGCTTCACAGGATACTCAGGTTCGACCAGCTTTACAGGATACTCAGCTTCATCCGGCTTCACAGGATACTCAGCTTCATTCAGCTTCACAGGATCGTCAGCTTCACCCAGCTTCACAGCATACTCAGGTTCGACCAGCTTTACAAGATACTCAGCTTCATCCAGCTTCACAGGATACTCAGCTTCATCCAGCTTCAGAGTATACTCAGCTCCATCCAAATTCACAGGATCGTCCGCTTTATGCAGCTTCACAGAATACGCATCTTCATCCAGTGTCACAGGATCTTCAGATTAACCCAGCTTCACAAGATACTCAGCTTCATCCAGCTTCACAGGATACGCTTCTTCATCCAGCGTCACAGGATCTTCAGCTTAATCCAGCTTCACAGGATACTCAGCTTTATACAGCTACACAGGATACGCTTCATCATCCAGCGTTACAGGATCGTCAGCTTAATCCAGTTTCACAGGATACTCAGCTTCATCCAGCTTCACAGGATACTTAGCTTCATCCAGCTTCAGAGGACACTCAGCTTAATCCAGCTTCACAGGACACACAGCTTTATCCGTCTTCACAGGATTTTTTCTTTCTTCCAAGACACACAATATGTCTACTTCATTCATAGAGGAAACAAGGAGGAACGCTATAGTCGAGTACCTCGACTATCAGATACCCGTTACTCAGCTAAATGGAGATATGCAAGCAGCAAAGCGAGATTAAAATGCGCCACCTACCGGCGGTATACAGATTTAAGTGTTATGGGCGTTAGAGTGGGCGTGGCAAACTTTTTTTTGAGTCAATCGATAGGTAATGACGAGACGAATACATTTCAGTTAAAATTTTTTATCTAGCATAAAAATTGTGGGCGTCACAGGTTTTCGCGGTTTGTGGGCATTAAAGTGGGCGTGGCAAACTTTTTTTTAGGTCAATCGATAGGTATTGATGAGAACATTACATTTCCGTTACATTATTACATTACATTTCCGTTAAAATTTTTATTCTAGCATCAAAACTGTAGGAGCCACAGTTTTGGGCGGTTTGTGGGCGTTACAGTGGGCGTGGCAGTCTACTAAAACAAACTTGCGCTGCGTAAGAAGCTCAGGAATCTGCACGCCAAATCTCAATAGCCTAGCTCTCATAGTTTCCGAGATCTCAGCGTTCATCCGGACAGACGGACAGACGGACATGGCTAGATCGACTCGGCTAGTGATCCTGATCAAGAATATATACTTTATGGGGTCGGAAACGCTTCCTTCTGCCTGTTACATACTTTCCGACGAATCTAGTATACCCTTTTACTCTACGAGTAACGGGTATAAAAAGTCACACAAGAATCGATTTACACAATCGATTACTAGACAACCAAAATGAGCTTCAAGGACAGATCCAACAGCTCATAAAGAATTATGGCAAGGATTCGGTCGAACGACGCCACCGAGACGGGTTTTATTTCGGTAAGCTAAATCTCATAAACGATTTTTGGCAGCAGTTTTGCGACCTAGATGAAGAAGTCCAACAAGCGGCATTATCCACTGGAAGTGAGTACTCTTCACGATTAGTAGCACTTAAGGAGCTGGTCGAAAAATATCAGAAAATCTTTCTGGGCAACATGCCGACTGGAAGCGGACTTCCGAAGGCCCCAGACGAACTTCGGCTAATCTCAAAATCACAACAGGAGATCAAGTCAAAGGAGACTCCGCAATTTACGCGGTGATCCGACAGTTACAGAAAAGATGCAAGGAATTGGAATCATCATTAACATTAGCCTCGAACGCCCCAACCGTCACCCCAGCCCTACAAAGGCACCTGGATCTCCATTGGACAGCACACCTGGGGCCGCAGCTCTGGCAGAAGCAGAGCTAGCCCAAATCCACACATTATACGAAGAATACGAAATGAACCTTCTTCGAGAAAACGACGCGCCAATGAGCCTAAACTTGGTACTTCCACCAATTAGCATTCCGGAGTTTAACGGCGAGTATCTAGACTGGCCACGGTTCCATGATCTCTTTGTGGAGTTGGACCATAATAAGACATACTCGGCCTGTCAAAAACTACATATCCCACAGAGTTCGCTTCGTGGTGAAGCGAGGAACGTTTTGACAGACACAGCCTTCTCACAGGATGGCTATGACGACGCCTGGTTGCGTCTAAAAGCCAGGTAACAGAACGGAAAAATACGAGTATTCGCCGCCATAGCAAAAATTATTGACCATAAGCCTATAGACGGCTCCTCGTGCCAACTAAGGGCCTTACATGAGTCTATCAAAAACTCAATGAGTATTCTTAAAAACCTCGATGTCAGCACAAAATCCTGGGATCCAATCTTGTGTTTTATTATTAAATGAAAACTAGACCAGCAGTCTCTAGCTGCTCTGGAAAATTCAGCGGATGCACCAACGGAAATTTCCGCGCATATTTATTTTAGCTCCAAACATAAATTGCAATATAATACAAAAACAAGCAAGTTCACCTACTCCACTTATAAATAAAACTAGTAAGAAATATATCGACAGACTTCACAACCACGAAAATAATTTAGCCTTAAGTCTAGTAGACAACAGTTTAACAGTAAGAAGACTGAAAAGATATCATATTCTCGATCTCCCTCATAGATAAATTCAACAAACAGGAAAGATGTTATATATAATAGCAGGGCTCACTGGAAAACTGCTATTTCTGTTAATTTAATATAAATTATAAAATTTACTTATTGTTTAAACAAACAGATTGTAAATAAAAATAAAGATAAAAAAAAAAAAAAAAAAAAAAACCTACTCCACTTCTCGCGACAGCACCACCCTTTAGAAATTTTTAGAACTTTGTGGATTTGAAGTCCCCTTAACATTAAAAATTTATTGAGTAAAACATTGACAGGTGCCACGGAAGAGTAATAACGATAATGGCTAATACAAATGGAATTAATTTTAGTAATTATTATAATAATTAATTATATTATTATTAATATAATTATTATTTTAGCGGAGAGTATCGATTTTCCAATGGCAAAGGTGCACAAATCATCAAAACGTTGACTTTTCACAACAACCAGGGTTACTACAACTACTGAATGACTCTTCAGGTTGTTAATACAAACACAAGGCTAATATTCGCTGCTGTAAAGCTTATCTTTAATTATAATATAAAAGTTTAAACTTATAAAAGTAGAATTAATTTATTTAAATTATTATGTAGTTTAGATTATATCATCTTCGGACAGAATTAATTCTTGATTCTACTACAACGTATAAAGATCACCCAGCAGTTGATTTTGTATCATGCTGAGAAAGGACATATACAATACGAGTATATGACAATAGCTTTCTCTACCTTGTGACAATGCATGAGTGGTAAGAAATCTAGAAGGAAGGTGCCAAAAAAAACTTCCCCACACCCTAAATAAAATCGTCATCAATATGACATTATTTAGATGTCAATATGTATGTAACCGCAAACTTCTATTTGCACACTCACACTAACATTTAAAATATGTATTTAGTATATATTTTATATTATTAGGAATGTACTTACCTGATTCAATATACACTAGCACTAGCTACGGTTATTGGTAAATTTACTTTAGACAACAAATACTTGAATCTAGTATCAAACTGGGGTTCCTTGCTAAGCGTAACTAATAGCGCTTGGATGGTAACTATAGTGCACGTATATATACAGGGGTGGTCAGAAGTATTTTCACAAAACAAATGTTAAATATACTCATAATTTGAACATACTTCATGTTAACTTTTGCATCAATGGAAAGGTAATTAAAATGCCGTTTGAATAATGCAATACTTTTCTAAACCCATTCAGTACTTATTGAAAAGGACGAATTTGGGTGAAAATCTTCTTTTTAAACTTTTTTCCACGTCTTGAAAACTTAAATTTTTTGATGCAAAAAGTTTTTTCTGCTTCTATAGTGTCCGAGATCACAGCGTTCACACGGTCAGAAGGATATGGCTAGATCGACTCGGCTAGTGATCATGATCAAGAATATGTGTAATTTATGAGGTCGGAAACTCTTCCTTTTACCTGTCACATACTTTTTCCCGAATCCAATATACCCTTTTACTCTACAGTACACAAAGAAAAGATGGGTGCGCGTTTGGCACGAAATTTCGCTTCAGTAAAAACCTACATAAAACAATTTTGAGAACGACCAATGTCCAATAAAGTGTCTCGAACAGAATTAAAATATTTTATCAAATGTGACATTAACAGAAATTAAGTGAATCTGTTACATCCCCACCCCACGCGTCTTCGCTCTCTTTGCTAACGCTCTCTTTTTTATTTGCTGAGTATTTATCTACTGGTCACAACACATACAAAGTACAGCCATGTAAATATGACGAATGAAAGATTTTCGCTGCTCTTCCCTTTAAAACATTCCTGAAAATTATTTAAGATAAAAAAAAGTTATATACGGTTTTTTTGGGTATGAATACATTGTGTTAGATATTTATATCCTTGCAAAGGGTATGTTAATTTCTGTTAGAAGATTGCACACAGTATAGTAGACATTTCAGACCCCATAAAGTATACATATTCTTGATCAGCATGACTGGACGAGTCGAACTAGCCATATTCGACTGTCTGTCCGTCCGTCTATTTATCCCGTTCTACGCAAACTAGTCTCTCAGTCTTAAAGCTATCGGGCTGAAACTTTCTTAAAAATCTTATTTCTGTTGCAGGTAGTATATAGCCAGATCAGAAAACTATATCCTATAGCTCCCATAGAAATTATCAAAAAACAAGAAAGGATGTTAGCTTCGGCAAGCATAAGTTTGTATACCCAGGCAGTTAATTTTTTTAAGTTTAAAAATACAAAAAATGATATTCCCAATAGTATAAGATAACATGTCAAAAAACGCCGAGGCTATAATTTGTTACATATTATTTTCACACCAATTTTCCGATCATTTCTATGGCAGCTATATGATTTTGATAAAATTTAATTCGAAATTCCGAACTAATTAAAAAATTTTGTTTCCAAGCGTAGGAGGTTATATGTTAAAAAACTCCAAAAATATAATTTAAAAAATTTTTTTTTCGATTATTCTTATGGGAGCTATAGGATATAGTTGTCTAATCCGGCTGGTTTTGACTTATATACTAACTGCAAAAGAAAGAAGACTTTTGGGAAAGTTTCAGCCCGATAGCTTTAAAACTGAGAGACTAGTTTGCTTAGAAACGGACGGACATGGCTAGATCGAATCGACTAGTGATGCTGATCAAGAATATATGCACTTTATGGGGTCGGAAACGTCTGCTACACTGCGTTGCAAACTTCTGACTGAAATCATAATACCCTCTGCAAGGGTATAAATATATATTCATAATGCCAAAACCCGTCTAGCAGGTCCATCAATACACATTTACATGTCGTAAATTATTCAATTCGGACCATTTATTAAAAACTTATAGCTAATCAATAATGAATAATTATCAAACTTAATAGAGTGCGAGAGGGATGGGGAACATATCTCCTACAGAAAATCGCCGGCTTGCGAAATTTCACTAGCGTTACCTAGGTTTGAAGACATGCGGCGTGATAGTGAAATCTCGTAGACAGCCGATAGGAATGAACGTTAGATGGCGCTTTTTTGATAGCTAAGTAATCTGGTATCTGATAGTCGAGACCGTCGATTAAAGCGTTTTCTCTTGTTTTAATTTTAATGTTCTATACTTACATACAGCTTATTTAGATAAATGTATAAACTAGTATTGTAGGATTGGCGTCGCTTCCAGATCAAAAACATTCCAAAGCAACAAGAAAACGGAACTAACATAACGTAGCGGCTGCTTCGGATGTTTATTTGTAGCTTCAGAGTGCTTTACTTCCAACTTTTTAAATGCTGTGAGAGCTAATTCTGTCCACAGTATTAAAAGTTTTTGAATCCAAGGACATCTTCCATAAAATTATTACTAACACCACTGTCGCATTCGTAGTAACAGCATGAAGTCGTGAGCCTGCATTTCTAAATATTCGAGGTGTATGTGGTGATGGTATGGGTCCAGGCGGCCGGTAAGTCTTTTCATATCCGTTACGTGAGGGTAGATCGGTAAGTACTGAAATGAGTAAAAGATTAAATGTGCCGTATGAAACAAGGAACAAGAAATATAACATTTAAAAGGATTTTCTTTGTTAAGTTCCTTCTAAATCTATATTCCATTAGCCACAAGTGTCAGTGTTAAGCTAAGAATACGAATGTACTGATAGGTATTTGCTAAACATCTGCTTGGATGGTATGCCAGCATACTATGAATATGGAAATCACACAATGAAGCTAGTTGTATTATTATAAGTGTACACTAAAAGTGAAAGAGTTATTATTCAAATTACTTGAATGCTTTAGGATCTTATCGTTGTTGTTAGTGAAAGCGGGCGCACAAAATTGGACGGGATAGAGAAGACAGCTATTCTGTATCTATTTATACAAGTTACTCCTGGTGTAAAAGAATAAATTGTACTCGGGGAAAAGTATGTAACAGGTAGAAGGAAGTTATAGTTTCCGATATCTCGGCGTTCATACGGACTGACGGACAGACGGTCAGACGGACATGGCTAGATCGACTCGACTAGTGTCCAGATCAAGAATACGTATACTTTATGGGGTCGGAAACGCTTCCTTCTGTCTGTTACATACTTTCCGACGAATCTAGAATACCCTTGTATTATAATCACGAAATCTTTGCCATTTGCTGTTTACTTTATCGATATTCTCTGTTATTATGTACACTCTAACATACCAAAAATACCACAGCTATACAGAGCCGAATAAAGTCAGTTGGACATTAAATCTCAACCCGATCTGTCGTCTCCTTTTAATCGGAACACAACATTTTCTGGCGACGACGAAAAAAGTGCCGCAAAATTTCATTTTGTGTAATTCGTGTCGGTAGACTAAAACAACAGTGATCGAACGCAAAAATAGTGGTTGTGAACTTAGCAAGATCGGGAGAAATATCCGTGTGCCCGCCTTTTCCAAACTTTAACAAAGAAAATCAAAATTGGGAAACGTACCTCCAACAATTAACACAGCACTTCTCCGCTTACTCGGTACAAGCAGCAGATAGGAAAAAATCGTATTTTCTATCGTGGGCAGGCACTCACATATTTAGCTTGTAAAAATCTGTTTGGTAGCGAAAACTTGGACCAGCAGACTTATGAACAAATAACGGAAAAACTAACAGAACAATTCAAGCAAAAGCATCATTTTGTTGCTGCACGGTTCGAATTCTTCAAACGTCAGATGCGGGACTCACAGACACATAAGGAGTGGGTCGCCGATCTACGTGGTATTGCTAGAGAGTGTCAATTTGTTTGCCAATTCGATGGGTGTTCATTTAATTACGTTAATGAAATGATCCGCGATCAAATAATTGTGCACACTCCATTCGACGCAATTCGCACAGCCGCAGAAGTTGCAGACGTCGCTCGAAAACGTTCTCTCAATTGCCGAAACTTACGAGGCAACAACAAAGACAGTGGCAGTAATCAAAGAGAGTGAGAAGAGAGCTCTTGATACAAAAGCAGTATACACACAAAAATCAAATCATCAAAAACGCAATTTTTCTGATGGTAAAGGCGGCAAAACTGCTTTAAAATCGTGCTCTGGCTGCGGTCACTCTCAGTTTCAGTTTGCCATAAATGTGCCAGAAAGGGGCACATAGCTGTCGTTTGCTTATCCAAGCAGTGCAAAGACAAAAAAGACACCGATCAACAAAAAACACAAAACAAAAACGCAGAGTCAATTCAAACAATTTACAACGTTTTCAGCTTGATCAAGTTTGAAGGAAACAAAACTGGGATTGAAGTGGAGCTCTTCAATACAATCGTATCCTTCCAAATGGGTTCTGCTGCAACGGTGTCAGTATTGAATGTCAATACATACAAAAAGCTAAACAGCCCGAGACTGCAGAAGTGCGATCGAATCTTGCACGCATTTGGCCAACAACAAATTCCTGTACTGGGTGAGCTAAACACTGTAGCAAAATGTGACAACAAATTGGAAAATGTGGTGATAATTATGGCTAATGTGGAGAGTTCCAATAATCTGTTTGGCTTGGATTTGCTTAAAACATTCAATTTTGAAATTCAGCAAATCGCCAACGTCACTGAAAAGCAGGGGACTCAAATGACAGATCTTTGCCAGAGGTATAAGGAGGTATTTGAGCCGGCTATTGGTATGCAAGCATTTACCTTAAACCAAATTCCGTACCAAAGTTCTACAAAAGCAGGCAAATTCCGTTTGCCCAATTGAATAAGTTCAAGGAGGAAGCGAAGCCAATGTACTAGCACCGAAGCCAGGTGGAGCACTACGAATCTGCGGCGATTTCAAGCAAGGCGTCAATTCCCAATTGGACATCGAGCAATTATCTCGACGACATAACTATTTCGGCTCCTACAGTGGACCAACACCTAGCCAGACTTGAACAAATGTTATGCATTTTACAGGCGAATGGCATAAAATGTAAGAAAGAGAAATGTTTCTTTCTAAGGGATAAAATTGAGTACCTTGGGAGAAGGGTCAGCGTTAAGGGCATCCTTCCGAACTCGTCAGGACTAGAAGCCGTTAAGGAATTAAAGCCGCCCTCCAATCTACAACAGCTAGATGCGGGAAAAGTGAACTATTACTGCAATTTCATTCCAAATTACTCCCAGTTAGCTTCACTCCTAAATCAATTGAGTAGAAAGAACATACCCTTCAAGTTTGGACCAGAGCAACAGCAAGCTTTCTGAGCTTTGAAGAAGGATAATCTTCCGCTTGTTTTAGCCACAGATGCATCCTCTTTCGGCATTGGAGTTGTTTTTTCACACATACATCCAGATGGCAAGGAAAAGCCGATAGCCTTCGCATCGAAAACCCTTGACGTTCACCAAGTCCGAAACAGCCGAATTGAGAAGGAATCCCTTTCAATCATATTTGGGGTAAAGAAAATTCATCAGTATTTACATGGCAGGAAATTTATTCTCTTAACTGATCACAAGCCGTTAGTCACAATCTTTAATCCTAGCAAGCATTTGTCAACAATGACTTTAAACAGACTCCAGCGTTGGGCTATAATATTGATGGCTTACAATTTTGATATTAAATATCGCTCAAACACAGCTCATGAAAACGCAGACGCACTCTCACGTCATCCTATAAGCTCAGATCCCCTTTTCGATAAGGAAGAGGAATGTTATAACATCGTCGATATATCCTGTCCAATAAATGCCGATATCATCAACGAAAGTCTAAAAAGCGATACAATTTTGCAGAGAGTATACAACTTCGTATCAACTGGTTGGCCAGAACAACAGGATGATCCCGAAATACAATTACGATCAACAACAAGCTGCTATGTCTCCATTCTGATGTCAACCGAATTATTATTCCTCGCAAGCTTCAAAGTAAAATTCTTATACTTATTCACGACGGTCACTGGGGAATAGTACGGATGAAACAACTAGCACATCAGTATGTTTGGTATCCAGGTATCGACGACGACATAGCACAACTAACTAAGAGTTGCACCGTTTGCAAGGTAAAAGCCCCGGTAAATGAGTTTCAAAGCTGGCCAAAAGCTACAAGTGTCTGGGAAAGGATACACACAGACTTTGCGGGTCCTATATTTGACTCAATGTGGCTGTGTACGTCAAAAGGGCGTTTAATTTCAGGAGGCAGTGTCGAGCGGCAGTTTTATCCAGATGTCTACATCTCGCGCGCTCGCACTGCCGTCCGTTCTCCCTCTCCATCTCTCCCTTAAGTCTCCGCTCTGCACTGGAGCGCTTAAGTTAAGTTAGGCTTAAGCAGTTCTTATTTCAAAGTGTACTAATAAACACCTACGAAAGTCGCGTAAAAACCCAAAAGTACTCCCGTGTTTTTTTGAGTACCATTCAATCTTGGGGCTTCAACTTTTTCCAACGATCAAGCCACCCCGCCCCAACATTTTGGTCCAGTCGAAGCCGAATTTCAAAATCTTTGGATTTTCCTCTCCTGGAGTTTCCTTTAATTTTGTCCCAGCAGGCTTGAAACGCTCCAGATAAGTTCCACTTACTATAATTGCCGGTCATACAGCCAGTTTTCCGAACCCTATTTCGACTAACTTTCTGTATGATATATTGTCTAAATCCAAAAGTGATTAATCCAACGCAACGGCATTTAATATATGTATTTGAATTCCGTTACTTGTTCCCGACAATATTCCAGTTTCCCTTTGCCCACAACTGTACGCTTGAAACAATTCCAGAAGATATTTCAGTGCTACTATTCAACAAAAATATTTCTCAAATATATTATCAATTCCAATTGTGTGTAAAATATAACTCAGCCACAGTAAAAAATTCCCGATCATAAAGATTGTCCTTAAGATTTGCACTCTTTATTTGTATGTGTATATTTACATAAATATTCTTATACAGACCAGTCTAACTACTCTTTCTAATACAGTCCACTCCAACTACTTTTCTCGACCTACAAAAACGGCTAAACTATTTCTAAAATGAAAAAGAAAGTTAAAATATCCACAAATGTACTTCGTCTGCAATTTAGTTGTGCAGGTGACAAACAAACGCACCGACATACAAACATAAGCGAAGTCTTTCCCATTCCCGCAACGTTATTCTGCTATTCGCACCCCACATATAAACATACGTACAGTGCACAGTGGGTCAAGAGCTCACAATAAATGTTTCTTCCAAAAATACAATATTAAAGTCCGTAATTCTTTACATAAGTCCGACCATCCGATATAATAAATATTTATTGACTCTGCCTATCCGACAGTGTGACCGTATATATTTACAATCTTGATTGGTTCCTAAATTCCAATTGGATTTAAGCCCGTTTCCTTACTGAAGAAAATTCTAAATTATTTTACGTCATGGCAACATCAGTAAAATCCGCTTTAACCCGATTTATGGCCACAGTTGACTGTCTGATCCACTTTGAAGCCACTGTGAATGCTCCAGGTGCTCCTACCCCAACAACAAAATCCGTCGCGACCACCTCAATTCCTTGTGGCAAACGGTTAAGGCAGCATACGACATATGCTCCGACTGCATTATAGCTGCAGGCGAGAGCGCCGCAGACACAAAATCCATACTAAAGTCCAAGTATTACCAAACGTACTCCACTTACGAAATATTTGCCGCCCAGCTGATGGAACAAATCCAAAAAGGCTCCTCCCAAATACCTCAAGCTCCAGTAATTCCGTCCCAAAATTCCACGTCTTATGGCTGTAGGCTCCCTCCTATCGACACAGAGGTTTTCTCTGGGGATTATCTTCGCTGGCCGACTTTCCGGGACCTTTTCACGGCAATATACATAGACAATCCGAGTCTAACGCCCGTTGAAAAATTATTTGATTTAAATTCAAAAACAAGTGGCGAAGCTCATTCCATAGTTTCGAGATCCCCACTCACCAATGATGGCTTTCGCTCAGCCTGGAATAACCTAACTGAGCGTTTCGAAAATAAGCGATTGCAGGTGAACAGTCACCTGAAAACACTTTTCAATGTGCAATCCATAGCACAGGAGTCGGGAGCAGCCTTAAAAGAGCTTCAACGCACTTTTCAAGGTTGCTTAACTTTCTTAAAATTTTCCGGTTTTACTATTGAGAATTAGGACCCTATCCTGGTTTATATGTGCTCGACAAAACTACCAAAGCTCACTCTCTCATTATAGGAGCAATCCATCCAAAATAAAGCCGAAATTCCTACGTGGCTTGAGCTTAATTCCTATTTGACAGAGCGCCATCGAACTCTTGAGGCCGTCGATAGCTTCCGATCTGCCAATTTCCACCAAGTCCAGTCCAAAGACGCGAATCGAGTGGCAGAATTTCCAAAAATAAATTCCTTCAACACAAGGCTAGTTCCGATACCCAAAGGCTGCGATCTGTGTTCGAAGAAGAACCACCCCGTGCGTATATGTCCACGCTTCCTACAAATGACGATCGCCTAGCCTATATTCAAAGGAAGCAGTTGTGCTCCAATTGCTTTGCAAGCAGCCATCAATACCTGGATTGCACAAGCGCTCACAACTGTCTCACTTGCCAAGATCGGCATCACAGATTGCTGCATCGAAACAGCGGTCCTACTAGGCCAAAGGCCATTATCCGCCTCAGTTCCACTTATAATTTCTACCTATTCAGCGCAAGCTTCCGTACAAAAAGGTCCTCCTCAGAATACTCCATCCAAATAATGGGTTCCATACCCCTCCTTGGATGGCAGACGTACTCGAGGTATTAAATCCTACCAATGCCGAGTCTGCCAAAAGATCCATCCTCTACGGAAGTGCCACCACTTTCTACGGCTAAGCCCTCAGAATCGGCTCTTAGAAGTACATATCCAGAATTACTGCTCCAACTGCTCGCGCGCTCGCACTGCCGTCCGCTCTCCCTCTCCATCTCTCCCCTAAGTCTCCGCTCTGCTCTGGAGCGCTTAGGTTAAGTTAGGCTTAAGCAGTTCTTATTTCCAAGTGATCCAATAAACATCTACGCACGTCGCGTAGAACCCCAAAGTACTTCCGTTTTTTTTGGGTACCATTCGATCTTGGGGCTTCACCTATTTCCATCGATCAAGCCACCCCGCCCCAACAGCGGCTAATATGCTAATATTCTCAGTTCCCGTTTATAACCCAAATGTCATCAACTACAACTGCAAATACAATATCAGCGCTCATAGCTATATTTGCAATTGAGGGTTACCCCAAAACAAATGTCAGTGATAATGGACCGCAACTCACTGCAGAATCCTTTAAGGAATTTTCCTTCAACATGGAATTAACCACCTTACTACAGCTCCTCTTCACCCAGCATCAAATGGACTTGCTGAGCGCTTCGTCCAAACTTTTAAAACTTCTGTCGGCAAAAACATTAAAGGTATTCAGTAAAAATAGCCGTTACGAAATACCTTTGTTCGTATCGTTTCACCCCGAACTCAGAAGGAAAAAGTCCTGCATCACTTCTACATGGTCGCCCGATCTGGTCGATCTTAAGTCAACTTTTTGGAAAACAAACTGAGAGCCAGCATATCGAACCAAAAAAGTATTCGCCGAACCAAAAATTACGCCAGGGGAGAAAAGTGGATAAAAGCTGTCATCGATCGGTCCATAGGCCGTATGGTATTTATTCTTCGAACATCCACAGGCTTTATTAAGCGCCACATAAATCAGATTAAGCCGAGATCTGATCACGATGACCTCAGTAGCAGCTCCAAAGATGACTACACTCCGTTTTGGTGGATGCCCGACACTTCCAATCCACCAACAACACCGCCAAGCCCAAGACATGAAGAACAGCAGCCATCTAGCCCATCATAGCCTCTCCAATCCAGCCAAGCTTCCAATGAAGTACCAGCACCAATCCAGCTAGATGAACCTCAACCGTCACAGTCACGTCGATCTGGTATCCCCATCCGCAGCAGTACTCGTTCGCGCCAAGATGTCAACCGTTTCCAACCCCCAGATTTCAGAAAGCGTAAAACTACACACAAAATGTAAATTTAGGGGTGAGATGTTATATTGTATGTATCATAATCACGGAATCTTGGCCATTTGCTGTTTACTTTATCGATATTCTCTGTTATTATGTACACTCTAACATACCAAAACTACCACAGCTATACAGAGCCGATTAAAGACAGTTGGACATTAAATTTCAAACCGATCTGTCCTCTTCCCTTAATCGGAACACAACACCCTTTTACTCTACGAGTAACGGATATAAAACAAGGAAAAAAGGTAAAATTTTTTACTCAGCTAAAGGGACCAAAGGGAGATAGAGATAGAGATATACAAGCTGCAAAGCGAGGCCAACTGATAACGAGATTAATACATTACATATCAGTTTAAATTTTATTCCAGCACTAGAAGTGTGGGCACCACAGTCTTGGGCGGCTTGTGGGCATTAGATTGGGCGTGGCATATTCGCGTACCAAGCTGACGCTGCGTACAAAGCTATGGATTCTAATTTCGAAATCCCAATTCTCTAAGCTAGCGGTGTCTATTCGGAATACAATAATCTGATCGGAGTTTTTGAAACGCTGGTTCATAATGATGACCAATTATCAAACGTAAAGAAATTTAACCATTTGATTAAGCATTAGGTAAAGTAAATGCACTTCAAGTAACAGTGAGTAATTATGTTAGGGCCCTTTATGCGTTAAAAAAGATTTACGGTAATAAACGCCTTACATTTTCCGACGGTGTTTCAAAATTATTCGAGCTACCCAGTTTTTTATGTGGTATCAACATTTGTCAGTGGTAGAAGCGTCACCTACTAAAGAAAATACCAATCAAGCCTATTGGGATAGTCGACAGAGGAACAGTACAACTTCATTATTAGCTGTCAATCAAACAGAGCAATCTAAGATCTCCAAGTATCTTTTCTGCAAGTAAGCTGAACACATAATTACCTACTGCACTTCTTTAACCGCGCTTTTGGTTGACAACCGCTTTAAATTTGCCAAAGGCTCTCGACTCTGCATTAAGTGTCTTAAAAAAAAACGCGCCCGAGCAGTGAACGCAGGTAAAGTAGTTTTGGTTTGTCAATATAAAGAGCCGACTTGGGGGTTATCAAGTAGCGCTGTTGTTATTGGACTAGGGATCACAAGTCAATTTCATATCGAATAGTTTGGCCAGCTGCTAAAACTGCAATTGCTTAAAAGACCAATTCGGTTCAGTAGTCGTTCTGCGTTCTACCATCAATTTCTTCATATCAACCAGAAAAGGCCATTCACAAAATGGACTTAGGCATTCCACTTGCTACTAGGTGCAGATGCAATTTTTGAGTTGCTGATTTCAGGTGCAAGTGAAAAATTGGTAATGCAAAACAATGTATTTGGGTGGGTTGTGATAAGTCGATGTAAATTGTATTTAAATCCGTGACTAGTCAACCGACAGAATATAGTTGTCTCTTAATAATGGCTCAAGAACCATCACTCGATGTCATTGTACAGAAGTTCTTTGAGCTTGAGGAAATTCCTGACGACTCGCAAGCAGCTAGATTTACCCCAGAACAACAGCATTGCGAGAAAGTTTTTAATCAAACGGTTACCAGATTACCGTTGAGTCGGCTAAAAGTTTCCTTACCCTTAAAATCAAGTCTTGCGAGCCTAGGCAGCTCGTCTGAGCTTTATACGTTGCATTTATGAAGGAGTTCCTATTGGTATCACTACCACATCAATGGTGTGTTAAGACCGCAAAGTACTACAACAAAATTACGCGTTGCTTTTGACGCATCGTGTAAATGATTGTCTCGACTGTCTTTAAATTATTTGCTCATGGTTGGCCAACAGTTCAACCATACCTCTGCGCAAAAGCTTTTACGTCGATGAGCTACTAGCTGGATCTGAAACTGTAGAGGAACTTCAAGTCCTGCAAAGAGAACTGGTCAAAATTTTAGATTCAGAAGGCCTGTCATTGGCTAAATGGTCTTGCAATACATATATCGCAATCGGCGACCAAGATAATACTCGTTGCCAAGTATGACTTCGAATGCGATTCGCTCTATTTTATCCTTCTCAGTGCGACTTTAAGGCTCTTTGGGGTTGCTGAGTCCTCTAACAATAAAAGCAATGATACTTATTAAACAACTTTGGCTATAGCATATATGCAATCTCGTCGATGTTGTTAATAAACAGTGTCGTGTTACAATTTCTATATACATTGTGACGTGGACAATGGAGTTACTGGAAAGGGGTCGGTCCAGATTCATGGATTTGCAAAAGCATCAGCAAGAGCATATGGCTGTGCTGTAGTCATTAAAAACGATGTATCAGTTCGGTTATTCACTGCTAAATCTAGAGTTGCGCCATTGAAAACTTTAACAAATCCGAGAACGGAATTATTTGCGGCACACTTATTCGCGATGCTGTGGCACACCGTACGAGATGATTTGGATTTCATAGTAGAGAGCATTTTTCTTTGGTCAGACTCTGAAGTGGTGTTGCATTGGCTACTACGCAAGTTTTTTTTGCAAGCAGAGTGGCGGACATACAGAAAATGGCCCCGTGTGGGCTTTGACGACATGTGGCAATCAAAGAAAATCCAGACTACCTCTTGTCCCGTGGCTGTGCTATTACTAAACTGAACCACTCCATGTGGTTTCGTAGGCCAACATTCTTAAGTAAACAAATGTATGCAAATTAAATTTGTCGTTAATAGATGAATTAAAAAAATTTATTTTTAATTTTTAAAACTTGGGTGATAAACCTTTATTCTTAAACTGAATTAATACAAGACACTTTTTTAAAAATTGTGAACCGATCGCGGTCTCGGATAAAATAAGACTGACTCTTAATTCTAAAAAATTATCCAATGAACCTCGGCCAGAAGCTTTCCCTTTTTTAAGCTTCCAGAACTTTAATTTTTGTTTAAAATAAAAGCTTATGCTGAAACTGTCGCATCTCGTTGTGAAATGAAATTATGCTGACCGATGCAATTTGATTGAAAATCGGAACGCAATATGTTCTGAACTTAGAACGCAATACTGTGGGCTTTGAACGGAAAAGTTTGGGCTTTGAACGGAAGCTTGTGTTTACTTTACGATTGGTTTATTTATCTTAGCAGGACGGTCAAGCGCGGCCCTCGAAGTGAATGGCAAAGGCAAAGGCAGAATCTTAAACAAAGGCAAAGGCAATGTCGCTGAAGGCAAGGGTAACATAGCTGAGATTGAATTCAAAAATTTGTTTATAAATTCCATAAGTGGAACCGTTTCACGGGTTGGATAACTTGCATGTTTGCAGAAACAAGCGAATTTGCACAATTTAAGGTTGCCATCAGACACATAATGTTAGTCTGCACAATTCTATACACTCGGAACTTCTTGATCCCGCGGATTCGAAGACCTTACTCAATTGCTATCCAAACTCTGCAGACTCACTTCCATACCTATTTCATATCATCCCAGTAAATTTGTATGGACCAAATGGAAAAATGGAAACATTCGCCATGTTTGACGAAGGAAGTGCAGTGACCTTGTTGGAGGAAATTATCGCAGATCAATAAAAGGTAAATGGTAAACAATTTCCATTAACTCTACAGTGGTATGATAACAAAAGGTGTATAAATGTCTAAAAGAGTAAGACTTGAAATAGCCGGTGTATACGCTGAAGTACATTACGACCTAAAAGGCGTACAAACTGTAAGTAACCTAGATTTACCAGTACAGTCTTTTTCAAGGTATCAATATTAACACCTCACCAACATACCAATCCTTTATTGTACCCACGTTAAGCCAGTTTTACTAATCGGGCTCGATAACGCCCACTTAGGGTTGCCGCAAAATATTGTGAAAAGAGAAACTACACCAAATGGCAGGACGTAGTTACCGAGTTCGTGGAATCTGATAGTTTTGGATTGAATAATTTGCCTCCATAATATCCGTTGACCGAAAAATCAATTCGATTGGGAAAACATTTTGCAATATTATTCTATGGAAGGAAAACGTAGTTATGACTAACAGCTAAAATAAGAGGTTACATGGAATCGAGAGGAAAATGAACGTTAACTCAGAGTTTGCTGAAAAATACAAAACGGAAATGGCCAAATATCTCTCAAAGGACTACGCTCGAGAACTTGGTACCTCTGAAATTAGTGACTCTTCCAATCTTGTATGGTACATACCCCATTTCCCAGTACAAACAGTACACAAGTCAGATAAAATGCGAATTTTCTTTGACGCTGCTGCTGAGGTCGAAGGTATGCCACTTAACAAAGCGTTACTTAAAGGTCCTGACAACTTAAAGTCTTTGGTAGCCATTCTTATGCAGTTCAGACAAAACAAAATCGGTGTAACTGTAGATATACGGGAAATGTTTTCGAAAATAAAAGTGCACGAAACTGGTGTTGATCAGCACAGCGCTTTTTATGGCGAAATGGAGACTCGACTCAGCCAATTCGACATTATGCTATGACTTCCTTAATATTTGGCGCCATAAGCTCACCATTTTGTGCCGATTATGTCAAGAATCTCAATCCTGAAGAGTACATAGAGCAAAGGAAAAAGGCATCGAAATCTGTAAGCAAATTGTGGAGGCTCATGGTTATGGAGGTTTCGACCTACGTAATTTTTGCTCGAATTCCGGTACATTACAGAGCGTCATGAATGGTAAAAACTTCCAAAAACAGTCAAGTTGTCTACAGATCCAAATGAGCAGTGATAAGTTCTTGGGCATGTATTGGAATACGCAGCAAGATATCTTTTAATTCGAAACTAAGCTTCGTCGAATACGGAAAGAAGAACTACTAGGCATAGTGATGGCAATATATTAACCCATTTGGCTTGAATGCGGACTATCATATATCTGCCAAAATTCTTGTACAGAATACATGGAGCTATGGCACAAATTGGGATGAGGCTATACCAACAGAGTTACATACAAGTTGGAAAATTGGAAATTGGAATCGGAACTGTGTCATATGCACCATTTCAAAATTTCGCGAGTATACTCTCTCAACTTAAGTTGTTATGAAAAATTGGAAATGCATATTTTTGTTGACGCAAGCCAGCCCGCTGTTGCAGCTGTTGCCTATTTACGTGTCCTTAGTCCAACTAAAGTTGATGTTGCCTTTGTCATTGGAAAAACACGTTTAGCTCCAAAGAAACTCATTTCTATTCCTAGATTGGAACTGCAAGCTGCCATTCTTGGGGTTCGATTAAATCGCGTGATACAAGAACATCTTAAGCTACCTATAAAAGACATCTTGTTTTGGAGTGATTCCAAAACCGTACTGCAATGTATTTTTTCGAGAGCAAGAAAGTTACAACTATTTGTCGGCCACCGAATAGCTGAGATCCTTGCCAGTACTACATCATCGCAATGGAACTGGGTACCGTCATCCTTAAGCACCGCGGACGCTGCCACTCGTTTGAGTAATTTAACTTTCCACAGATGATTGACATAGCTTCAACGAAACCACTGGAAGAGGAACTTTGCGAACGCAAAATGCTACCGAGCTCGAGACGGCAATCTATTCTTCTTCCGAAAGATCACAAAGTTTATCATGAGATACTTTCATGTAAAATATCATCATCAAAATCAGGCGGTTATAATCAACGAAAGTCGACAAAAGTTTTGAATTCCGCATGCCAGGAAATGGCGCAACAAAGTAACGCTCGAATGCTCTACATCAGTGGTCGGCACACACATACCATCACAAGTTTGCCTTGCATTAGTGTGAGTGTAAGAAACACGAAGTTTGCGCGCGGCGTGCTGAAGCGAGACGTTTCTCTGCTTTGCACTGAGATCCTCTGCCGCAGCAACAAAAAAGCGAGCCGAAGTTGAGAAAAAAATGACCCGAAGACCCATGCCGAAGTCACACGAACATGTACGTTATACGTGAGCGAGCAGAGGATGGGCAGAACACTTCCCTATGCTCACTAGATAGGCCGCTGCCGACCACTGCTCTACATGTATCAAAGACCGAGGATTACCGGAAACCCCACTGATCGGCCATTTACACATACAGGGGTGGATCGCCGCCACGAAAAGAGCTTGGCAGTTATCTTTACTTGCATGACATGTAGAGCAACTCATCTTTAACTAGCTGCAGACCTATCGACAGATGCATTTATAATCTGTATACGAAATTTCGTCAACCGTAGGGGTACACCTGTAAATATTCGAGGCGATAACGGCACACATCGGTGCTAATAAGGAGCTCAAGGATCATCAGTTTGTTTGATGGCGAACTACGGCGAACGAAGCGGCTCAAAAGGGTATTAAGTGGATCTTCAACTGCCGGTGGGTGTTGGGAAAGGGTAATTCGAATCATAAAGGTATTATTAAAGAAAACTTTATGCGATATTTACCCACGCGTTGAGACTCTTCAGTCAGTATTGATGGAAGCGGAAAACATTCTGAATGCGCGACCTTTAACTGAAATAATTGAGTATCTCCCTAAACTCATGTGTATAACTAAATGGCATCATAAAACAACTCCATTTCAAGTTGACGACTTAGTACTTGTAATGGAATCCACTGCACCGAGAAGTACTTGGAAAAAAGGAGTCATTGTCGGGAAGGATCAACAAGTTTTTTCTGCCGATGTCAAATCTGATTATAACGTGCTACGCCGGTAGAGGTGTCAAAACATCGATGAAAACATCGATGCATCGATGTTTTTGAAATTTTCTAAATCATCGATGTTTTTTTTCAACCATCGATGTTTCTGTGCCGTCACTATTAAGAAAAAAGGCAAAGGAAAGGTACGTAAAAGAGCAGATTTTTTTTCATTTTTTCTATTATAATATTAAAGTTCTTCTTTTGCTGTTTTTCAGTAACAGAACATTCAATTGGTGGTGCGGGCGACGGCGCTAAGATGGACAAATTTTGGCCACTAAGGATGCACTAACCATTGCTTTGCTGGGCACTGCAAAGGCCCCTTTGCCCTTTGTGTCAGAGGATCTCGAGTTCTTAGAATAACTGTGCACGTTATTGAGTCCTTTCGACAAAGCGACAAAAAGAATTTCGGGTGGAAACTACCCCACGATATCTTTGATTATTCCTATTATTTGCGAAATGCAAATTCAAATAACTAGCTTAAAGGACAGTTTTAAAACACCAGAGGTCATACTAGCCTTTGATGCTATTGATGGACGCTTTGCAGATCGTTTCGCTCCTTACGAATCCCGATCAGTAACAAGGATTGCCACGATAATTGACCCCAGGTTCAAAAAACTGGGTTTTTGCACCCGGAGCAATGCCGACCAGGCATGCCATGGGTTGGAGGAGGAGCTCATCATTGCCATTAGAAAGATGTCTGCGTCGGAAAAGCCTGCACCACCAAGCCAGACTAAACCATCGGACTATTTCACTTGCTTGCAAGCAAAATTGCAAGCGAAAAATAGCACGGCGCGCTCCGAAGCCATAGTTATGCTCAGGCAGCATATTGAAACTTCAAATGAGGCCGAAGTGTGCGAGCCATTGCAATATTGGAAGGTAAGTTTCTAAATTGTTTTATGTCATTATTTTTATTAATTTATTATACTTTCAGGAATCGTCGAACAGTATGGCGCCCTTTAAAGAAGTGGTCAAAAAATGTAAATGTATCCCTGCCACTTCCTGCGAGTCAGAAAGAGCCTTCAGCAAGGCGGGGCAAATTATTTCTGACCGCAGGACGCGCCTAAAGCCTGACGTCGTCGACAAACTTATGTTTATTAACAAAAATTATAGTTTTCTTAAAAATGTTTAAATTAGTTATAAGAAATGATCTCCGAAATTATCTCTCTCTCAGTCTAAAACACCAAGTGAATAAATGTTTTGTTTTCTATTTTTAATACAACCACAAGTGTCGGGTCGTTCCGGCCCGACTATTTAACAAAAATCCGTATTTAAAGGGCGATGAATCAAGAATTTTGGTGTAAAAATTATTTTGGGGACGCGCTTAGTTTAGCCAGGAGAAATTTTTAAATTAAACTAAATTATCTACACTTTACTTACCTGTGAAAATATTGATGTAAAATTGGTGGCAGAAAGCAACAAGCAGGCCCCGGGTGTTTGGGCATGCTTCTGGATGCATTATTCTGAAACACTTCTAGAAGGCACCGAAATAGAATGCACCCAGCACGCACATTTGCCTTGGAAAATTTGCATGCGTGCTGTTTTGCGTAAAAAAGGTACGACCCAGAACTATGATTTTTTAAAACACGTTCCGCAACTTACGACTGGGTAGGCTTGTGGCGACATGTCAAAAGGCAATAAGCTTTTTGTTTTTTTGTGATTAAAACTCTGTGCCGCTGTTGACGACAGCAGAGAAGACTGCCTACGAAAACGGTCGTGCAATAAAGAGAGGCAGATATTTGGAGGACCCCTCTCTTTCTTTGTCTTATAATCTGCCTGCACTCGGCGCTCTCAGAGACAAACTTCTGCCGGTCCGTTATTTTTTTTTTGCGTCTCTCCGTTATGTTCAGCTTGCGACTAACATTTCGGCGGAAAAATTTTCGTGGAGCAGCGAAATGTGAATGCTCTCATATTTTAGGAGCATTATTGTAATTTAAAAAATGTTGTTTTATGTAAGTACATTTTTCGATCATAGTAAAATTAAAATAATTGATTTTACTTATAATGTTATGCTTACGTATTATAAATTTTTATTACAATATAATTTATAAGTTTAGTTATAGAAATTTAGTCCGTTAAAATTGATTTAAATATATAAAACATTTTAATAATAACATTTTTATTTTATGGTATTTTTACTCAAGGGGTAAATATTATATAGTCGGATATTTTTTTACGCTTTAGAAAGGGTATAGGTGCAGTGGCATGCGCCAACAGCGAATAGGAAAAGAAAAGAAATCAAGTAAAGGGGTGAGAAGACTTGGTGCATTCTGTTTGAGTTGTTGAAAGGAAAGCAAGCAATTTAAGTTGTGCACAGCTGATTTACTTTTTTCGATTCTAAAAGTCCAAATAATTAAGTCAGGTAAGCTTTACATTAAGATTAAGATGTTATGCATTGATCTTAGTTGAATTTATAGCCTAGTACTCAGATCGGCTAAGAGTTTCACTAGTCGAAAAATCTTATTCTTTGGAGTATGACCGAAGTTTTCAAAGTTCACCCGCAATGCAAGTGGCAGGGTCTTACTATCATGCAGCTGGGCTTGTTCCCAAACAGAAAACAAATCAAATCTTGAACCTTTAGGATGTGGAAACCGAATTGGGAACGGGGTTGTTTCGTCTGATGCTGCATGAAGTCGCCCAGCATCCTAGTAATGGCTGGTAATGGCTCCTCCAGCTGCCCCTTAGCGGACGACCTTATTTCCTCCTCCCTATAGAAGCCGGCGCGTCGTCCATCTCCGCTTTAGCTGCCAAGTAGCTGGTGGACGTGGAGTCCTCAATGGAGATCGAGCGATGTCCCATGTTCCTTCCCACTGGGATTATCTATTGGATCTCCTCCAGCACTTTAACTATTGTGCGGATTTTCCCCGCTGTGGTATTGCTTCCTGTCGGTCAAGTCCCACAATAACGGGCAACAGCTTGGATTCGGCGTCCTTTTTCATCTGCACGGACCTCCTTAGGCATTTTTTTTGCATTTTTATTAATTTTTAAATTTCCCACGAACACCGCCAACGAAAAAATTTCTTATTCTTTGGGCGGCGGCTAACGGCGTTCATCGAAATTCACTCGCGAAATCTGGTATTTTTTCTGGTATTTCCTTAGCTTATCTGAGTACCGCGCTGAAAAACAGACCCGACGAAAAATGTTACCTGCGTATTTGCCCTTCGCTCACTCCTATGGTTAGCTCGCGGTTTTCGTCGATGTGAGTACTAGGCTAATTCAATTTTCACTTGGGGAAAAAGCGGACATCCCATACAATATTTTATATGTAGTGTCACTTATTCTTTACGAGTGCAAGCTGACATGTCACTCGTTATTCACAAAGTGATTCACGAGTGAAACTTTATTTTCGGAATTGAAGGGTATAGACTCTGTGACACCGATGGTTTTGGTTGGTTGGTTTCCAAACCAATCGTCCCCAAAATC
Organism: Drosophila suzukii; assembly: GCF_043229965.1. NCBI lineage: Eukaryota > Metazoa > Arthropoda > Insecta > Diptera > Drosophilidae > Drosophila > Drosophila suzukii. The sequence continues at coordinate 1,966,541 of NW_027255937.1, read as the reverse complement.
TTAGACGGTTCTGTGACACCCTTGGAAGAAGGAAAAAATGGCCGCTAGCATCACCAGCCATTGCCAGGATGCTTGGCAGCGGCATAACAAGCAAGTTCCCTTAAAGCCCATGTTGGCACATTGGAAGCCGCAGCAGCATGCGTCGGAAAGATGCTCCTGCCAAGGTAGAGAATAAGGGCCCGTTTCCACTATGAGCGCCTCAAGTTTGCATCTATTTGCCATTTAACGCGCCTTAAATCCCATAAAAAAAAGGGACGAAAATTTCGGCGTTACAGGACTCCAAACACTACCTGTAATGGCACGGAAATTTGTAGTAAAAATAAAAAACACAGTAATCGAAGTATAGGATGCAAATAGGATAGTGGAATGCAATCCTTTGTAATTGTAGTAATCGGTTGCATCCTGGGCTCTGGGCCGTATTTCGATATGACAACCATCTAAAGTGAAATTAATTCGAAATAGTTGCTTTTGCTGCAAAGCGTGGGATGTGCTGCCAAAAATACCGCGTAATGCAAAATTGGGCTTAAGACGACGAATCGTTAAGCTACTAATTTACATAAATAAAAACGTTGAACATTCCAATTATATTTATTTCAATTTTTTTATATACCAGCAGATTCCTTAGTCAATTCAATTCAATTGATTTGTTTTTTGTTTGTCATCAAGCCCAGCTACTTGACAGAAGGACCGTGCTACGTGCATTGCGGGAAAGCTCTGATAACTTCGGTGGCACAACAAAAAATTACATTTTTCGACTAGTGAATCTGTTAGACCCTATTTTTGCTTCAGCGACCAAATTCCGCTTAAGCGACTTTTTCCTCCATATAAAATACACGTCTAGGAAAGACAAAAAAAATTAATTTCTAGTGGCGTTACTGTGGTCCCAAGTCCCTAATGAACATTCACTACGCATACCTTAATGGAAGTCCCATCGTTGATTATTTTGCTAATTGCAATGAAAAAATCATTTGGCGATGAAACCATTCCATAAAAAAAAAATTGTATTTAGTTTTGCACTGTTTTGCAATTTTTTTTGGCAACTGAATTTCCACGGTCCTCTGCGTTGACATAATTCCGCCGTTTTAAAACGACATAATTTCTCGCGATCTTATGACGTTTGAGAAAGCCATAAAAAAAACGACATAATTTCGCCAGCCGCGGAACTATGTCGGTGCTAAACGACATAAGTTCCCGCAAAGTTGTGTAATTTTTTAGAGTTTTTTTTTTTTTTAACTTTGCTTTTGTTTATTGAATCTTATCTTAATTTTGAGACTAAGAATAAGTTTACGAATCTTAACATTAACATTTAACTAACAGTATACTAAGACTGCATTCTGATTGAGCGTCCCTCAAGTCGGTCGCTGGGTGTGTAAGTCATTGCAACGATTTCGCGATTGGTTGCTCAACCTTGTTAGACCTCTCGCCAGGGGGTTACGGTGCAACAATAGCTTGGTAAAGTACTTTTCCTTCTGTTTTGCGATCACTTCTTTGACTGGTAGAATGTTTAAGTCGCGATGCATGTTTTCGTTGCGAACGTACCACGGTGGCCCGGTGATTGTTCTCAAGATCTCCGACTGAACTCGCTGAACTATGTCAATACTGCCATTGCTGGCATTCCCCCATAACTGGGAGCCGTACATCCATATAGGTTTTAGTACCGAGTTAACAGCAGGTCTTTATATTCAAGACTAAGCGGAGACTTAGTGTTGATAAGCCAATGAAGGCTGCTGGCTTTTAGCATTAGGTCTGTTCTTTTGGCTTCAATGTGCCGGCGCCATGTGAGTCTTCTGTCGAGGTGTACTCCTAGATATGTCACTTCGTTTGCTTGCGGGAGTAGAGTGTTGTTTAACGTAAGCGGCGGTTTTGCCTGTTCAGGGTGAACGTAACATGCTTGCATTTTTGTTCGTTCACTTTAGTTCGCCAATCTGATAGTCATTTTTCAACATCGACCAGATGAAGAGCAATCTGCGCAGTTGCTTGCATCGGGCATTTTGAGCGGCTAAGAATATGTGTATCATCAGCAAACGTAGATGTTGTTAGTCGTGTGCTTGTCGGGATGTCTGCTGTGTAGAGGACATATAATGTTGGCCCTAGCACGCTACCTTAGGGAACTCCAGCTCCAACAGTGAAATAATCAGATATAGCAGCACCTCACAACAAATTTTCTGTCGTAAAGGTAAGTGTTCTTACCCAAAGGTACTCAGCATGACCACACCCAACAAATCAAGCAGAAACCAAGTTGGGAACAGTACCAGGCGCTCAGTAGCACTCACTGCAGATGAGAAGTGCTGATCAGCATATTATATGTCTCACTAACTCACCTGCAGTCAGCACATGTTGCAGTTTTAGCGGAGCCAACTGCACCATAATCATAATTCCCTGACCTACTTTAGATTATAGCTTATTTCACTAATCATTACACTAATCTTCCGTGTTCCAAGTAGTATATAAGCAGGTATCAAATGAAGAATAAATCAGTTATCAACACACCTCTTAACTCCGCGGTTCTACTTCCTACCTCTGGGAATAGGGCTCGTATTACGCTATCCCAACTAGCAGCTAACCACGTTAGCTCTACCTCAGCGCAGTTCCGCATCGCCTGTGGTCCGGCATCGCAGTAACCATCGTTACCATTGCCGCGACGCGATCGTCCTGCCAGCAAAGCGTCCCCGTGCCAGCGACAAGTGCCCATTACCCCCTTGTCCCGCGGTGTGACCCGGAAGTGTCTACTTCGGTTAGGCATAAACATTGGTGACCCCGAAGTGATCCTTTAACAACAAAGGATCACACTCAAGCAACCCCCTTCCCACTAAAGGACTTACAGCTTCATCCAGCTTCACAGGATACGCTTCGTCTTCCAGCGTCACAGGAACTTCAGCTTCATCCAGCTTAACAGAATTCGCTTCTTCTTCCAGCGTCACAGGAACTTCAGCTTCATCCAGCTTCACAGGATTCGCTTCTTCTTCCAGCGTCACAGGAACTTCAGCTTAATCCAGCTTCACAGGATACGCTTGGTCTTCCAGCGTCACAGGAACTTCAGCTTCATCCAGCTTCACAGGATTCGCTTCTTCTTCCAGCGTAATAGGAACTTCAGCTTCATCCAGCTTCACAGGATTCGCTTCTTCTTCCAGCGTCAAAGGAACTTCAGCTTCATCCAGCTTCACAGGATTCGCTTCTTCTTCCAGCGTCACAGGAATTTCAGCTTAATCCAGCTTCACAGGATTGGCTTCTTCTTCCAGCGTCACAGGAACTTCAGCTTCATCCAGCTTCACAGGATTCGCATCTTCTTCCAGCGTCAAAGGAACTTCAGCTTCATCCAGCTTCACAGGATTCGCTTCTTCTTCCAGCGTCACAGGAATTTCAGCTTAATCCAGCTTCACAGGATCGGCTTCTTCTTCCAGCGTCACAGGAACTTCAGCTTCATCCAGCTTCACAGGATTCGCTTCTTCTTCCAGCGTCACAGGAACTTCAGCTTCATCCAGCTTCACAGGATACGCTTCTTCTTCCAGCGTCACAGGAACTTCAGCTTCACAGGATACCCAGCTTCATTCAGCATCACAGGATACTCAGCTTAATCCAGCTTCACAGGACTCACAGCTTCATTCAGCTTCACAGGACACGCTTCTTCTTACAGCGTCACAGGAACGTCAGCTTCATCCAGCTTCACAGAATACTCAGCCTCATCCAGCTTCACAGGATACTCAGCTTCATCCAGCTTCACAAGACTCCTTGTTTCCAAGACACACAATACTCGTACTTTATGGCGTCGAAAACTCTTCCTTCTACCTGTTACATACTTTCCGACGAATCTAGTACACCCTTTTACTCTGCGAGTAACTAGTATAAATATATTGGTTTGCAAGAAATAAAAAAAAACGGAAGAAATTCTAGCAACAGGGGCGAACGTTTCTCCGCGATATATTTGATATATTGTGTAATATAAAAAAATAACTGGATATTCCATCTCATGATGTTTTAAAGTAAATACCACCTCACAATCTTTTATAATCTTATTTCTAGGCCTTTTAAAAATAACCCATGGCTTTTTAAAATCTTAAGCAGATAGTTCGACATTAACAGCTTCTTTCCCTAAAGACTTATCTTCTCTAATTTAAACTTTATTAAATGAATAAGAGACAGTGACGATCACAAAATAAAACAAGGAAGAACGATATAGTCGAGTACCTCGCCTATCAGATACCAGTTACTCAGCTAAATGGAGATATGCAAGCAGCAAAGCGAGATTAAAATGCGCCACCTACCAGCGGTAGACAGATCTAAGCGTTATGGGCGTTAGAGTGGGGGTGGCAAATTTTTTTTTGGATCAATCGATAGGTATTGACGAGACCAATACATTTCAGCAAAAAATTTTATTTAGCTTGAAAATTGTGGGCGTCACAGGCTTGTGCGGTTTGTGGGCGTTAAAGTGGGCGTGGTACACTTTTTTTTAGGTCAATCGATAGGTATTGATGAGAACAATACGTTTCAGTTAAAATTTTTATTCTAGCATCAAAACTGTAGGAGCCACAGTTTTGGGCGGTTTGTGGGCGTTAGAGAGGGCGTGGCACTGTGCTAAAACAAACTTGCGCTGCGTAAGAAGCTCAGGAATCTGCACGCCAAATCTCATAGTTTCCGAGATCTCTGCGTTCATCCGGGCGGACAGACAGACGGACAGACGGACATGGCTAGATCGACTCGGCTAGTGATCCTGATCAAGAATATATATACTTTATGGGGTCGGAAACGCTTCCTTCTGCCTGTTACATACTTTCCGACGAATCTAGTATACCCTTTTACTCTACGAGTAACGGGTATAACAAGGAAGAACGCTATAGTCGAGTACCTCGACTATCAGATACCCGTTACTCAGCTAAAAGAAGCAAAGGGAAATGGGGATATTCAAGCAGCAAAGCGAGATAGAAATGCGCCACCTACCGGCGGTAGACAGATTTAAGCGTTATGGGCGTTAGAGTGGGCGTGGCAAACTTTTTTTGGGTCAATCGATAGGTATTGACGAGAGCAATACATTTCAGTTAAAATTTTTATTCTAGCATCAAAACTGTAGGAGCCACAGTTTTGGGCGGGTTGTGGGCGTTACAGTGGGCGGGGCACTCTGCTGAAACAAACTTGCGCTGCGCAGGAATCTCAGGAATCGGCAGGCCTAATCCCAGTATTTAAGCTTGTATAGTTTCCGAGATCTCAGCGTTCATACGGACAGACGGACAGACGTACAGACGAACATGGCTAGATCGACTCGGCTAGTGATTCTGATCAAGAATATATATACTTAATGGGGTTCTGCCTGTTACATACTTTCCGACGAATCTAGTATACCCTTTTACTCTACGAGTGACGGGTATAAATATCACCTGCAGATCAAAGAAATGATTTGGAGAATGAAATATTGAAGTATTGAAGAAATATGCAGATCCCTCTTAGGACAGATATACGCAGTGAAAGAAATACCGAAAATGATAGAGCTATTTATCAGGATTTTATAAGATCCTCATGAATGAAACAGATATTCAGAAATCCTCATTCTCAATAAACAATGGAACACGAATTCCTAAGAATGCTTTTTGGGCTAACAAACGCTCTTAGAATATTTCAACGAGCAATGGATGATGTTTTAGGAAAACAAGTGGGTAAAACGTGTCGTGTTTATATAGACGACATTATTAAATTTCATTGTCAAATTAAAATTTTGTTGAACAGAAGCATGAAAATTTCGATTGAAAAATCAAAGTTCTTTAAATTAACAAGGGAGAACGCTATAGTCGAGTACCTCGACTATCAGATACCCGTTACTCAGCTAAAGGGACCAAAGGGAAATGGAGATATGCAAGCAGTAAAGCGAGATTGACTTGCGCCACCTACCCGTGAGATCAATATGTCGTTATGTGGGCGGTAGACAAATTTAGGCGTTATGGGCGTTGGAGTGGGCTTGGCACATTACTGAAACGGGTATGAAAACTAACTTTCTCTGTTACGTTGTTTTCCACAATCTAAGGAAAACCGATTCCGATAAAAATTTCTACAACTATAAAATATCCAGTTCCTAAAAATATTCGAGAGCTTAGAAGCTTTCTTCGCCTAATAAAATATTACAGAAAATGTATTACAATTTATGCAAAGATTGCGAAACCTTTAACAAAATATTTAGAAGGCCAAAATGGCAAGTATCTTAAAATACATCACGTAAAACGTAATACAGTTGAAAGATTCCGCTGTAAAAGCGGAATATAATCAGTACTACCAGATTACAATAAAAAATTTACTCTAACAGCTGATGCATCTGATTTAGCTATTGGTGCTGTTCTTTCTCAGGAAGGAAAACCAATTACATTTTTTTAAAAAACTTTAACCTGCTCAAAATATAAACGAGCTGAAAGATAATTTAAGCACACAAATATAATCAGTACTACCAGATTACAATGAAAAATTTACTCTAACAGCTGATGCATCTGATTTAGCTATTGGTGCTGTTCTTTCTCAGGAAGGAAAACCAATTACATTTTTTTAAAAAACTTTAACCTGCTCAAAATATAAACCGATCACATGATGTGGTCAACTTGTTCGTGGACAGCCAAGCGGCGATAAAATCCATGCAGTCGTCAACGGTCAGTTCCAAAAATGTAATGGCGCGCAAGTTACGTATAACCCCACTTCACTTCCCACATATGTCCAAAACCCAATTTCTTCTTTACCACCTCTTAATAATAAAGTACAAGAATTGCTTAACTCATTAAATGCTAAATAAACAATATATTAAAGCAATACAGCAAACAGGAAATGCACAGGTTAACGATCTGGCACATGCCAACCAAAATAAGTTCTAAGAAAATATAAAATCCAAATAAGCAATATAACACAGTAAACAGGAAATGCATAGTTCATCGATCGTTATTAAATTCAGGCTAACTAGAGGCCAACGATCTTACACATGTCGACCAGAATAATTCGTAAGAAAACCTAATAAGCACTTCTGTAAACCTAAATTAAGTTTTCTTTAAAACATTATCAATAAAGAATATTCAGTTGATTTTTGCCCACCAAACCCGCTTGACGTGTTTTACCAGTGTTTAGTTAAATCGAACTTAACGCGAAGAAAAAAAAAATAACAAAAATTTTTTGTGATAAATAAAAAATACAAAAAGTCAGCGAACAGAAGCGAACTAAAAATCAGTCCGCTAAGTGAACGTGGTGCAGTGCATAGAAAAGTGCATTGATCAAAGCAAAACCAGACCAAGCAGCGCAACAGCATTAAATCCAACTAAAAAGCAGTGGATTAATGCCTGTAGAGATCAAACTAAAATCGACTTAGACTGCGCTAAGAAGGAAATCAACTCAACCTGGATATAAGAAGGCAGCGAAGGATCGCTTCATACGACAATAGCAGGATGGCTCACGATAACGGCCAGATGCCCCAAGCGGATCTTTTGGAACAATTGGCCATAAGGGAAAGACAGCTGGAGCAACTGCAACAAGCGTATGTACAGCTCCAAGGAAATGGAAACAACCCAGCCCAACAAGAGCGGTTGTTCAAAAACATCAATCGTTTGGCAACCTTTACGGGAACCGGGGAAATCTCCATCAACTCCTTCTTCAGTAGCGTGGAGTACCTGTTACAGACGGTAGAGGACCCACAACTCAAGAGAGAAGCCACAAGGACAATATTCTACAGGACAATTCAGGGTCAAGCAAAGGATGCAGTAATAAACATCCCGGAGCCGGACAACTGGGACCTGATAAAAGCCACCTTGAAGTTAAGGTACAGACCAGACACGGAGCCGCACCAAATCTACAAGAGGATATGTGACCTGAGAGTGAATTCGGTGAGCGAGCTTGCAGTAGAAATTCAAAATATAAAATATAAAAATGATGAATTAATTGTGTATCATTATCATATGAATGATAATTTTATAGATTTAAGTAATGTCGAAAGTTTATTAGTTAACACAGCCAAAGAAATGACACAAGGCACTTTACTAGACAAGATCTACGAAGTCAGAGATTTAAGCACTATATTAAAGATAATGATGCAACGCAGATATGAGAATAATTGCATTAGGTATCAGTATAGGAAAGGTAGACCTAATCAAAACAATTACAGGAACAACAACCAGAATACCAATCAACAATATAATCAGCAAAACAATACAATGCAAAATGTACATCGAAATTATCAGAGCAACAATTCAGGACAAGTTAGACAGAACAATACCCCTCAGAATTTTAGAGGCAATAACTCCGGACAAAGTAGACGATATCAAAATAATCAGTGGAATCAACAAGCAGGATCACATCAGTCTAGGCAAAATAGGCCAGCGAATGTGGTACCTATGGAGGTAGATAACATAGAAGCCAACCAACACCAAAACAATACCGACCAAAGCAGATACGAAAATGACAACTACAACAGTGACCATAACTCGAACAGTAAACACGATAATAATCAAATGGAAAACTATACACAGGCAGAATTCAATAATACGGTTTTTTTTACGAAGCCGCCTCGGATGGGTTACCACTAATAGAACTTAACATAGACAAACAGAAATACGTGGCCTTAATAGACACAGGAGCCACCTTGAGTTTAGTTAGCGACCAGATTAACGGTTACAGAAAAATGAGACTAAATACGCCCATACCATACACTACAATTAACAGCAAAGACGTAATAGCGTACGAAATTCATACCACAGCCCCAAAAGAATTTAACTTACCAAATAACGCAAGAGTACGATGGAAATTAGCCCCGCTTAAGGGAAGAAAATACAATTTTATCATAGGGATAGACCTCCTAAATTTTTTAAATACATTTATAAACATTGAGAGGAAGGTTTTAATTTTAAATCAAAAAGAAAACGTAATTATAAACAATCCATATCAATACGAAGAAGTTTCCGTATTAGAAAGTAGCAGTAAAAACTTAGAGAATTTGAAACTCGACCACTTAAATGAAGAAGAAGTCAGAGAAATTAAAGTCATTGTACAACGATTTAGCAAACTTTTTTTTAAGGAGGGAGACCAACTAACTAGTACGACAGAAATTGAACACGAAATACGGACCAATACAGAGGAACAGTTAAACTCAAAACTTTATAGATACCCACCACAACACGAGGAAGAAACAAATAAAAGAAATGGAAGAACAGGGTATAATTAGAAAGAGTAATTCAAGATACTCTAGCCCACTTATAGTAATCCCGAAGAAGATCGACAACTCAGGAAAGAAAAAGTTTAGGATTGTAATAGACTACAGGAAGTTAAATGAAATAACCATAGACGACAAATTTCCGATTCCGAACATTAATTCTATTTTGGATAAACTAGGAAAAGCTCAATACTTCACTACAATAGATTTAGCCAAAGGCTACCATCAGATCTTAGTCCGAGAATCAAACAGAAAAAAAAACGTAACGCCACATGGACTATATGAGTTTATAAGAATGCCATTTGGGTTAAAAAATGCCCCTGCCACATTCCAAAGACTTATGAATGAAATACTTAGGGATCACATTAATAAAAAATGCGTCGTGTATCTAGACGATATACTTATTTTCAGCACCTCATTAAAAGAACATATTCAAGCTATTAACGAAATATTCCAAATATTAGAAAAGAAAAATTTAAAAATACAGATTGACAAGTGTAACTTCATGAAAAAGGAAACTGAATTTCTAGGACATATCCTTACAAAAGAGGGCATTAAGCCAAATCCAAATAAGATCGCAATCATAGAAAAATTACTGTTACCACGAACAGAGAAGCAAATAAAAAGCTTCTTAGGTATAACAGGTTATTACAGAAAATTTATAAAAGATTATGCTAAAGTAGCACAGCCAATAACCAAGTATTTGAAAAAAAATGTTAAAATAAATCTAAAAGACCCCACCTATGTCGAAGCATTTGAAAAATTAAAACATTTAATCAGTTCTCACCCAATTTTAAGATATCCCAATTTTGAAAAAAAATTTACATTAACTACAGATGCATCAAATTATGCAATTGGATCTGTCCTATCTCAAGACGGTCATCCAATCTGCTTTGCATCAAGAACGCTAAACAATCATGAAAAAAATTACTCAGCAACAGACAAAGAATTCCTAGCAATACTATGGAGCGTCAATTATTTCAGACCATACCTTTACGGGAATAAATTCAAAATATTAACTGACCACCAGCCAATAAAATTCTTACACTCAAAACATAAAGGTAAAGATATTTCACCCAGACACCAGAGATGGTTATTAAAATTAGGAGAATATCAATTTGAGATAGATTACTTGAAAGGAAAAGAGAACAGAGTGGCAGATTTTCTTAGCAGACTGGAAGACAGCGACCTCACGAAGAAAACCGAAAACGAAAGAGACAATGAATACAAAGATAATATTTCAGACATAAACATGATAGCAAACATTGAAGATAATCTCTCAACATCAACAGTACACTCAGCCGAAGAAAATTTACACAATCATTTTTATATAAAAGAGGAAATAGTTAACAAATATAAAACACAAATAATTATTACAGACAGTAAAACAGACGAGTATAAAACAATACATGGAAAATCAATAATATTTATAGCAAAACATGACTTTCCAACAATGGGAGATATTTTCAGGAAATTTCAGTCGTCATCTAGCTTTCTTTGCGTCCAGACGTGCTTAAATTCTCGCTATGTTACTTCCCCGCTGTCCCGAGTGCAAAACCGATGTTACATTGGCCCAGCTTCGCGCTTCGGATGCTGTTCGCTGCTCTTCTTTGTGCCGTCGCGCCTATCATACTTCTTGCGTAGCCCTACCGGATGATGTGCTCAAACTCTTATTAAATCCAAATATACTATGGCAATGTGATAGCTGTGTGGTTGCGAATGATTCGCATTCTAAAATAGATGAATTCGATGAAAAATTGAAAGCCCTGGAGCGCTTATATCAGGGCCTTCAAAATAAATTCATGGAGGCGTTCCCCCCTAAAGATGAT